>NC_060236.1:34396392-34722641 GCF_021155775.2 Neodiprion pinetum | reverse complement strand
CAGGTATGTATGTGCCTATGGTATTTATGATCAAAAACCTCGTAAGATTTACGTAGTGTGAGACACACATCCATCGTTACGCGTCACGTTTCAAAATTAGCGATGCGTTTAACGGAACGTCTGTAAGCTACCAGCGCGCTCGCTGCTTACACGCAGAGCATTCGGATACACGTCGAGAAGTTTTCTTATAAAGCAGTGAGAATTTTGGAGCTGCAGTAAAGTTTACTCTGTAGCCCGAACAGCAACACCAGACCCCGACCGAAGGTGAATAGATGCTGGGGCCGAAAATTTGAAAATCCACCTACCTGCTCCAAATGGATGTCATTCTCTATTTTCTTTTGGAACGAGATTTTTAGATTTGGAACAATCTCTAAACAATTCGAAATGAACGCCGTGCAGTAATTCCTCAAAATCCCAAACTAAAAAAACAGGGTCATTTTCTTCATTTTTTATCACGTGCACGCCTCGATGAAACAGTATATCATGTAACAAAGAGGCAAACTCGGTCTTTTCAGGCCGAGCCTAAGTTTGCAATATGAGTCGAAGGTGTGCCGCAGACGAATATTGCAAATACGCGAGGCGAAAAGACCGTTTCCTCCTTATTACACACGATTCTTCATATGACAAGAGTATGATGCGCGTTTTTTCACGAAGCACGAAATTGAGGTTAGGGTCGCATAGTGTCAGATTTGTTCGCGACAGCGCATGTACGCAGTACCGAAAAGTCCACTTTTAGCACTTAGGACTTTTCTGTACTCTGCGTATGCGCACGGCATTCTAAGACTCATTGTATCGTCATAGAAACGGTTACTTTGTGTATGGAAAACACGCATGCAAAAACGCGTAAAACATGCTCGCGTTATATAAAGACATTTGTACACCTACATCAATTCGTATTCGCCTGCGGATACGCTAAGTATAAAATCTCGCTGCATCGCCGTCGCCTAGAGTATGTGTAATATGTACATACATGCATACGTATAGGTAGCAGCTTTAGTGCGCAGTAACCGGGCCTGGTCGTTGACGATCTGCACAAATAATACTTGAGGGTAGACTTGGCTGTAGTAAATATAAATAAAAGTAGAGAACGCGGGATTGTAGTGTGAGACTAGCCGACGGATTTTCGTAACGTTTCAGAATATTTTCGCTGATTTGGCAAACCGCCCATATATTCGAATACCGCTGCTACCCTTTGCTATGTGAAAATACGCGATGTTTATTCAGAAGTCTCGGGCTATTATACGTACATAGATGTACACGCACTTAAACCACTTCACGTTTTACTTCTATTCAAAGACCTCAAATTTCACCGAGGGTACCGGATTTTTAAGAATATTTCGAACACGATTGGACCATTGGTATGTCGTAAACTAATTGATCGAACCAGAATTATTTTCAGGATACGCATTCAGCTGTTATCTCTGGTTGAAAAGTCCGACGTAAATCTTGATGTAAACAGTCGAAACGTGCAATAACATGAAAACAGGTTTTGGATTGTGAGATAATATTAGTTTTTGTAAATTGTTCAAGTTTTGTTCTCGGTTTTGCAGGGAGGCTTCGGGAGAGTTTATCTGCTTACCGATGCAGCGAGCGGTAACCAGTATGCGTGCAAAATCATACCGAAGAATCGAATGCAGAAGATACACCTGCAAAAGGTATGAATTGAAGAGCTGTGATAAAAAACTCGTTGACAAGTCAAACGCGTCAAAATGTTAGTATGTGACATTTTTTTCAGATCGCGAGGGAGATAATGATTCACAAGAAATTAACCCACGTAAACGTCGTCCAAATGTACCACTACTTTGAAGACAATCTGAACGCGTACATGTTGCTCGAAGCTTGTCCCAGGAAGGTATAAAGCACCCGTGTATTAATCACAAACAAACGTTTTCACATTGTGCTTAAACATACTGTTTTTATATTCACGCACAGAGCTTGATGCACGTACTGAAGTACCGAGGTCGAGTTACCGAACCGGAGGCGCGATACTACATGAAGCAGATGGTCGATGGAGTGATGTACATACACTCGCAGAAGGTTGTGCACCGTGATCTAAAACCAGGGAACATGTTTTTGTCGGAGCACATGATCGTTAAAATTGGAGACTTTGGCCTCGCCACGAGCCCAGACGGTCAACGAAGACGCGTGTAAGGAATTCGAGTCACAAATTCCTGCTCATACTGCATTATTGGAAAATATCCTCATGACGTTAGAGTCTCGTTGTCGGCGCCATTTTATCACCTCATAACCCAAGTTTTGAATTTTAATGGAGGCAAATTGTAATTCTTGGGGTTTCAAATTACTCATGTCACATAGATTAATAAAACGTAATCAATAATATACCTGTTCTACCATTCGCATGCGAAAAAACACGGACAACGGTCAGCTGTCAGCCTGGTTGCATTAGTCTGATATTTTTCAACTAGATAACGCATTGCAAAGTGACAATCCCAATAATAAGTTCTTCCAGAATGTTTTCAGTTTATTGTCACATGTTTCAGAACAATATGCGGAACGCCAAATTATATTGCACCGGAAGTGCTGTACAAGCAAGCCTACAGCTACGAGGCAGACGTCTGGGCGCTCGGATGCATTCTATACGCTCTTCTGGTCGGTCAGCCGCCTTTCGAATCGTCACAGCTAAAGGAGACCTACGCGAGGATTTGCAACAACCAGTACAAGGAGGTCGATGACTCGATAGCCACACAGAACGGCCAGGACCTAATACACTGGCTGCTCCAACCGAGCCCGAAGCTAAGACCATCGCTTGACCGGGTCAAGGAGCACGATTACCTCACCAAGGAATACGTCCCGGTCGCCCTGCCGCACACTTGTTGCTACCAAATGCCGCCACCCCACGTGATCATCCCGCCGACGGCGTCACAGGTCAGCCACGCCGAGGGTCTAACGCACTCGGTGTCAGCGATGACCATCCAAAAGTCCTCGGTCAAGGATGTGAAGGTCAATTGGCTGGCGAAGAAGCTCCCGAAACTCCCGAGGTTCAAGCACAGGCTCAGCGCCATACTTTGTCCGAGCAACAAGAAAGGGGACATTGTGATGCAGAGCACCCAGATGCACAAGGCGATGGAGATCTGCCTCGCGGAAATCGCCTGCGCCTGCACAGCAAAAAATCCACCGACCGTCGACGACGTTATGCCCCTCTTCGTCACCAAGTGGATTGATTACTCGAACAAGTACGGCCTCGGTTTTCAACTATCCGACAAGTCCGTTGGCGTCCTCTTCAACGACAGTACCAAGATGAGCTACACCCACGACAGAAGGTAAGTTTCAACGGCTGTTTAGAGCGTCGCCGAACTTTCTTTCTTCATTATTCTCTTTCTGGTTCGATCTTCATGTCCTCAGGAGAGTTGAGTACATGACTACAGACGACGAGATTACCCGGTACAATAGAGAAAAGGACGTTTCTGTACCCCTGCAGAAAAAACTCGCCTTACTGCGTTACTTCACTCGGTATATGGACGACTATCTCACTGAAGGTAAGTGGGCAGACTTTTTATCGTCATCAGTGCGTCGGATTTCCACGTCGTCCTTTATAGCGATGGCCACTAGCCATAAGTTAAAAATAACCGATGCATCGATTAATCGAGACCAAAAAAAAATGATCGAACACGGCTCGATTGAATCGGTAAAAAATTATCGATCAATCGATTATTTCGTATTTTCTTGAAATGGTGTATATTAAACCAAAATTTCGTACATTTCAATATAGCGGAACAGTTTTTTGATAATTTATAATATTATTCGAAATATTTTTACATTTCAGGTGGAAATATTACTTTATCTTTCGTTTATTACACCAAATAGGTACTTAGTAAAACAATGATAATAATTGATACTTTAGACACATAAATTGATACTGTACTGCATCGTTCGTGGGAGTAAAAACCAAGAACCGATTGTGGGGAAACAATAATCGATTTAATCGAAAATCGATTAAATATGGTCATTTTTAAACCTTTATACAGGTGGTGAGGTTAGAGAACCATGCGAGTCGAGGCAAACGAGGGCTGCTTGTGTGCCGCGGATGAAGCGTTGGTTACGCACGGACAAAGCCATAGTGATGGAGCTTACAATCCCCTTGTTGCAAGTCAACTTCTTCCGTGATCACACGAAAATGGTAGTGTCCCAGGAGTCTCAAGGAAAGGGATATCTCGTAACTTACATCGACGCTAGCAGGCAGGCAACGTCGTATTGGCTCAAGGATCTCTGCGAATTCGGATGCACGGCTGATCTATACGAGCGTTTGCACTACGTGTGCAAAGTATCACGTGAGTTTGCGGAAATGGATCAAAACATGACTCCCTGATTTCTGGTGTCGCGAACGGCTAGTTGATTACCGGAAGGAGCTACGAATCTCTTTGTATTGAGCCTAATCGTTATTCCTCGACATGTTATATGTATATTTCGAATTCGTATTTCGGTTTTGTTTTCGTTTTCATCATTTGCACGGGGTAATTGTTACATTTATAATGATAAAACAAAAAATCTGTGGTATTATACGTATAGTCTTGTTCCAATTCAGATAAATATATTTTTCAATATATCTCTGCAGTGCAATTTATTTCCACACGGCACACATTGTCCTTGTTTTTTGTCAATGGAGTATCTCTGAACGATCTCAGAATGTGTGCAGAATGAGAAAATTTTAATCAAATCTTCCAAAGAAATTGCAGTGTGCTCTGCAATATTTCGAACTACATTGTTTCGCGAAAGTGATGATTTTCAGATTATTTAATATTATTACTGATACATACCATGTGTGCTGTATGGGCGAATACAATATTTATAGACAAAAAAAACTTGCAATGCCTTAACGAACATCGATCGCTTAGCGATACTTATATTTTACTAGGTAAAAAAATATTTAACAAAGAAAATTAATAATAATCGCTGTGTTTATTTTTTTTCGATTAATTTTGTCTGAACCAAACATACATAGGGGATGAAAGAATTTGATCGTCCTGATTTAGTGGAGAAAAATTTTTTTTCGAACGTTATTCTCGTTATTTTCGAATGAGAGATTCCCGTGTACCTATAATAATATGAAGATATAAATAAGTGAGTGCGTGCGTGCGCTATCACTGCCATGATCACGCTGCAGTGGCGTCTTATAGTCGCTGCTGCTTCCAGGCTGTTACTTACATTTATTATTAACTATTATTAATTGTGAATTATTATATGTTTATGATACATCCGACATTGTATGATTGTGCATTGTAGGAATCATAATTACCATTGTTAAAGACATGGGAGAGAAATTCGCGAGACGTGAGTGGTCAGCTACGAACTATAAGCCATGTCTAGTCCACCCGTTTATACTGCTGAGGTATTTAATATGAGTGCCATTCAAAAATTGATATAGTTTTTTCAATAATCGCAGAAAAAAATGATTTGTTATTACCTTCAGAGATTTTGGACAATTATAATTTTCAATTCAGAGTGTAATGATAACACCTTGTGAAATCTTCCAAATTCTAAATCCAATCGATTAATTTCATCTTGTTGTTGTCTTCTCTCAAATTCGATACCATAATCATTAATTCATTACTTATGTGATTATATCTTCCGATTTTTTTTAGTAATGGTTTAGAATCCAACGAGTAGGTTGATGTAGAAAATTTACTTGTTAGACCTATTTATCGTCAGATTGTATCTGACTAGTCGATGAATAGGTATACATACCTACAATATAGCATATTATTATTACTACACCTAATTAATATTATTATTATACATACAAATATTATTATATATTTAAACACATAGAAAAAAAATTGTCAGCGAATAATATTGTTCTACACAGTAAGCGTTATCAGTGACTATAAAACCCAACGATTAGGGTAATAAAGAACCATATAATTATGATTAATTTTTACTATGATTTTCTATTGAATACGTTGTGATTTTACCTATCACCAGTTTGTTAAAATCGCTGAAAGATACTTAAAAAAAAAAAAGAAAAAATCATTGAGTTAGTGAATCTCAACTTTGGTGTTTCATTTTATTCCAATCTCGTTATAATATAGGTTTGTTACAGAACAGTATCAATATACAGACATAACAGATAATTCATTTGTTACACACACTTTGCATACGTTTTTTTCGTCGTTTTATTATTATTATTTTACAATTTTCGTCACTACAGATATGAAAATTACACATGAATAAGGTTAGTAAATATATCTAGAGATATATGCCGTCGCGTGACATAGCTGTTTATGAAAATCCATGTTATCTCAAAATTATGATGTTTATTCAGTGACCGTATCGTCGTTATACGTAGTGATGCATATTCATAAATGTAGTTTATATAACTTAACAAGCACTAGTGTTTACTATTCGTAAGTATTTGCGGCCTCTTATCGCCATAAATGGACACGTAGTACATGATACACATTTCATGCATCCCGGGTTGTAAAAAGTGGCGAGACTATCGCAAAGGTCGTGATTACATTGTAGATGGTTAAAAAATAGGTGTACAATTATTACTACACCTATATTCCGTAATCAGATTTCCCAAAACCATTTCGTTCGCGGTAAAATAACCCGCAATTTTTAAGTGAACCATACCTATACTTCCGTATTTTTACAATACTATATCCTTCTAGCTTTAGTGTAGGGCGAAAAATAACGTGGAAGAGTGGTGTCTGTTGGAAACACGAAATATCATCAGAGGAGAAAAGTCCGCTGTTGAAAAACCAAAAGAGAGTCCCTGCGAGAAAATGTGAACGAAACTGACTTTTTGGGTGAACTTCGAAGACATTTAATTTACCTAACGGACGAAATTATTTTAACAGTCGGACACCGAATTGAGCAACGTAAAATCAAAAATTGATTACACACTAGATTCCGCACGATTTTCCGGCCTCGCCGCGCGAGCTGTGTTGGTGAAATACATTTTGGAGATGGCCGAAGTAGAAAGTTGAAGTACACAAAATCGTAGAGAGTCCGATGTGAATTAACTTTAAACGCTGCCTCATAAATCATACTTTCTGATTTGAGCCGTTTTCTCTTATACTTATCGTATTGAATCGTCAAGTTTCGGTGAGGAATTAGTAACCATGAATAAGTCGTCAAGAATAGAGAAAGAAGACATTTGCATATTCGAATGCAAGTATATCATATTATATAATATACCTCTAAAATTCATATTCCGAAACGAAGATGAATAGTTTGACCACCGCACTTCCGGCGAATTCTCCGTTATTGTATATTTCCATGGTAAGATTGAGTTCGATCTCCTGAGGCCCTTGAATACTCTGTGTCATCACCACTATCGCCTCAGTATGGGCTGGTCGTCTGAGCCTGAAGCAGCTTTCAGTAGCGCGTTGAACACCGGGCGGTGCTATTGCATCGACAAGTTCCATACGAAAGTCGATCGAAGAACCGTATTCCCCCGTTCCTCTCATGGTGAACAATTTTATCTGCCCCGTTTGCGGTATAGGCAACATGCTGACGAACGACATGAAGTTGTACGAGAAGTGAGAAGGCGAACGCAAGCACGCCATATCACCTGTTTGACAATATCGTGAAGTCCTTAGGCATCGGCTATAAAATGAAATTTACGTTTTTAGTCGTAGTATATTTTGGTATGTTATACAGTTTCAAGGAACGTTAGTCTTTTGACGTAACACCCACTTCTTTCTCTGCGTATCTCTGTAATACCCAGGCGGACAATTTATTCTGTTGCATCGATAATGGCCACGAGTATTTTGACACATCTCTTCCGGGTCCCTGCACACATCTCCGGTTTCACACTCGTCAATGTCTAAAAACAGAAGTGAGATCATTGCTTTTATACCTATATAAAACTCAACATCTCTGTGTCTGTATGTTCGTATGTTCACTTATTATAACTCTGGAACTACTGAACCACCTTCGGTTCTATTTTATCAAAGGATAGCTAAAACATCTCGCCAGGTTTTAGGCTATATTTTGTTACAACCAGATCAATAGTTTTGGAGATATAAAGATATTTATAAGCCAAGTTGAAACGGAATCACATACTTATGCGAACGCTGACTAAACTCTTACAGATAGAGTAAAGTTATGTTCAAGAGTTTTCAAGGTCTCGACGAGCTCTACCAAAAAGTCTGCGAGAAAATATGGCTGTGTCCAATAATGTCCATATAAATAAAAAAAATGTGAAAATTTCTATAATCAGCTGACCTTGGCAGGTCCGTCCGTCCGACCCGAGGCGATAGCCTCTAGGACATTGGCAGCTGTAGCTTCCTGGATTATTTTCGCACATTCCAATGCACAAGTTGTTTTCCTTGAACTCAAGGCACTCGTCAATATCGGAGCACGACCTGTTATCCAAATTGATTCTGAAGCCAGGGTTACATGCGCACGTGTACGATCCCCAGGTGTTGATGCACTTATGTTGACAAATGCGGGACGACTGTTTGCACTCGTCTATGTCCTGGCAGGCGGTGTCGCCGACGTTTACAAACCCTGTATCACAAATGCACCGGTAAGAGCCAACTGTGTTTACGCACTTGCTGTTCGAGGCGCAGATACGTTCCGCAAACAACTCGCACTCGTTTATGTCAACACACTCCTTGTTCAATCCGATCGTGTGTCCAGGCGGGCAAGAGCACATGTACCCTCCGGGGCGATTCTCGCAAGTTTGCCGAGGACCACAATCGTGGGTTCTCTCAGCGCACTCATCTACATCGACACACCGGGATTCGGTCTCGTCTAGCTTGTATCCGGCTCTGCAAATCATCAGTGGCATGCATCTGTACGACCCGACAGTATTGACACATCTCTGTGAGTGACTGCATGGTTTCGGGAACCGTTCGCACTCATCTTCGTCGACACATTGGCTCCCGAAGGTTCTGAAGCCCGGGGGACATGAGACGGAAATTGTCGGTCTAATGGTGCTTGGAATTCTGATGAAGTACGGCTCGTGAGTGGTGGTGATGGGGATGGAGTAGAACCTGGTGGACGACACGGTGCTGCTGCTGCTCTGCCTTGGGAGTCTGTCACAGCGGTAGGAACCGAGGGTGTTTCTGCATCGGTACCCCGGGCCGCAGTCGTGAGTGTCGAGCATGCACTCGTCATCGTCCTCGCATATCTCAGATGCGGCGTTCAGCGTGTACCCGGTGCCACAGTTGAGGAACCTGACGCACGTGAAGCTTCCGATGGTGTTGTCGCAGCGCTGGGTCGGCAGGCAGCTGTGCGTTTGGATCTGGCATTCGTTTATGTCGACGCAGGCCTGGGTCACGTTTTCGCGGGTGAAACCCAGCTTGCAAGTGCACGTGAAACTGCCTGGCGTGTTTCTGCAGTCTTCGGTGCTCGTGCATGCTTCTTCGACCTCCGCACACTCGTCGATGTCCTCGCAACCGAGCTTCGTATATCTGGCTCCGGGGCTGCATCTGTGCGACGAAGCACGCGGGATCGGAGTCGGGGCTCTCGCGCAAGTGTAGGTACCCGGCTGATTGAAGCACTGCCCGTCGCCGCAAGTGTGAGTGCCCTCCGTGCATTCGTCGATATCTGGTTTAAACGACAAATTAAATCTTTGGAAGAAAAATAATATATCCTGTAATATGGAGGCAAACTCGGTCTTCTCGGGCCGAGCGTAAATTTGCAATATGAGTCGTAGATGAGCCGAAGGCGAATATTGCAAATACGCGGGGCGAAAAGACCGTTGCCCCCTTCTTGCATACGATTCTTTACATAACAAGAGTATGTTACATGTTTTTTCACCAAGCACGAAATTGAGGTTAGAATCGCCCAATGTCAGATTTGTTTGCAACAGCGCATGCGCGCAGCGCAGATAAGACCATTTTCAACTCCTAGGACTTAAAAATGATCTTTTCCATATTCCACGCATGCGCATTCGCAGACTCACGCGATTGTCATTAAAACGGGTATTTTTTGTACGGAAAACACATATGGACAAACGCGTAAACATGCTCGCGTTATGTAAATATTGTTTCTACATAGTTGCATCGATATACGTAGGTATACTCATTTATATATTTTTAAAGTTTCAAATAATCACAAAGCAACACTTATGTTTTCGAACTTCAGGTGCCAATGAAGATATTTCGGCATCCGTCGATCGAAGAGTTGTAGTTTATCAACGAGCGTTTCAAGGCTGGACTAACAATAAGCACAATCACAAAACATGCACAAAAAGAAGCCAGTTACATGCAACCAGATCTTCGCATGCCTCCCATGGTGTAGGCAAGAGTTTTATTAACTGTTAAGTATTCTGAAACAGACATGATTGAATTAAAATATCAGGTTCAAAATGCACAATCCAAATAAAAATATAGTAATATATATATAATATGGTGACAAGTGAACTGCATCTTTACAGTTAGCAAATTGTTCTAATACGAGCTGATTAGAAAAAGATATACC
The DNA here is from genome assembly GCF_021155775.2 of Neodiprion pinetum. Taxonomy (NCBI): domain Eukaryota; kingdom Metazoa; phylum Arthropoda; class Insecta; order Hymenoptera; family Diprionidae; genus Neodiprion; species Neodiprion pinetum. The sequence goes on along the minus strand of NC_060236.1, from coordinate 34,712,246 downwards.
TGAATTGGCAACGTGGAGGGAATATTATTCTAATTTCATCCTTATAAATTACTCTAAATCCCAGTGAAAAACAACATGAATTGGTTATGTTTCAACTCCTTCTCCCATATTTACGTGCGAGAGTCATGCACCATCCTACACTCACCTCTGGATTAGAATATACTCTTTTAAACAGTAATTGTAGGTGGCAAATTTTTTCCCAAAAAATCCCTAAATTGTCCATTATTGCACATATTACACGAATGTAAAAGAATAATGTTGGCAATTACATACCTAAGCAGCGCCTCCACTGACTATCGTATCTATACCCGGAAGGGCACGTCTGTTGCTGCTGTTGGGTCCTCCGACGGGTGGGTCTCTCGCACTTGTAAGTACCCGGAAGATTGACGCACCTCTCCCTCTTTTCGGCGTCACAGCTGTGCTGGTTGCTCCCACATTCATCGATGTCTTGGCACTGTCCAGAGGCCAGGGAAAACTCGTAGCCTCTGTCGCAGGCCGGGAATCGAGTGATGCATTCGAAGCTGCCAACTCGGTTGACGCAGTACTGATGCCGGGCGATCAAACAGTTGTGGACATTTTCGGTACACTCGTCAATGTCGGCACACTCTCCATTCGGCAAACGCCAAAAGCCGTTGGCGCACGGTGGTATCGGATCACAGACAAAGGACCCCTCGACGTTTCTGCAAGAGTGGGTATCCTGCGGACAATTGTGACGACCGAGCAGACATTCGTCGACATCTTGGCAGTTCTTTATCTGTGGATTATAGAGCCACCCGGAATGGCACAAGGAGACGCAGTCGTAGCTTCCCGGAATATTGATGCATCGTTCGTGCTCCCGGCAGCCAGGACCCTGACTGCACTCGTCGATGTCGATGCATTCACCCGACGCTTCGTCGCGCTTGTAACCCGTGTTGCACGGTGGAGCAATGTCGCAGACGTGAGATCCGTTCGTGTTTACGCAAACGTGAGAGTGCGGTGGACAGGAATGGATGCCCAGCTCGCACTCGTCGACGTCCTGGCAGAGAGATTCGTCCGTTGGATGTGGTTGAAATCCTAACTGACAAGCCGGAGCGCACTGGTGGCCCCCAACCGAGTTTACACATCTCTCGCCGCTGCTACATTCGGTCAATCCTCTTGCACACTCATCAATGTCTAGATAATGACAGACAGGCGCAAGTCGTGTGTGAAGTGTGCATTCGAATATATAATGAGACTACAGATTTATCGCAGAGTAGAAACAATACCATTTACCGCGCATGCATTTCGCTTATTGCATTACTACAGGCGAAGAGAAACTGGTTTTCTAAGCAGCTTTTGCAATAACGAAAACTGTTTTACAATTTGACGGAGCCTAACAGATCATTGCGCTATACCTTGACACTGGAACGTTGTGATGTTCAACTCGTATCCAGTTCGACAGTCGCATCGATAGGTTGCTGGCAGATTAACGCACTCTAATAAAGGCCCTGTGCAATTGTGCTGATTTGACGAACACTCATCGATATCTGTAGAATCAAATTTTCAAATTTCATTGCTGTGATAAGTACGTCCGTTTGAAGCCGTGTTCCAAATCCTAATCACTTACCATAGCATCTGTCAGTGACATAGTTGTATTTGTACCCTGGAAGGCACGTTGGCTCTGCTATAGATACATCATCAGTTTGGTCAGGAATTTCCGGTTTACTAGAACGCGGGGCTGGTACAACGCAATCTCCCGGGTTCTGAAGTCATGCAAAAAGTGCGCGTGCTTAGGGTAAAGGAGGAACAATTAATTCGCCAACAATCACATACGTTTTCATTTTCACAGTGCAATGATAGTCTTCCATATGGTATTTTTCGTAATGAATTGGTATAATCATTTTTTTATAAATATCGTTCGCTTTCATGCTGTTGGATGTCCAAACAGTATGATTTCTGAACTGTTGCAGGAATGGTAAAGAACGTTTCGCCGTACCGAAAGAGGTAGAAGCAGTTATAAAGTTCTTATAAATATTGAAAACGCCGAATTTAATACTGTAATCAGTGATTTTTTTTTAAATACACGACACTTTTTGAGCATCTGATGACACTTTTAAAAAGTTGAACCAATTCTGGACTTGATTTAAAATCTGTGGTCATAATCCGAGTTCTGAAGGGACCGTACTTACCACGCACGATTCTTTAGCCGTGCCTTGATATGCAGGGAATTCGGTGTATGAAGACCCATCAAAGTTCACTCCAGAAATGTCAGTCTCGTTCGGTGACTCGGCAGTTGGGTCGCATCTGTAGCTACCAACTTGATTAACACACTTCTCAAACTTTTCGTTACAGCTATGCAGACCTTCCATACATTCATCGACGTCTATACATGGCTGTGTTAGATCTCCAGTTGCCTTATAACCCGCTATACAACCTTGTTCCTTTTTCGGTATGGAATCAGCAAGTCCAGGATCCACGCATTCGTACCCACCAACGGTATTGACGCACCTCGATCCGGGTGTTGGGCAAAGCTGTGACTCATTCTTCGCGCACTCGTCAATATCTGAATTGTAAAACCGCTGGATTGCCAAAAATGCAATATTTTCTATACTGTAGGATATAATTGTTTTTTCGCCAATTGATCAAGGCAACATCTAGTTAATACATCAAGCAAAGATCTTGAATGGTATGAATGTAGGCACTGCTTACCGATGCAGCTACCGATATTACTGCCGAATGTAAATCCTGGTTCGCACTTGATGTCACACTCGTACGCTCCATCAGTATTCCGGCACTCTTCAGTTTCTTTCAGACAACCATCAATACCCTCGGAACACTCGTCGACGTCTGATTAAGTTCGCAGGTATTGGAAAATACAAGTGCGTAACAAAGTTCGGATGTAACTCAAAATTAATGTTTTTGTTTCAGCGAACGATTATCGTACATATGTAAATTTGAACAACTGGTGAATTTGAAAAATTAACGACGGAGCCAGGAATCGAACCTGGAATCTAGCGATGCTTTACCGGAGACTTACTCCACTAGACCACCTAGCCGCCCTGACTCTGTTGTCATTAATTTCTCTCATAACCAGTGAGTTCAAATTTGTTTTCATGTGCCCGATTTGTATGAGTAGCCAGGTGGATTATCGTACATATTTGAAATATGACCTTTATGAATCTGGTATAAAGACCATGAAAAACCAACAAAAAACCCTCACCTTTGCAAAGGCTTTCTTTTGTATCGAACTTAAAACCGGCAGGGCAAGATCTTGGACCAGTGCCAGTTAGCTCGTGACACGTAAAGCTTCCTTGGGTGTTTACGCATACGTGAGTTTCTTTGTTGCATGCTTCCGGAAGTTCGAAACACTCGTCAATATCTAAACAGGGTTTTATTAGACTACTATAAATTTTACGTGGGAACTGATGATTTGTTTATACGAATAATTGTCCAGTTTCAGTCGTCACTTACCGACGCAGAGGGCTTCCTCGGTCTCCCAGACGTAGCCAGGTGGACAGGCTTCGTATGGAGCGTTTTTCGGTGGTTCAGAAAGACACTTATAGGACCCTATAGTGTTCTTGCAATCACCGGGGCACAAATTTTGCTCACACTCATCAACATCTAAGCAAAGCAGCAAGCACACATAAAAAGTGAACAATACGCAATGAAATACTAAACTCACAAGAATAATGCAAACACATGTACAGTTTATTCAAAGACATGGCAACGAATGAGGATTTCTAGAGTAAATTGAGATGTTACCACAATTTTCGAATCGTCGAACAAGACGATAAATAATTCTATAACATCGTTAGTATCGAGCGCTTCGAAAATTAGTAACGCCTTGTATCACATTTATCATAATAGTTTACGTATACGTGATCGAACTACATAGTACAAACCGTCGCAAACGTGTTTAGATGGTTTGTACTGGTATCCGACTGGACACTTAAACTGTGATCCGTTTTCTTCGGTCTGAGGTGTAGTGTCAGCTTGTTTGATTTGACACGAGTGCTTGTCACTCGCGAGAACATACCCTGGATTGCAGCTGCAGAGAATCGCCTCACCGGTATCAGTGCAGCGATGTTCGCACGGATTGTTCACTTTGCACCTAAAATATGTTCATTCACAAACAAATTAGTGGTGACATAGTCCAGTCAAAATAGGCCGGAATTAAAAATATTCGAGATATGGTTGTATTATTGCGTCAGGGGCTTTCGACCCTCAGGAACTCAAATCTGAAGTCATTTTTGAGCTACATAGCCGGTGTTTCGAGAAAACCGCAAAATTTTACATTTTTTACATTTTCCTCAAAAACTGCTACCGATAGATGAAAAATTACTTGGCTATCGTGTGGAGCGAAAAATTCTACATTAAATTATGTCCTGATTTGTCGGAAATGAAATCGGATTAACAAATTAAGAAAAAAGAAATCATTCCACCAAAATTCCCCAGATGCCGTCGATAAGTAGGACCTCTTTTTTCCTGATTTGCTAATCTGACTTCGTTTCCGAAAAATGGGAACATAATTCAATGTAGAATTTTTCGCTCTACACGATAGCCAAGTAATTTTTTATCTATCGATAGCAGTTTTTGAGGAGAAGGCAGAAAATTTCATATCTTGCTGTTTTTTCCAAACACCGGCTATGCAGTTAAAAAAAGAGGTCAGATTTGAGTTCCTGAGGTTCGAAAACCTCTATATACAAAAATGTAGCCATTTCCCGACTATTTTTAATTCAGAACTATTTTGAGTGGACACGATTAATTGGAAAATATCGTCTTCTACAGATTACCTATCATCGGGGGAGTCTTGTCTGCATGTTTTGCCATCCTCCAACAGGGTGAAACCTTCGCGGCAGGCACACTTGTAGGAGCCTGGTGTCGCGATGCAAATATCGGAGCAGAGTAGGCCCTTCATCAAGGCACAAATGTCGTCTAGATCTAACAAATAGAACGACATTGAACGATTGCGAACAGAAAAAAGTAGGCCTTGGTCAGTATTTTCGCGATGCGACGATCACCTACCCCCATTTGGCATCGTTACCGAAGGACTAGAATGAGGAGCATTGCTGGATGTAATTATCGTCGACTTGCTCGTCGGATCGAATGTGACAGTACTTGATCCCGGCATCGTGAAGGGCTCTGTGGTGCTTGGCGATGCCTCGTGGCAGCATTCAAGGAACGCTGGATCCCACGGTTTGCCAAACGCGAACCTTTTGAACGCACATCCTTGACCCATTGACCCGGTAAGGATACCTTTGCATATAAATTCATTCGTCTGAATGGTATGTGGAAATTGGCTGTTCCGTACAAAATCTGGGCTAAATACATATAATTGATTTTTTAGAGAAAAATTTGACATTATTTCTTAGACCTTAGCACCTACACTTACCCAGCTTACAGCCCTCGCAGCAATCCCTGTGGTAATCTCCTCCAAGATTTGAATTCCCGACGCAGGCCAATCCGGCGCGAGCCTCACTTTTGCCAAGTTCGCATTGCTTCTCGTGATACGCACGGATACAGCAAATGTCTACAGCCGAGAGGCAGAGTCCTTGTTCGACTGCTGCCACTCCGGCAACGGGTCCGGTGAAAGATTCACATTTTAGTCCTTCGCCGGCCCAAGAGGATCCGAGTCCACAGCAATGCTCAAACCGTGACTCCATTCCCGTTTCGACGGCCAGCACACCTGAGGATTCGGAATAAGTGCATCACAATCAGTCCGTAACGGTAAGTCAATATGCTGGTAAGAAGTTGAACTGATTGTGTGTCGATGGTGCATGAAAGAAATTTTTTATCCGAAAAACGATATACGGTTTTCCTCTGAAACATAGTTGAGAATCGTTATCACAGAAATAAACAGTTGTTCGCTTGCTGATGTTTGATCCTTTCAGTACTTATTGTTGAATTTCTGATATTATCCCTATTATTAGAAATTGTTCTCATGACGTCAGAGCCTACTTGTCGACGCCATTTTGTCACCACATAACCTAAGTTTTTAATTTTAATGGAAGCAAAACGTACTTCTTGGGCTTTCAAATTACTCGTGTCACATAAATTAATCAAAAATAATCTTTAATATGTCTGTTCTACCATCCACACGCTAAGAAACGCGGTCAACGGTCAGCTATCAGCCTGGTTGCATTAGTTTGAGTCGTTTCCACCAGATGACGCATTGCAAAGTGACAATCCGAATAATATCTTCTTCTGTGTAGTCTCAGTTCAGACTCTTGCAAAAAGACTTTGATAACATTGTGTAGATCAGCTATTTGCATAAAAATATTTTTTTGCATTCGGCTTATCTGTAACGTGAATTTTGGGAATAGCTGCCGGTTTATACAGAAACAATAAGAAGGATACCGTTTACCACCAACATGTCGTCAGACTCTCACGTGAGATCTAAAGCTGAGCATGCAGAAATAAATCGTTCAACTATCAGGCAATTTTTTCGTTACATCTTATAATATTTTATGTGTTTACATGCTTATACAAGTTAAATCACCTTGTGTGTCGAGAATGGGAGGAGCTTAGTGTAAAGGCTAAAAGGGAAGGGGCAAGCTTCGCGTCAACTAGGCTCCTCCCATTCTTGACATATTACGTGACTAACCCTGTATAATTAGTAAACGAAACAGACTCCCGATGGCCGTGCTACACTTCACTAATGTTGCCGCAATATGCTTGGCAAAATCTGATTCATTGCCATTAATCAAGCCAGTGTATAAAGTCTAAAATCTGTCTCGCTTAACCCTTTCAGTCACAGTGGGATGCTCAGCGTCCTACCTCAAAAATTTCCTTGTCCTAGCCTTATGACTTATCACAGTTTATTTAAAACTTTGAATGATTTTTGCTACTTGGTATGGCTATCAAAATATATTTCGGCCAGAATCATCGCACTTTTATAGTTTTTCGATTTTACATTCGGCATACTGGATCCGGCATTTTGAATTTCGAAATTATCAATTTCTAACTTCAGATTCGTGATCAGTGACCATAAAGACCTCCGTGTAACGAAATTCAGGCCCAAATATGGAGTTAAATAATGTGTAACTGAAAGGGTTAAATCTGTAATCAAGATTGATAAATCCTCGCTGAGGTTGCGAACCGTAATTATCGCTACCTCACCTACAGTTCTCAGAGCAAACCATGAACAAGTGGTTCTCGTTATGAAAAATATGAAATGTTTGTGTAAAGCTATATTGTACACATCCGAAAGGGTTTTGATGACAAGCAAAAATTAATACGTACTACTACTTTTCAAGATCATGCTCTACAGCAACTTTAAATGACGAACGCTACGGGCCTTTTTTCACAATTATTCCACTGATCTTGACTTGTGTATGTCTCAAATACTCGATGAAATTTCTCCAGAACCTAGAATGATCGTGAAAATCTATTTTCGATAATGTGTCTACTCTTTCCTGTATACCGCATATATATGTATATATATATTTCTTTTACTTCTCTCATGTTGTAACTTGTACAATTATTAAGACACCGTAATCTCAGCTGTTTCCTTGTATGTCACAAAAATTAGCTTAACACAAGTAATTCCTCAAAAAATTGTATCATAAGCTCGTAAAGAAGATATTGGGCTTCGTGCAGTGTTAATAAAAAGAGCACAAGGGTGTGTACACATTGGTTGATAGAAGTAAACATCTACTTGCGTTATGTAAAAACTTATCTTTTGTATATTTACACATCTTTCCAAGAAATAAAGCAATTAAAAGTTATCGCAATCTTTTCGAACGCTGTGTAAGAGCGATCAAAGAGCGGTTAACATAAAGTGGCCGGCGTTTGCCATCTCCGTTTTTATTATATATAGTTATACCAGTTATACCGTAGAGAACCCCATAAGCATAATGGAGCAGGTAACCCTAAAACTGACCTAAGCAAACAAACTTCTCGAAGGTCTCCTATGAGAGTAAGATAATAATGACATAGATAAAAAGATTCACGATGATGCTATGTGACTAAAGTATAACTGTAGGGTGATAATATTATGTATGTACGTGTACATAGCTGTCAGTAAATTGAGTGAGTGATGGATTTACTCACGTCTCCACGAGTGACATTGCGATCAGGGCAGCTATCAGCTCAGGTCGAATAAAAATATGAAGGAAGAAAAAAGGGGAAATAAATACAAGGAAAAAATTATTGTTTGTCAACGGTATCACGGACCACGATTAAACACGGGTGTGTCACGAGTTCCCCCAGTTGTTCAATGAAACCCTGAGCTGTTACATTTTTATACGACACATGTAATAAATACTTATGAAATTCGTAAAAGTTCCCATTCGACGTGGCTCTTATATCTCCGTTGATTAAATGTATATATAAGACATCTGCGAGCTTGTGACGCAACGAGATCTATTCAATAGTTTCATGTTCATTCGAATTACTTGTGCATTTAATCGGTACATGAAATGAAAAGGACTGAAGTAAGAATAAAAGCACATGGCGAAGGGGATTCTGATTATTTATCTAGGATATATACGGCGCAACGACTGGAGCAGAATGCAGTTGGAGGGACGGAGTATAATTAAAATTTAACAACCTCACGCCGGTATTTCTTGAGGCAAATAATTCATAGGAGACAATGGGATAATAGGAGCAGTTGCATACCGGAGCATGCAGTGGGTTGCGCTCTCATGTCCGTATAGCAGATAAACGATGTTATACAGGATATGTGTTATGATGTGTATGTATGCAAAATAGTAATTGCCTAATGATAGCTGGATCCAAACGCAGCACGCGAAAATCCATGCGGATGCCATCCTCTTAGGCGCGTGGTCCATCCTCAAGCTGACCAAAATGCAGTTCACCGGGAATTATTATCCCGGAAGTAGAAGAAAGTGAGATCGTTTCGAAATATTTTCCGCTTCTCAACGATAGAAGTGAAAAATTAAAAATTCACGAATAAAGATGACGGGGAAACACTTCACTGTCCGGAAGAACGCAAACGATGAAAGGGATCGCGACTCACTGCGCTCGTGCACGGAGGAAATGCTCCGAGTACAGTGAAGACTCGGTTTCTCGGTCTCGCACGCTTCTACAAACGTACCAGTAGACCCACAAACACCGCAACCCCTCCAACTTGCTATTGGTTCAGTCTGATATCTCTGGGAGTCCCCTCCAACAGCAGTTGGCCGATTCTTCTTCTTTGGCATCCCAAATTCTTAATTCTCATATATAAACGTAAATCTAAACAGTTAGATTTTCTCATTCACGTCGGATGTCGATTCGAAAATACCTTTCATGCGCGAAATATTCGGCTCAGAATATTTTTACTGAATTTTATCCAAATGTCTTGTACCAAAATTAATGATAAAACCTGACCGGAACCTAAAATGACAACTTAGGTACTTCAGTTTTTATTTTTCATGTTCATAAAGATCGGAAAAACAAGCGAAGATCGATGGTGGATAGTTGACGAAGAATGTAATTTGATATTGACACAAAATTCATTCTAAATCATTGAATGTACGATTCCCCTAAAACTTCCAACCCTTGGTGCAGAAATGATGAAAATAGAATTCGTTGAAAAAAGAAACACAATTGTAGACAATAGGGAAACCTGATACGATGATTATCTGAAAAAACTTGGTGGTCGTTACCAAGAAAATAAGACAATTTTGTAAAAAAAGAAAGTTTCCCTTAATTAAAAAGTCTCTTTTGTAAAAGTTTCGCCAATTTGCAGTTGTAAGCTTGATCAGGGTCTGTCAGAAAAGCATGACGTTGAAATCAAATTCACATTGCGATTTATTAAAATGAATATGCGACAGACAACCGACGAAGTTAGTAGCGATTGCGATGCATGTTTGATTAATCGTGAGTGTTTGATTCCTTTGCTATGTATAAATTGCTGCAGTGCGACGGGGAGATTTTAGTGGCAGACGGAGTGACGGTTATTAAAATACTATATATGTATACGGTAGGCCGGCCATGACACGCATTTAAAATATGCCGTGTACACTTCACAATCAAGACTCTTGTGAAAAAATTTAAACGTGTCCAATACATGTTTCTTACAGATTGCTCAGAGCTCCCTCGCTTCTTCTCCCAATGCAACGTGCAGTCTGGTGACGCTGAACGAGCTCATTTCGTCAAGTGGACACAACAAGCGACCCTTTTTTTTATTTCGCTTCGTTTTGAGGCGTGCGAACGTCTCAAGTGTGGTAGTTTCTGCTGCTGTTAGTCTCTAAGCGCATAGAGATTTCGTGCAACTATGTTCGTTACGTTATCGTCCAAACTGTTAGAGGTCTCGGATTAATCTTTTATTGACAGAAGGTACACATATGCTTTATGCAGTTCTTCAATCCACAATTTGATTGTTTAACTCCAATAGCTCCCGGTAAGAGATAATAGATATGCATGTACATATTTTATATGTACAGCTATGCTATATAATTTCCATCACCGTGCGGTACCGTGCGGTAAAATTTTTTATAAATTTCGCGCGTCTGTTCGATAGGCACACGTGTGTAATAACGAAAGTCGATAATCAGAATTTCAATTTTTAATACGGTATTCTGATTCATTGTCTAGCTTATCATATCCAATTGCACTCGCGACGGGAGAGATGTTCTGTTACTTGGGCACAAGACCTCCCGAGCCTCTGTCTAAATGACGCATCCCAACCCGATGGAATGGAACTTGCAAATCTAATTTCCAACCCGCTAATTATGTAAAACATAGAACATATTGTTATGAAACCTTAACGCAATTTGTGGACCGAATTGCAGAGAACCAAATTCATGAATGTAACATTTCAAAAACTGCATCGATCAAATTATTTTTTGCATGAAAATAGAGACAGTGTTGGAGGTGAATAGTGACTACCTTAGATTTGTGATGTAAAATTCAAATAATTATCCATCAGAAGGCGGATTTTAGTCTTCTAGACGAACTTTCAGATAGTTGAGATGAACAATCAACGAAATGAAATGATGTACTCGGATTCTACGATACTCGTGGGATAATGTGCAAATTTACACAATTCCTTTCAGCTTTCGTGGGGCTTTAAATTTGAAGAGATGCCACAATTTTTTTTTAGAAATTCGCCACTGCAAATGCACAGCATGTGAAAGTTGATTATTAACAAATATATATTTAAAAACTGCTAATTCCATTACAATCTTTCGTCTTGTCAACGAGAAAAGTAATTTAATCGTTAAATTCGAAGAAACTCGTACAACTTCACAGTTTTCAATTTTCCTTCCTGTCACCTCCAGAGTATAATAACGCAGTTCAACGCGGTATTATGTGATAAAACAGTGAATTCATGTAACTAAAAATTAGACCAAATAGACATATGTTCCGTTCGAAGTGGGTGATTTAATTAGACAACACCTTGTCGATAAAACCGACGTAATTCGAAATAAGTCAAATATATATAAATATCAATAATTATTATTACCATACACGTACTTAAAAAAGTGAAATGAAGAGGTACGGAGGTTGGAAGAGGATTGACGAGGCACGTTAGTAGCTGCGTTACTACAGATAAAATAAAACGGGATTCACGCTCTCTCTCTTTCTCACTCACACACTTTCGCTCTCGTTCTCTCTCTCTCTTTCTTTCTTGTAAAAGCTACAGTGATTCCCTATCTGTCCACTTTTTGCTAATTATCGCAAATCCTAATTACATCTATTTATCTAATTATTCGTATCTCCACGTTATGAAATTGCTGTAAAAGTTGGGGGGTGGAAAAGACCATAAAACCCGCGAATACTGTCGCGGGTGACCAACGTGCCTCGTCCGGAAAGGAACTTGCGGGTGATGCTACAGAGCCATTACCATCGCAGAGATAACTGCCGTGATAAACACCTGTCTGATGCCATGACTTAACTTTAGCCTATCCTATCGTTATCGTTAATTATTTTATATTGTAGAAGGGCATCAGACGGGGATTTTTATTTATTTTGTTTCGTTTTAGCAAGTTTTTTTTTTTACATATCTGATTAGTTTTTGTTTTTCTGTGATGCGTTTGTACCGAATAGTCGTAAATTACTACGTACCATTCGGTTCACAACTATTTATCGTATATGCTTTTACCGATGTTCCACATAGTAACGGATCTCAGGATCTTTTCCAATATGAGCTTATTACTCTGGCTCTTTCCCATCTGAAATAATAGCATTTACGTAAAAGATACCAATCGTAAAAAAGTTGATGGACATTTATACTTCAAAATTAGTTCACGTCGTAGATTTTAGGCTTAATTTTCGACTGGCAGAAGTTCTTAAATCATCAGCCGACAAAACAATTTCGAAGGTTCAAAAACATTAAAATCGCTTTCTATTTACCGTCTTGTTCCGCTTCATCATCCACCATCATGTCTCCCTCATCATTGACTCCTTCTCCATCCCCGTCAGCTTCTTCCTCCTCATCTTCTTCATCAGCATCATCTTCGACAACCACTATACTGTCATCTCCCTCTTCACCTTCACCACCGTCTTCGACTTCGTCACCATCTTCATCTTCGTCTTCATTACTATCGACTTCATCGTCGTCACCCTCAATTCCATTTTCGATGTCAATGTCCGGCACCAGATAATACTGTGATAAAAATTATATTTTCAATCTCTTGCATGTTCCACAGATTTTGACTCTTTCAATGATGTTCTGGATAAATATAAATGCATGTGTGATTACCTGTAATGGATTTGGCCACATGTCATCCTTGATAAGCTCTGCTATGTCATCTGAGCTTGGATCTCCATGATCCGTGAACCAGTCGAAGAACGTCTTGTGCCCAACGAGTGGCCTCTTTCTTCCTTTCAAGGATCCTTTATCTTTAGCTCTTTTCGTCAGATCCCCATTTTCCTTCCAGCGGATAAGTGTACTTTGCGACGCTGGATCTCCTGCAAAAGAGCAGGAGTCTCATCGCAGCAAAAACATATAATATTTAACGAGTAATACAGAATCGCTAACTAGCATAGTGGCAAAAAAAGGAAAAACAGTTGAAAATAGAAATGGAGCTCACCAGAAGAGCCAAGGTGAAATTCTTTGGTAAGAACGTCGTTTTCAAAATATGGATTCTCGTCGAAGTGGAAGTTGATTCTGTACCCTGACTTTATGTCTTCAAACTCCTCGACTTCCAACTTGTTCAAATACCGCAGCGCATCCTCCTCTTCTTCCTCAAGTATAGGTGCTATTTGTGGGTGATTTACAAACTGGATACGTGGTTCAGGAAACATAACACCAAGCAGATACCTAATCTCTATTAAAAACACAGTATATCCGCTTAATCAGGCTGAAAGTTGAGAAATTTCAAAAGGAATGTAGGAAGTCGGCGCTTCATTGTTTTGGGCGGGAAATCCCCCGGGCTTAATGAACAGTCAGGGGATCATTAATACGGGATAAAGAGACGATAGGTAATAAGTGGAAACGGAATGTTAGAAACGCAAAACACGTGCTCATCCGGAGATGCACGCGCCTTGACGTTTACACGATCTTCAACTATCGTGCGACAGCATTCAACAATATTCAGCGGCTAGTGCGTACGGCGTGGGATGAAAGATGGCAAGATGGCGGCGGCGGTCAGCGGACGCCGGCATAGATGGTAAACGTCAACAGAGTAATAACAAAGTAGTTTTGACAATGAATATCGGTATTTGAAAGGATACTGCGGTTACCCAGAAGTTGGGTATCCTTTTAATGATGTCGTTACGCTTCTGGAAGTACGGCTTGCGCAGCTTGTTGTACTTCTTCTCGACTTCCAGTATCTCGTCGCTAGCTTTCTCGTTCAGTCCATCGATTTGGTTCTGACATCCGTCAATCTCCTCCAACGCCTTTTGCGTCTCGAGATCGTAGTCGCGTGCATCTCCGTCCCCCGATCCTGGATCCTCCAACTTCTTCACCTTCTTGTTCGGCGAAGACATCTTATTCCTTAAACTTAACTAACTCGCGCACCCTCGACACCGCTCACCCACGTCGGAAACCTAGTTATTCCACCTATGTATGTATTATACGCGCGTTTTCACCCTTTCGTTATCAACCTGACGACGCTACCTTAGATCACAGTCCCCCGTACTCAGATGTATTATAAACTCAGAAACGCAAGCAACGCCGCTCTATTTCTTGCCGCCTTAGTCCGTAGCACGTTCGTCGCAATAGACGCGCGATCAACGCGCAACGGACGCGTTGCCAGACTTCGAGAACAGCGATCGTCACGCCATCTGATTCAGATACGTCCGCTCAATTTTCAACCTTGTGGAATTATTATTGTATCTTATAAAGATGTAGAGAAAAAAACGAAGTTTATCTGAAGCATTTCGGTCATTGAAGCATTGCTTTACTTGAACTAACGTAGCCTTCCATTGTAAGCAATGGCCAAGGTGCAAAATTTATTCAAAACTAGTGATCGACAGTCGCCGGCCTGCTTTTACTCCAATAAGGGTCGTTCCGATATTTGCTTCAAGTGTTCAAATCTTCATCTATCTCCCTTCACTTCCGCGTACTAAACAATGACGGAATGATACTCTCGCCATTTGCAGAAAATATCGAAACGCACTCTAATGAACGGCTGTTATCAAAGAGGATGGGAAGGAATAAAGTAGGCACTTTCATAAGGCAGCTATGTATTTTTTCGTATACATCGCGTACTAGAGTTCCTAGCCCACGAAGTAATACTCGTGTCCTAACCTATACGATATTCAGCATCATCTAGCAGGTTTGAGAACAACCTAAATACCCTACACATCTTGATTTTGCGCTAAATTCAAACCAATCTAAATATTCACAAGAAGGCAAACGAAGTAACCAACGCGTAAGATTTGAATTACTAATTTATTAGAAACTTTTATATCAGAAACAATATTAAAGTACATTCATGTATGAAAAAAAGTAAAATTATTGCTTACATTGTATACAATGGTAATTAAAATGTATAGTTGAAGTACTCAATTTGTATAATACACGCTAACGGTATAATACATGTAAAATGTAAAAATTATTTCTTATCCAATTAATTTATTGTCAACGAATTAAAAGATATCATAAGGTGTGGACCTGACACCGATAAGAGAAAATGTGTTTCACGATTCATTCAATTATTTCAAATAGATGAAGTCTAAGTGGATGCACTTCCAACGATTCGGAAAATAGAAAGACAGAAACCAAATGCTACACCGGTCCGTTAGAAGGGTATGTAATTAGTATACTATGTATCAAGGGCGCAAAGAATTATTTCGCGAACGGGAAATTTGAGGCACGAGCCGAAGAGGAGTATGCTGCATGCACCAAAATAACCTTGGGCCCGCAATGCACACGACGTTTTTCTTGACACCTACTCTGCAGAAGTGCTTCTTTTCGCCACAGTAGGCGTAACGCCGGATTTTACGCCTGTGAAGTGAACCGTTAAATCCTATTTACGCCTACGTAGGACGAAAAATATTGTTCGCACCACGTGTGTAATACCTTATACCTTCGTACGGTGGTTCGCACTAGGATGTATAACTTAAATTTATACCCTAGGTACGAAAATAGCTATTTCAAACCGAGTGACCGGGCGCAAATCGGGTCTTTGCGCCCGAGGGCGGAAGAGTAGTATCTTTCGCCCGCCTTTAGCCGGCGGAAAAGACTTTTCCGTCCCAGTGCCGGAAAGATCTGTTTTGCGCCTACTCAAGAGGTTTGAAAAGAAGCATTTTGCGAGCAGATGTGGAGAAAATTAAATTTGTTATTCTTATTACTCATTTTCTGTCAATGCAAACAATGCAATCCTTTTACATGGTAATTAGATGTTTCAGTATACTTATGTGAGTTATTTCATACTTTGAGTAGTGGAAACCAGCCCCCTGACACTCACCACTGCTCGTATACTAAAAAATTGTACGCGTCTTGTCCCCGTTTTTTAGTTCCTCTACGTGGCACTAGTAGACTTCTGACACGCTCGCTGCCCTCGCTGAGTGCTCGCTGACCGCGCGCAAGCTCGTTAGGTAACTACTAGCGCCACTAGTGGTGGAAATTGGCGGCAGAATCGAGGGACATTTTGCGAACCACTTTTAGGAGCGTGTGTCAGGGGGCTGGTGGAAACCAACAACGTTGACCTCCATCCTCTTTGCCGTCAGAAACATCGTACTTACGCCATCTAGGAGTCGGTTTAAGATTCCTTAAAAAAATAGTACATGGTGAGGTTGATCTCGCAATGA
Source organism: Neodiprion pinetum (assembly GCF_021155775.2). NCBI lineage: Eukaryota > Metazoa > Arthropoda > Insecta > Hymenoptera > Diprionidae > Neodiprion > Neodiprion pinetum. Next base: position 34,696,139 of record NC_060236.1, on the reverse strand, counting down.
TCGCAGACTCCCAGCTGCGATATTAATCCGTAAATCCAAGATGGCTTCCGAGAATAGTGGCAACACCGTGTCAAATGAACAGCGCGATGTAAATAGTGCAGAAACGCGATTAAGCGAAGTGATAAGCGACAACATATCGAGCAGACCTGCAACACCTAGCTCGTCGTCGTTCAACGACCGCGAAAAAAGCCTCAATACAAGGAGAACGAGCAGGATAACGAGCAACGACAACGGCGCGTCTCACGAGCGCTCTGCCAACACAGTTGCAGCGTCCATCGAGACGCCTCCGAGACCCGCAGCGATATTCAACGCCGAGACGGACTTCGCCTCGCCCCCTCGATCACCGAGGTCTCTTGGATCTCCAGGTCCCCCGGGAAGCGGGTGTCGTGACGACGGCGTCGTCGTCAAGGCGCTGGCAACCCCCCACGTTCCGCCTCAACAAACACCAGCCCTATCAGCCAGTGGTATCACGTTTCTGGAGTACTACGCTACTGCGGAGAGGCCTCTCACCCTTTCTGCGGACGCAAATGGTAACCGTCGTACAAACCTCTTCTCTTTATCTCCAAAGCCTTTTCAACTTAATGTCCAATCGGAACTGATCGGTACGCAATCACAAGCGGTTCGTTATTTCATCCAGCCTTGGCGGAGTTACGCGTCATTTTTCTCTTCCCGTTACTTAGACTTGTGTTTCCACAGATACCAAGCCGCCATAGCAGTTTTATCGTTATTATCCCATGCCTCTGCGAGAAAGTATGCCAAGAATCAAAGTATTCATCATGGTATTCTTTAACGGTAGTGCTTTTGCACGCATGTGAATTTCACTTGTTCTACCTTGAGATGTCAGTCACCGATTTGTAACAAAACTCAAAAAGCTATCGATTCATCAGCAAATTTTCATACCAAGCAACAAATTTTGTTCACGGGTTCTTGACCCGTAGAAACCGTTCCTTGAAATGCTGAAATGATTTTTATAAACACCGAGGTCAAATACTTTGGCTATTTTTTCTTGACTTGCAAACATTTTGTCTGAAACATTCATCATTCCTTGTCGTTTTCCTAAATCTTTAATTATGGTGAGAAGTAACTTAGCTGTGCATGGTTATGAAATTCAACTGGTTGGAACTCATTAATTTTCGATGTTGATAGATATAAAAACTGTAATCAACTTATTCAATCATTAAATTCACAAACCAAAGCATTGATCCAACAGTCCTACACAAAAATATCCTTCCCTCAGCAAAAAACATATGAAACAATATCTGTCTGGGAAATCTAAATTCATTACGTTATTCCATATGCCATCTTTTCTCCCATTAATAGCATAATGAAGAAAATATTGGATACAAGGTTCTTGCATAAGGTAATCTGTCATTTAATCATGCTTTGTATTTTATAGACAAGGTAAACCGCCTTGCATGTCACGGCAAGAAATTCAGTAAATCTTTGAAGAGCTCTTCAAATCATTCTATGAATGTAAGCATGTCGACAGTTAGACGTTCAATTCCATATGAATTGTTTAAATAACTTATTGAGACATTCGCATGTAATTTTTATAGGCCGACACAACGTTTGTAGGCGAAGTAACGCCAGCGATACACTCGCAAAATTTCCCGGTAAAACTCGAAGGGTGTGGAAATGCTTCTAACAAAACGCCGCATCATGGAGAAAGTCCCCAGAGTAGCGGGGACATCTTCAGCAGCCCCAGGAGTCCTGATTATCCACTCAGGGTTCCAGCAAGGCCCAATAGCCCCGATACTACGATAACGACGACGGCAACAATGCCTAGCACAGAGTTAAAAAATGCAGAAGGGAACCCAAATCCGGTCACTAAGAGAGAAAACTCTAGCAATGATGCAGAGAGCCCAGGCACTCCGTTAATGGACGAACCATTTTGTTCAATGCCAAATAATGCTCCTTGCGACGCTTTGACACCTCAGGTGATAGGCAAGGAGAGTGAAAACGGACTTAAGGAATCGAAGTTTCTAGAAATTGCCGTTAAAAAAGAACCACCCGACCCAAACAAGGTCGAAGCCGAAGTAAACAAAAGTGAAATTGGCAGTTCCAATGACACTAAGATCGAGATTCATTCCACTACAGGACAGACCATAGCACCTTGTGTAGCGCCTCCAACGTCAACGACCAGTGACAACCTTAAATCGCAGCCTCACTCGTCGAGAGAAAAACGCGGACGAGAACACAGTGAGAGAAGGCATTGCTCTCGATGCTACAAACGAAGCAAAATCAAGAGAGCCAGTATTGGGGTGCAATGCCGCCGCGATCGTGGCACGCTGCCGCTTTGTCACAAATCCATTTCTCAGAGTCTGACGACCATGGATACAGAGAATATGAGGCTGAATCTGCAGACTAAGAACTACAAGACTTTAAACAAATTAGCTGAGAGCAGGGATCACCTTGATGGATTGAAGTACAAGAAGTTCATTCACATTGAAACTTACCCCAATGGAGGTGCGAACGTTGTCCACATGTACCAGGATGAACTCGACACCCTATCTAACGAACAAGTCGAAGAATTGGCTCAGGAATACTTCAAAGTTAGTAATGATTATCCTTCGTTGGCTATAATCAAGCATTCGTGATATTTTCAATTGAAACTTATATATTCATGCAGGTCGTGTTTGGCGAGGATGAAAACGGGAACGCTTACCATGTAATGGGAATAGTCCACAATGCAGCAGCTTATTTACCAGACCTTTTGGATCACATGGCTGACAATTACCCCTCATTGACCGTTAAAAATGGGGTTCTAGGCCGCAATAGTGACATAGAAACAACGACTATGTTACAGTACAAGGAGCAGGCAGTCAAGACATTCAGTAACGGCACTGTGCGGTATGGCCCGCTACATCAAATAAGCCTTGTTGGCACCGTCCATGAAGAAGTTGGCGGATACTTTCCAGACCTTCTTCAGAGGCTTGAGGAAAATCCATTTCTGAGAATGGTAAGTCGGACTCTTCGAGTGCTTGCATTCGTCTCGTGTAATCTAGCAAAAGAGTTGTAACTTACAATCGTGAAAACTCGACGAAACTTCTGTTTTTCCGAGATTTTCCAACGGTAAAACCTCTTTGTAATTCAACAAAATTACTTTCAGACCATGCCTTGGGGTCCTTTGTCTGTGGTGAAAATGGAGACGCCACAGGAGTCGAACGATGGACCAATTCTGTGGATCAGGCCGGGAGAACAGCTTGTTCCTACAGCCGACATGAACAAGAGTCCATGCAAACGTCGCAGAACGGGCATAAACGAATTACGTAACCTTCAGTACCTGCCGCGGCTGAGCGAAGCCCGTGAGTACATGTTTGAGGATAGAACAAGAGCTCATGCCGACCACGTCGGTCATGGTTTAGATAGAATGACGACAGCGGCTGTCGGAATATTGAAGGCAGTCCATGGCGGTCAGTCTTACGAGTACAACAGGATAACTAAAGACGTTGTCGCTTTTTATGCCGGTGATTTTTCCGAGCTGGTTGAAAAGCTGCAACTCGATTTGCACGAACCTCCCATATCCCAATGCGTTCAATGGGTTGAAGATGCCAAGTTGAACCAATTGCGCAGGCAGGGGATTCGTTATGCTAGAATAAACCTTTACGATAACGACATTTACTTTTTACCACGTAACATAATTCATCAGTTCAGGACAGTGTCGGCGGTTTCAAGCGTTGCATGGCACGTGAGGTTAAAGCAGTATTACCCCGAGATATTGAGCAGCTTGAATATAAGGCACAGTCGCACTGTAACTGAGACTGCCCACCACTTCAAGGAAAAGAAGAATTCGGAGCGAGGTAGCGTCGTCGAGGAACAGAAAGAAAATACAGATAGTCAGCACGGTGAACACAGGGTGAGCACCGATTCACTGGAGGAAAAGAAAGCAAAAGAACGAGCCGCCGAGTATCAAGGAAATCTGAAGAAGTCTGAACAGCACAGCAAGCGCAAGGACGAAAATAAAACACGGGACCACAGAAGACACTCGTCGAGTAATCACAGGAAGGAGAGTGACGCGAGTAGCGTACTAGGATCCACCCCACAGCAGAACTGTAAGCATAAAAAACGAACGGTCGAACGGAAAAGGAGCCGGGAAAAAAAGGAAGAACGATGTAGCGGCGAGAACAAGAAGCATGACGACAAACACAAATCATCGAGTAATTCTAGTGAAAAGAAGAAGCACAGCAGTAGCCACAAATTGGAACAAAATCATCCTAAGCACGGAAAGTCATCCAGCAGCAACTATTCCTCGACCAAGGAGTCGCCCACATGCGTTTCTGAGAGTCCGCCGCAGCCAAAAGCTCCTAAAACGTGCGTAAAACGACCAGATCTGAGCTTGTACAATCCAGTGACGTCTGTTCTACAGGAAAAGGAAGCTTCGGAGAAGGTGGAACTGGAGGAGGACGTTCTTTCGACGAGGCAAACAATTGGTAAAAATTACGCGACCGAAGTGGTGGACAAGGCATTGGAGATTGCCATTTATAAATCGAAAACTGACGTAGAGGAGATGTGCCAGTCCCTTAGAGACGCAGTCGCAGAAGCATCCAAGGAAATGGTCGAGAGGATGAAGAAGGAAACCTTCGATCTTGCAGAAAAAAAATGGGCAACAGATGCCAGCAAGGTTGAGAAATACTGTCGCCTACTCGAAGCCGAAACTGTGTCCGCGTTTATGTCAAAACTCGAATGCGCGACGGAGAATGCTGTCAAGGCGCTTGTGGAAATGGCCGAGGACGAGGCGAAGGAAAGGAGGATAAATGAGAAACCAGAAGCTGTGCCTCCTCCGCCCGCCGACATTACTAATGGGATTCAAACGACTCCGAGCATGCCGTCGTGCGCAGAGAGTGATAACAAACATGGAGAGGATAAGACTGCAAAGTCTCCTGAGCATCGGTCCTCACAACCAGAACCTGAACGGAAACACAAAGACGACAAGGAGAGGGAACAACGACATAAAGAGAGGAGGGAACGCGAGAAGAGAGACAAGGAGCACAAGAAACACCGACATCACCATAGCAGTCCACATCCCAGTAAAACTGAGGCGAAGGAGACCGAGCGGATCAAGGAGGCAGGGGAACAAACGTCATCTATCAAACAGACGACCGGCGATAATCAAGATAGCAAAGAAGGTCGTGATAGGAAGTTGGAAAAACGGAGAGACTCTCATCATGGACATAGGAAAGTGTCGTCTTCGTCGTCGTCGAGCAGCCGGAAGCACAGAGAAGATTCATCGGCTCCCCAAACACACTCTTCAAGTTCGAGCCACAAGAGAAAATCAAGTTCCGGATCCAGCGAGGCTAAGAGAGATGCTAAGAGACTATACGTTGAAGAAAACACTGCAATTTTGGCGCAGGCAGACCAATTAACGGAAAACAGTGCAGGAACGTGAGCTCAGTGTAATTAATGAAATTTATGAAAGTCGATAACTCAAGCGGGCTGCTTTTTTCGGCCCAACTCGTTTTAAAATAAATCAGTTCGCCGAGGAAAGAGTTTGCATCGGAAGTAATAAAACTGGGTTCAGATTTCTTATTTATTTATTTATTAGTTTGATTTTTAATTACGACGCGACGAGTATTGTAAATAATCAAACTTTGCCACGTCAGCCTAAGCTAAGCTTTTCAGAGGATCGATAGGCATGCCTTGAAAAAAACTGCGTGACTTGTTTTACAATGCAGTATTGTCACAACAATCTGATGATGTTTTGTATTTTAGTTAACATCAGGCAAAAGTCAAGATCCACGATGCGCCATTTCTCACAGCTCCGTATAGTAAATAATATATCAAATGCCTTGCAATGTTTATTTGAATTCGTTCGTTCGGGAAATATGACAGTGTACTTGCACGTCTTGAATATTAACAGAACATATTTCAGAAAAGCAGTAATCTGATAGGGTCTCAGTTTTCTACGTAAAGTTTGGATAGACCATCAAGAGATTGATGTCAGCGCTGTGAATAATCCGTGTATTTTGAAAAATGTCTTTCTGAACCATAATTATTGAATCGCTATATTCATTGCACATAACGAATGACGCAAAAAAGAGACATGTCCAGGAGAACATGCATCCTGATTTGAAACATACGATAAAAGTTAAAATGAGACAAAAAAAACAATACGAAGACACGTTGTGCACGAAAAAAGTCATTTGCTCTTAACTATTAATAAAAGTACACTGAATACCATTCGAGATCAGAATAATTCACTAGGTATTATGTGAGAATCTTGATCCAGTCAAAACGTGTATTTCGGCAGCGATTTTACTATGCTAAAAGTATGTTAGAGATGTGCACGAAGCCGGTGATAGCCGAGCAATTTTCACTCGCAAAGACTTATTACTTTTATTACTATCCATCGGTTATTATTATTATTACTTTTTTTTTTCCTAAATTAACGTAAACCTAGAGGAGTTTGGATACTGGAAGCGCGTTTTCTTATACCTTTCAGTCACGTTTCTCCGGTTTTTTTTTTCTTGTTTTGTACATGTGATACGTTTTATAAACATACGAGAATTGTATTCGCTTTCGACACGATTGGAATCTTTGTGTTTTTTTACGAAACTGTGAACGCATACACATATTTAATTGTCTCTTTGCTTCTAGGTGCGAACACATGTCGCGTTCAAGTTTCTGTATTTCAGTATCGAATACAAACAAGCTATTTTCGTTGATGAAGAGAATTATACCACTTTCATCGAGTATATTTAATACGGATGTGACAAATTCGCATTCATTGAAAATCACTTTATAAATTGTCACGTGGGTTTTTCCCCTTTCTAAACTTATGTAATTTCTAAACTGTAATAATCATTACACACAGTAAGTAGATACTGTAAACACTAGCTAATAGGTAAATTATATTTTTCATTACTTGAAGTTCTTTTACTATTCGTTTTAAATCATAATTAGTAATTATAAGTAAAGATACGATGTCGTTTATTTATCAACAAAGATCAATTTGAAAGAAGAAAGAAAAAAAAAATGTAAAAATATTAAACAAATGATATTTCATTTATTCAAACAGTTCCTTTAGCGAGAATTCATAATTCCGCCAAGTGTCGATCATTCATTTACTCTGCAATATCCTGCTAATCAAAGTTACGTACACTCTGTCGTCGCGTGCTATTTCTTGGTTTTGCTTCCTACCAAATACCCGTTGTCACAATGCGCATATAACGGTTTATCATGCATCCGGATTACGACGTTTGTTATATTTCTCTCTAATTGAAAAAACTTGCCATTTAGAATATAATTAATGATAATCTAGATTTTTTTAGCAAATTCCTTAAATATAACGAAAAGTTAGATTTTTAATGGTATTCGACAGAAAAATACTGATATGTTTTTAACATCCAGGGCAGCGCAAGAAATCTTTCCCCAAGCTATTTTTGTTTTTGTACGATAAAACAGTCAAACCTATCACCACTCAAATATCTATCTATCTTTCCTTGACAGAGACTTGTAGAGAGCTTGTGCAGCTCACATTTCAATTATGTAAAACGAAAGCATATGTGGAGGAAGTGATCGAGTTATGAGTCGTCGTGAATTGCGTCAAACCGTTAGTACGAAGTTTCGTACCGCGCCTTAGAGATTTTGCTAGTTTTACGTTATTGTCGTTCATATCGTACCTAAGACTACATCTATCATATTTCGGCACATTTACCCCCCCGCCCCCCATTATAAAAATAATTACTTATAGTGTAGTATTTTTTGACTAAACATTATCACCGTACATTGTGTAAGTCATGACTTATTTCCGGACGAAATTTAACAAAAAGCAAATATATATATATTTACAGATATTGTAATATGTATAAAGTAGTGCCGTAAAAATTTTCGATACATGTTGACAAATTCAAGAAATCCGTACGAATGTTTAAAATCGTACAATTCGATCGGAATTGAATCAAGTTCTGTATATTTGTAAATAGTTGATCATATTTGAGTGAATATTGAAGTCACGTGGTGATGAATGCAAAGAAATACATTGAATTCAATTAATTATGGACTAACGCGTACGCAAATATTTGGTACAATAACGTTAGAAAATGCACCGCTGTGTAACCGTCACGAGTCCATTCATAAATATCAAAATATATTTAATTCATCATTGTATTATTACGAATAATAGTATACATATTATACATAGGTATATAATATTATATGGTACATATAAATATTAGGCTGAATACGTGAGAAGATCACGTAAGGCATAATACTATTATATACACATACATTATAATAAATACTATAGTATGTAGTTTTACATATTATACCCACCACATGTGTAGAGTTGCATTCCAACAACTAGATTTTTAATGAAAAAACAAAAAACAGTACGCAAGTAATAAAATTCAAATACAAAATGTACCACTTTTATCACGCATGTATAGGCATAAGACTCCAGTTTTATGATTTAAAAGAATTCTGGTCACCTAACTGCATGTCTAAATACATATTGTGTGCAAGTTTTTTTTTTCAATCACATCAATCTTTGGCTTGCCCAAACATCTGTACGCATTTGATGATATTCAAATTGCTCGGTTGCATGCTCGTTCAAGTTTTCAAACGTAGCGCCATGCTGATTATAGATTTGCGTACTGCAGGTATGGTTTACGTATATGTAGAATTCAGTTAAAAAAAAGTCCGTACTAAACGCAGAGTTTCTAAATTTTAACGAATTAAGCGACAGGAAAACTGGACAAACCGCACTCAATGCGCACCTGTAATAGTATCCTGAGTCGGATCCGCTAATAGGAAGTTGATGATGGCCGCTCAGAGCACTAAAACATTATTTGTCAGTTTTTACTTTTACGTATTGAATAAAGATGAAATAATGTTTTGAGAACTTGAAGCTGTTATCAGAACGCACCTCAAGTAATTGGATTATCCAGCTCATCACAGTAGCGCTATGTAATGATTTCCTACTTCATTGGCTCTGCTGTTAGTGAAAAATTTAAACGGGAAAACTATTACAGTCGTTGCGGTTGGTGGCATTCAAATTTACGCCTGACAAGGCTTGCAGCGGCAATTTGCTCAACATCTGCTCGCGTTTGTAGTTTGACGCCACGCGCAACTTGCTTCCGACTGACGGTATTGGCTTCTTTATTTTCGAGTAGTGTGCATGATGTACCCACGGACTTATGTACCGCTAGTAAATGGTACTATGGTCAATTCGTACACTAAATTACATATCATATCGCCCAAAAGTTAAGTTTTTCACGGAAAAAAATCACTTTCAAATATTAGCCTCCAATTAATCATCAATGAATAAAATCAACACAAGAAAAGGAATTAGAACTCGTATGAAATATCAGATTTAGGTATCGCACTGACTTCGCTTGGAAGTTACAGAAGAACAGTCAACGCTGAAATAGAGATAATACCTATTTCAGTGGTAGGAGGTATTTAGTTTGACCTCAGATCCGCTGGGCAGCGCTGAATATCGTATACGAATAATTACGTCCACTTTATCCTAACCTTTTTGCCAGTTACCTCCGTTTTTCGTAAACAAAAATGGCCGCGCCGTAGTTTGAATTTGTTGTCAGTTTGGACTGTTTATCGTTATTATTTATTTCAATATTAACGTGCTGGTTGCTAAATTAATAACTGCCTCGTAATGCATTTATGGGATATTGTTGTTGCATACCAATAATATAATATTTTGAGCTGTAAGTAAAGGCAACATATTTTTTAATACATGTCTGAAACGGAAATTATAGTTAGGTTATCGGTTGAAACATGCGGACTGTGATAATTCGATTGAAACATTAAATATTTTTTTGTCATTTCTCAACTCCACATATAAAAACCGCATTGTTTTTAATAAAACAAAAAAAAAACACAAACTTGATTTAAGTTCTATGCACTTTAGTTTAGGTACATGCCATTGTTTCCGACAATTGTTACAGAAAACAATGGAACATCAAAGAAAGATTCAAAAATGGATAGACTTGATTCTGGCTGATAAATTAGAAAGTGTGGCAAGTGAAATAAAGGTACTTATGGAAATCACATGTTATACGATATGCAGAATTTGGATTAGAAAGTGGTAAAGATGGGAAAACTACTTCATTGTATCTAGCATGATTTTACATATTAAATATAGTACTTACCTAAAATGGTACTCGAAATTTAATCTATTAACCGACAGGAATGAGATAACTGTTCTCTATCTCATAACTATCTCATCTCTTTTTCTCATTCTTTTTTTAGAAGCTGTCAGAATGGGATCTCGATCCAAAATTGAACAAGATCATCTTCAAAGCTCTGCTATGTCTGTCACACTCAGCAGAACGTTTGCAACCTCTAGACATCCAAAATGGGAAAAGAATATTTACAATAGCAGATGAGTTATGCTATGCTCTGATAGAAGTACCGGATTTCATAAAGTATTTCTCTAGCCTGTATTACGTCGCTCGAAAATTAATCATCATGCAGTTGTATAATAAGGCTATGAATATTATAGTATGGTCTTTTGCTGGAAACATTGTTTACGGTTTGACCCCTCAGGAATTAGACGTTTACCCAAAAATTGCGAGTTTGTGGCGTGATGCTGCAGTCAAAGTGACCGGAACTACGCCACCCTGCAATCTCAACAAAGCTGACTACCAGCTGTTATTAGATTTAATAAATAACGAGTTGAGGGTACTGGAAGTTATAGTTAAGGAACGTACCATGTTTGTCTTGTGCAGAACGTTTCGCTACCTAAAAAATCTTGATATTCTACTCGGACAGTTTGAATACAACAGTAATCAGAACCATCGTAGTATTATAAGGAGCTTTTTAGCTAGGATTAATGTAGGTCTGACAGGCGAAGGAAAGTATGATGTTTACAAAGACGCTCTACGTTTCATAAATTCCGCTACCGCTCTTGCCATTACCTCACCGCAGATGGTAAATGCTCCCACAGTCTTAGCAGATAGCTGTTCAATCGTTGAGACCACTTTAAGCGCAGATCCAGAACTATCTTGTTGCATTTTACTCTATAGAAATATGGGAATGATACTGTTGAAGTCTATAAGTAACTCAAAAGAATTATCGCATTGGGAACTTTCAAAACTCAGGAAAGAAACTCTGAACAGTATTCAGACGTATCAAGACAGCAAGGGAGCCACATTAAATATGCAAATGATAGACTTCATTCTACAGCCTGTACTGGTGCACTGGGAGCGTTACATTGCCGCTAACAATCATGAATTTCTAAAGGCTGCAACGATGCAGGAAATTCTTGGGCTAATACAGCTCATGTTTACTGTTTTAAACTCGAGCTGGTCAGACGGTTGCGAGGTGTGTCGTGAGAATAATTGTGCAATGCGGGCAAGTACGCATACAGTCACCGTGGTCAGCATGAAGTGCTTGGCTACCCTCTCCAAAATACCTGCCAATGATTTGCTCAGCAGTATATTTCCATTCGTGCAAGAACTGCTCGAAGAAACTGTCGCGGCAATATTTGACATGAAGCAGTTTAATTGCGCGCAATGGTATCCTCTCTGGAATAATTGTGCGATACATATCTACAACCTAAGCGTAAGCTGTCACAAAGTGTTGTACGAAGAGAGCGTGTACCTCTTCTCCCTTCTGTGCTCTGCTATTGTTAAATTTGACGGGCTCAAATCCTCAAACAGCTTGCTATCCATGAAGAATCCTCTATCCTATGTCCTCCACCGGCTCTGTAGCGTTCACTATAATCATGGAAGTTACAGAGAAGCATTGACACTGTGTGCATTGAACGGGCTACTGAGTTACCAGAATGCCGACAGCAAAGCATTTCGCATGTGGGCGAGCATAAAGCACACATGTGCAACATCATCGGACATCTTATCATTGACCATGCTGACTTGTCTGAGAGAAGACACTGACTCTTTTTCCTTGATTGGGATTAAAGTGAGGCTGGAAGATTATGATCTGAATGAACTTTGTATACAGGAGTTGAGGGGCTTGCTAGAGGGACGGTGCAATATGTCCCTCTCTATGCAAGCCACGCTCGATGAGTTGGAAATTCTCAATTCTGGGGGACTGGTGTACGCTCAAGGGGTTCAAATGCTGGGCTACCATATGCTCCAATATCAGTATGACCAGAATTTTACCAAGTACTTGAAGCGGGCGATCATAAAGTTGAAAGAGGACAAAACTGCCAGCAATTTACACCTTGTGACTGCTGCCAATCTTGACTTTTACACTTTTGTAGTTAATCTGCACGATATCATAGATCATACAAAAGCTGAGATGCAAACAACTAAGTTTGCACTGCGCGCCGCCAAATCAGCATCTCCTGAAGGAGAGCCCAACAAAAGTGACGCCGTTGTACCTGCGTACACTAAGATCAATATTGTAGAGGATTCTCAACTTTTCGTCAACTTAAACCAGGCCTTGAGCAATTGGAGCCTTTGCATTGAAAACAATGTGGTAATTTGACTGTTTCAAATGTTCTAACTTTCACAGAGTATAGGGTTTAAAAAAAAATACTCATACTAGTAGTAATATCAACAATGGCATCGACTGCTACTCTTTACAGAATAACCCCATTGAAGAATGGCATTTGCTCATGATGTTGCGCACCCTGGTGATTGTTGGGGAATTCTGTCGATTGCATCATTTTTCAATGTTGGAGGGTAAAGCGTGGAATCTGGCTTACAAACTTGCTTCTAACTTGAAAGATGCTAGTACTTGTCTTTATGGTAAACTTCTTCATCGTTTGTTAAATAACCAGTTATAAATGGCACAAACTCTTTTGCAAAGCAAAACATATCGTTTGTAAGATTATAGTTATTAATTGTGCAATACACAGTGGTGGGACGAAGTATTTCCCTATGGAATGTCAACAATGACTGGATTAAAACTGGGAATGAATTGATGACCGAATTACAAACCTCCTCTGAGCCTGAAAGTAACGACGCCATCGCATTCTTTTGTCTTGGTTTGTCAAAATTTTACTTTGAAATTGGCAAGGTATTATACCACTTCCAAACGTCCGTTTTTATTCGCTTTCAATCTGTTTATACTGATTTTTTCGTAATTCCATTTTCAGTACGAAGAAGGGGCCAAAATTTTAGACAGAACTGTGACACTCCCGAGTGTCCATCGTCTCAAAAATGTTCAGCTCTTTTTATTGAGCATGAAAACCGCCCTTCAGAATTATCCATTTTGCTCGAATGATACTAGGTGCCAAAAACAAATGACTTATCTTGTCAAATGCCTGTATTCCTTGTTGGTTCTAATGGAATATTCACCACAACCCAGGGGTGACTATTGCTCTTAATTTCACTTACAAGTTGAAGCTGAAATATCATTACCTTTATTTTTCTTTATCTTGCAGCGGGGGTTAAGAAAAAGCAGCTATACACTTCTGAGATTCTTCTTACGTGTACAGCGCATCTGTCGCTGTGTATGAACAGCCTGTTGTCATTCAAGGAGATTTCATCCCACCTTACTAATCGACTGAAGTTAGCTCAGTCCTCGGGGCTTACGCTGCGTGTTGCAGAGTGTCTTAAGAATTTATGCTATATCGACCTGTCACGCATGCAGTTGGATGACTGCCTTGTCAAACTGCAAGGCTTGGAGTACATTCTTGATATTGAACACATTAAGGAATCCCAGAACACAAAAAACCCTGAGACCCTGACGACGGGACTAAATAAACCAGGCTGCAGAGATTCTCGCGTCAATGATTCTTCCCCTGTCTTCAGGAAGACGGTTTTTAAGCAACCAAAATTTTTGGAGCATATTAACTGCCTCTGTTACAAATGCAGCAGCGTTTGTTACCAGCACCTTGTACTCGCCAGTACGCACATCAGGGCACAACTTTACTTTTTGCAGGGATACCTTAACGAAGCCATGTCTCACTTCGGTGGGGCTTTTGTACTGCAAAGAAAGATGCTGCAGTTCAAACATTGTGACAAATTTGCTTGGCAAAATGTACCAGAGAGTGACAGCGTGAAACAGCACCCTTGGAAGTGCTATTACAACGCAGTCGAGCATGTTCTATTTCTTATCAACTTCAGTCGGTTCATAAGAGAATTGGAATTCGATGATAGGCAGGATGGAATGAGCGTCGCTTTGCAAGCTGTTGATATTTGCGAAAGATTTCATCTCCACAGTCATCCCGTTTACGTATCTGCCAAAGAAATGGTGTTCGAATACCAGTTCTGCAACATGTTCCAAGATTCTGCTGACTTTGACAGTGAGTATATTAAATTGTTTGTATTGAGTTCTGATTTCATGTGAGTTTCATCTTTCTATTCATCCAATTTTTCCTTTCCGTTTATAGAGTTCACAGTACCTGACCCAAGCAGCATCGATGTAAATAAATACATCTGCACAAGCAGCAATATCGAATCCTCAAAAATCACGACGCCAGCCATGAAGTCACGTGTTAAAAAGCCGAGAACAATACGTCGCAACAAAACTCCACCTTTGCTGAAGTTAACCAAAGTAAGCATCGACCTCGACGAATACGAGGATGTGTCTCAATCACCCAAGTCGTCCAGACAGGGACCAAAAGCATCTCGCGATCACACGTTCCCCAAGTCTGTGAGGAGGAAAAATTTGGAAAAATATTTAGACACCGCATGTGATATCGGCAATCCAAAAACGAACGAAGGATCCATTCCAGGATATACGGAGGAAAGCATGAATGAGAAAAGGAGTTCATGGATAAATAGCATCGCAACTTTGCTATCCGCACCCTTTTCCGAGCGAGTAGCGCAAATTCTTGTCCAACCAAAATTGAGCAAAGTAGAGATGATTGAGCGGTTAGTTGAACTTGTTAAAAAGCAAAGAAAGAATGATGACTTAAATACTGGATCCTTAAATTTTGGGCACCAATCCGGCGATAAAAATTATCACAAAAATTCTTACTTGTCAATTAAAGATGAGAAAACGTTTGCCCGTATAATCAACCTGACTGCTTTCCTATTCCCAAGCATTTCCAAGCAACTAACTGAAATTCTTGATGAAACTGGGCTGCATGGCTCAGACAAAAACGAACGGATAATCGAACTAGTAAAACAGCAGATAGCTGTTGCAGAATTAAGGAGTGAATCTTTAGATATTAAGTACCTGTGTAATGGTGAGAATTCTCAACAAAATTGTCACTTATCAAGCACAAAACCGGATGATATGGAGAAACTGGTGAGTTCCTTGACAGAAACACACATTGGAATCGAAAAAATGTCAAAACGCATTGTTACCAATGCGCCACGTTTAGATTCCACTGACGAAGGATCATGGATGCCTGGTTCCTGCCTGGAAAAGGAGAAGAACAACGAATCACTGGTGACAAATCTGTACGAGGATACACTGTCTGTTGTTAAAAACTCGAGAGTAAAATTTCAGTTTGCAGATGAATCCGAAACAGACACAGATCAGATCAATGGTAAAATGGACATGAGGCCTGCGATGCCTGAGCGTATTGGGCACAAAGAAAGATTGAGGTCTTCTGCTAGAGTTGCGAGGTCACGGTCTCATAGCAGTGATATTAAACAGAAAAGACATTTAGATGACCCGGATGTCGTCTTATCAATGAATGAAGTGTACGAATCAAAAACGGAAACATGCGACCTGGATGAGAGAAAGACGAAATTCAAAAGCTCAGCTATAACAAGAAGCAAGAGTCAGCAGGATAAATCAGATTGTGTTACACCATTTGAGATAGAAAAAACGAACGATTCACGGTTTGACATCGAAAATTCCATATTGTTGGGAGAGGAGAGCTTGCAGTCAAATAATTCTGACCTAATTCAGACTTCAGACCTCGAGGAACAGGCGATGATTGAAAAGCGGAGTAAAAGTAATGTGCAAACATGTAGAATAAGAACTTCGGCCAGAATTTTGAGATCCAAGTCTCAATTGAACGGAACCACATCATCGAATGTGAAAATTTCGAATACTACAGGCAGTCTTTCAACATCAAGTGCTAGTGCATCGACTGAAATGACTAAACGTGAAACTTGTATGCAAAGAAGCAAAACCCTGGCGACGTCTAGAATAAAAAAGTTCAAATGATTTCTCGATACTGGTAGGTCAGTGTCTAATCAAGCTAAAAGACGATTTTCCTATTGGTAGAGAATACACCCCAATATTAAAAGTGAATGACATCCTATCTGTATTGAAGTTGGCATACTAATTTGATCCCTTGATCGCTGATCAGTTTGATCGTGATTGCTCATAGATTTTTTATTATGTTCAATTTCAGAAAGTGAAGCTAACAAGCCCAATCAGTTTAATCATATATGTTATGAAAGCCAAACAATACACTTATCAATTCAATTTTGTGTGTTAAAACAGTAGATGTTTAAGTTATAACTGCATCAAAGTTTTCCTGTTCTCTACTAAACGGTCAATGAAATCTAAAAATAGCTTTTACTTTTAATTGAATGTCACCTTGATCATTCGCATGCTCACATATCAATAGTGAGCTCCGAATCGATGTATATCACCAATATTTGTAAAGCATTGATCAATAATAATAATAATGATAACTCTGTATAAGATGTCTTTTCATCACAGGTTGAAAAAAAAAAATTGTAAGTACAAGTACCGTATGGAATTTGTGTGAAAATATTTATTAAAATATAAGATATATGTACATCTGGTGGTAAATTGGGAGCTGGGTAAAATGAGGGTATAAGCTCCTCTGAGTTTGCGACTCTCTTCGTGAGTTACAAGTTACGCATTCTTATAATATAATAATAATAATTTCAGATAAATAGTAACTAATTTTGTTCCAATTAAATACTTAATAAACTCGAGTCATAACATTGTTATCATAATAGCTGTAAATTTACTTTAGCATTCCTGAACATTTTTTTTTCTCTCTGTTACAACTAAATATCACACAAAATTTTATCGCCTTGTAGAACAAAGCAATACATCGTAATAGTTCATACAATAGTAATAAATAATTCGTTTTTTCACACTGTCTGCTGAGAAGTAAATTGGTCCTTGCTTCTTTTAGACTAGTATCTACGTTATTTGAGATGAGATGTGTGATCAAACAAGTAACTTGTTGAATAACTTTAGTTTGGATAAACAAAAAAAAAAAAAAGAAGGAAATCTAAATGTATTAATCAACATTTGAATAGAAATTACGTATCGGACCCTTCATAGTTAGTTTCAAAATCGATATGCCAAAAAGCTGCAACACTTTTGGGTAAAAAGAAACAGACTGAACAATATTTAAATATACAATGATACGGCTCATCATTTTGACCTTACATACTCGACAATTTTCACTGACTTAAAGCATATTCTATCACCGAAGGCATCACGTATATAATTACTTTTGAACTTGATCGAGAACATTACACATTACTCCTATAAATGAAAAATTAACAACATAACGATCCATAGGAATTTTCAACAAAATCCCACTGCAGCTTTTTTACTTTATTATAGTAATCGATCCTTTCGTGATCTCATAAGTTTGAGGCAAGATATTAGTAACAACTGCATGTTACTTGATTAATAAAATCATCTCTACAGGTCTTTAGACAGGGTTTCACTATCAAGACTTCCACTGTGTACATACAACTTAGCTCGTTTGTAGAGTAGCAACAGGTACATACAAGTCGTCATACTTTCATTGTACAAATTCATGTTAGATTATATTAAAATTAAACGTTAATCATACATTTTTTACTGAAGTCGTTAATTTTTTCCATTAACTTTCTATTACCAAAGATATCAATTCTCGCAATATTTAATACAAAAAATAATAGTGGATAAGAAGCAACTGAGCTACCTGATAGATAAATGTCAAATGGTTTATTCTGTTATACCATTTGTAAATAATTTCCTCTTTGGGAAATGATCGTCGCGTTATTTGATCAGTTTTATTTTTGGTCCATTGAATATTTAAAACACAGCATGCATACTCAGCTATTCATAAAGTAATTTAACTTTCATCACACGTAATGTTTCCACATTCCAACGGTTTGTTTCTTAGTTTTATTTAACCAGAGATGGTAACTTTTGAGCACACTTCAGATCTAACCGCTATCAACAATGAACACGAGATCTTACAAAATATGAAACACAAATCAGGAATGTGTGGCTACGGGTGGATTGGGAAAGTTTAGCTCACAAATTCAAAAACACATTAACGAGGCTGAAGTTAGCAGCCAGCATTAGCAACCAACGTTCTAATGTTCATTCGAATAAGGTAGTCAAGTCCGGAAATCAAAATTTTGTGAAATACTTTGAACCCCCAATACTGTAGTGCATTTTTCTATTTCTAAAATGTTTAACATCATTGGCTGCTAGCTTCAGCTTCATCAAATTCAATAACACATTATCAATCTTTGCAAAGATATTAACAATCTGGAAGCGCTCCTGAACCATACGGTGGAAAACGATTCCTCAACAAATGTAGCCAATTAATGCTGCGTGGAAATGGAAAAATATAAATTTTTTCAAATTAACCTTGTAGCGTCTTTTGGAGCAACATCTTATACCTGGAATAAGTGATTGATCAATAATTGACTATCTTTGAATATAATGAGGTTTCAGTCGGGTTTTGGGATGTAACATTTTACCTTGAAGACATTATTGCCCAAAACCAATGTATAATTTGTTAGAAGAAGTTATAATAGCGGAGACATAAACTCGTTTGCAGATTTAAAGAATATGAAAGGGGCTTCCAAATTGGCAATCACAGTCTAAAGATGCGTGTACTGTTTGTTGGCAGGTAATACAAGGGTTCTCGTTTCGTTGTTCAGCTCCAAAACTCTGGCAGCTTCCTGTTGGGTTTTGGCAAGTTCCATGAGTGCAAGTGCACCAAGCCACTTCTGGTTATCTTCAGGTATCAGATTGTCCTGCTGATGCATCTCCTGCTTAATCACTACAACTTTTGCACCTGTTCTTTCATTGACATTGTCCTGATTCAATGCAGTCTTGTTGTTTGGGGCAGCTTCCTTGACACCAGGGTTGGCGCAGCTTCTAGCCAGCATCAGGACCGTAGGTCTCCTTTCGTTTTCCCTGGTGCAGGACAGCGCAGACGCAGCAGAGCGTTGATTAGGATTATTCTTGACTGGCGTGAAATTCGACTGAGGAAGTTGCTCCTCGAATAATGAGTTTGTCAAGGCCCAGTGCGAACTCGCAGCTATCGGAGAGACATTAAATGCTTTGGTATTGTTGTTGGGCAGAATCTCGCGCGCCAATGAATCCCAGCAGTGCTGATTGACGGAGGTAGAATTGTCACCGAAGCCGATCTCGGCCGAGCAATTTTCCACAGTAACTTCGTTGTCAATGGGAGGCACTTTGATGGATAAATCCCAGGATATATCTGAGTTAGGATTAGACCCCAGAGATACAGAGTCCAATATCTCCGTCTCAGACTTGTAGCACGTGTCGTTGAATGTGCTCAGACTTGAATCTGAAGTCTGCTCTGTGATGCAAGAACCTTCGTTCCATGAGGTGCCGAACTGGCCCTGGGCAATCTCAATGTCCAGTTGAGCAGAGTCAGAGTTTTGCTGACCATTTGATGGCGGATCCCATCTTAGCGGCTTTGCGAGCTGTTGTTCAAGGCAGGCTTCTCTTAGCCAGCGTTTCTTTGGCTGGAGTCTGTCCAGTGATCTGCGAACCGGAGTTATGGGGAGTTTGCTCGTCTGAGTCGATTCTTCGTCTTCGGATATCTGAAGCATGGCACAGGCTTCCACCGGATCCTCATCCTGGCTTTCCTCTTGGCTGTCTTGGCTTTCCCCACAGTAGAGCCTTTGACTGGACTGAATTTTTCGCTCCACATTTTCTTGTTCACCAGTAGCGTCCATCATCAGGCCTTTTCTGGATTTTGTCCTCTTATGATTGTCCATACTGCACTTCCACGCCTTTTTCTTACGCTCACTCTTTCCAGTTGGCGTTCTATCCTCCCTTTCCCTTGACATTTTGTATCGCTCTAACCATCGTGTGACGTCGTGAGGCAGATCTGTATTTCCGGTTACCGGCTTGAGCACAAAGTCATCGGATCTCGTCAACGTCGCATAGGGATGATCCGGACAATGCCGATTCGCATGAGTAAACCTCATTTCGCATCCAGATTCCGTACACAGAAATGGTTTCTCTCCTGTGTGAAGACGCTGGTGTGTTTTCAACTGCCCGGATTGCGTGAAGGCTTTTGTGCAACCCGGATAATCACAAGGATAAGGTCGTTCTCCTTAAACATATTAAAAGGAAACAAATAAAATATTTGCTAGTTTTAGTGGACTCGGGATATATAGTCAGCTACGCTACATCTATTTGAAATTTTGATGTTAGAGAAGATAATCGAGTATGAGAAATTGATCTTCACTATTTTCACTTGTTTGTGTGTTGAAGGCAGACGAAACAGAATTGTCAAAGGACTTTAATCTCAATTCTCTGAATTTTTCAAGGAATGTATTAGGCAACTTTTATCATCCCATGTGAAAATCTCTGCTGACAAAAGTTACATGATAGAATCCCAGACTTTCTCTGTCAATGATACCAATTTTCCATATTATTCGATAAATACTAATATATTCATTGTAATGTTTCAATATTATTAAACTTGATATCATGAGTATCGGGATGTGCGTTGAGAATCGGTCAAATTTGGTATCAAATTATTTTTCGAAACTCTATACACACACTCAGTCTACACCCATCTTGTCGACGTTTATATCAATTTCCCTATATTTGTCCGTATGCTCACAATTTATGACCATATTGACAACAGGTGGTGAAGCAAAGGTGACCTACAATCACTTGAAAATAGTGATAGAGATGAAATCTCTCTTTCCCGTTTAAATTTCGAAACCTGTTGTTTTTTCCATTCTAACCGCCTTGTTTCCACCTGTTAATAGACACTGTTGACAACGGTCAGTCATTACTGAACGACAGATTTCCGGTGCAAAACGTGACTTAACAGTTGCTCCCTAAACATTTTTCTACGACTTTCATCTCTCTCCATCCACCTTTGTTCTGTAAATGCATATGTCTTTGCTACATTGTATCAGGACAAAGAAGTAGAAGAAAAAAGGACGGACATCTTGAGAGCGTTCGATCTTTCAAGCTCTGTGAAGGAGGAGCCAGAAAGTGAGAGTATATCACACCAAGAGAGAGAAAGAGAAATGATGAGGGGGAGGGCGAGAGGGTGCGAGAAAAAATACGAATGGCCGAGCGCTAAAGGGCAAGGGGATAAAGATAAATCAAAGAGAGACAGAAGGAGAAACAAAACGCAATTGCGACTTAAGAAAAGTCTGAATCATGTACTTCGGCAAGTGGCGAAAAGCGGGAGGGAAAGAAGGAAGGTTCGTTGCGCTGAGCCAGCTCCTTCGCATGTTACGTTTACGTTACGCGTACGCCGGTAGGATTTAATTCGTTTCGGTGTACGCGTGACGCCAACGGCAAACCGAACGACGGTTGGTCCGCAGGGAGAAGGGAAGGCAGGCAGGCAACCACGGTCACCCCCCTCCCAAAACGTCCCTGACCGATCCACTCGCCATGCACACGTGAAGTCCGACGAGGGAACGCGTATACGTGAAGTTAGGTATAGTATATTTAAGCACACAGCGTACTCTGCCGGTGGCGTCTCTCCGCCCGGTGTATTATTATACCTGTGTGAGTGCGCAGGTGCGCCTGGAGACTCTTCTCCCTCGGGAAGACCCTGTTGCAGAAGGTGCACTTGATGCTGCTCGGTGACGTGCTGCCTTGCATCATCAGGTTCGTTAGGGCATCGGCTCTCGGCCGCCCTCGGCGATGACTCTCCGATGATGAGGAACGTGTACCGGCGCCTGCACTGTCGGCGTTCCCGTTCTCGTTTACGCCGGTTCCGGCGCTGCCTCGCACGGCTGCGACGCCGCGATCCCGGTATTCCGGGGACGAGCACGAGCTTCCGGGGCTGAGGTTCACGTTCCTCGCCTCCTCGCCCCAGTTCCAGGGGTAGAGCATTGTGTCGCACATCGGCGGGCTGCAAGGAAGCCCGTCCTGAAGGCCCAGGGCCCGCGACTCTCGCTTTGGCGTATGCAATTCCATCGGGGCCCGCTGTTCGCGACACCCCACAAGCTTCAATTCACACTCAACACAGTCCTCAGCACCCCAAATACCGGTCTTTTAATTCAGCATTAACTAACGGCAACGATGCCACACGCGCTTACAACGTCCGCACCGTCTCGTCTACCGCGTGCAACTGATGTTAACCGCCAAAAATATTTATAAATTTTCGCGCGCGCCACCCAGCGACGATCCCATTGGACGAGGGTGGTTGTGGGCGGGGTCTAGCGTCGCCGACTCTAACAGAGACCGTCGTATTATTTTACATTTAACGATATTTAAACAAAACCTTGCCACGAGTTATCGTTTATTCGGTTTATCAGAAATTGGGGAGTGAGAGCGGTGCCTTTTACGGTTAGAAAATTGAAATTTGATAGAGTTATTTTCAGTTTCATCGCCTGACGGAGAACCGCTTATGGAAATCGTGCCGGCTGGTGGCGCCGCGTCCGTTCCGAAATAACTCAATTTATTATACAAACCATGAATTATTTATAAAAATAAAATATTGGTAAATTAATTTTGTTATTTTTCCCATCCCTTGGGATGAAGAAAAATTTTACTTTGCCAAGTTCTCGAATCGGTGGTGGGAGAAGGACGCGCTGGGGCCGAGACTCGGCCGCGGTTCCTGCCCGAGCACAAACCTCGTGGTGATCTGCCTTCGACTCGGCCATATTGGAATATTGGATGTCTCCGTTACACAAGGGCTCAAAAGTAGCCGTGAAATTTTCGCATAATCCTCGACGAAGAGAGGATAATAGACGCCATGGAGAACACGTACAGTATAGCTGTTGCTAATAAGTTCCTTCTCGCACTGGACGAGGACGAGGACCCTCTGGAGGTACTGAAAGCCAAGGAGCAGGAAAAAGAGGCAAAGAGGAAGGAAAAACTCTCCGAAAAGGAGAACAAGACCAAGCAGCCAGACCAGCTTCCGAAGCCTGCGGCCAACAAGCCACCGAAAACCCGTGTAATTAAAGACGCCCAGCAGCAGCCGCCCTCGAAAAACCAGGAGCCGAAAAAGGATCAAGGTTAGTTTTATACGCAACGCTCCGCGCCTCGTGGCGCCTCGTACATGCCGCGATGATCCATTACATCTATCCGCCTAGCCACGTGTAATTATCCCACTCTCTGTGTCCGAAAATTTATGAAAAATTAGGAAAACTGTGTTTCCCTCCTTCGCAGATGCATTCTTACTTATTCCGCATTTTGTCAAGCTCCCTTTACTTCTCGCGCCTCGTGTCACGTCCATCTTATTTTCGTGTCCTCGCTTTTATACATACCTATCGTCACCGTAAAGCGCTGCGCTTTCCGCATACACGATAAATACTACGTGTATGTAATACACATTGTTACTCGGCGCTACTCGAGAGCCAGTTACCCTCGCCTTTATTTCGCCTGGAACCAATCATTCTTTTCTTACAGTATTTATTTAGTTCTATTGTATCTGTTAAGTTGGGTTCCCTCACGGTAAGCTACACACATACAACCCCCCCGCCCCTCTTCCTCCATCCCTTTCCGTTTCCATTTCACTGGCTAAGAATGCATTTGGTTCTGCTGTGTCGCAATTTACCTCGTGGACTTCACTACCTTATAAGACATCCGATGTACACCATTTCAGATTCGCTCAATATTACTCAATAGATATAAATTTGTTCTCGTTTCCAGCTATTTTGCTGCGACACAATTTTTTTCTCGTAACACAAGTTCGATGTGTTCACAAAAGTGGTTCTGAGCACTGATATTCTTCTACAGTAAAATGCACAAATGAGTTAACCTTCTGGCTAACTTGTTTTTGGTTTGAAACAAAATGCGAGTTCGATTCTATATGAAATATATCGCAATGACTGGCGATGCAGCAGACATGAGAAAATGGGATGCATTGTCGCATAATTCGTATAGAATCGAACTCGCATTTTGATTCGGTTCAAAAACAATTTAGCTGAAAGGTAAAGGCATTTATGCATTTTACTGTACATATATCAATTGCATAGTCCAGATAGCGCAATGATTTGTAACTACTACGTTTCACCCAACTTGGATAATCGAGAGCAATCCTTTATCCTAATATATTGAGAACGTGTAATATGTTCAATGAAATTAATGGTATTTGTACTTTAGCCATATAAATATTTTTTATATGAAAAGTTTTCTTCAAAATAGAATTGTTCCAATTCCAAAGTAACATTCAGAAATCCAGAACCAATTTCAATTAAGACACCCAATCATTAAAATGAACGATCCAGAAATCTTCAGTAAATAAAATTAGCAGACGCAGTCTCATTTGGTATGAAAGATTTTTTTGCACTTAAGCTTAAGAATTTTTCTATGATTAACTTTTTATGTTAATTATAATCATTTTTTTTTTTATTCTAAAGAATATCTGGCTCATTCTTTGTAAACAGTGGAAAAAAAACCTGCGGTAAGACCAAGCGGTGGCGATCGTAACGTGAAATTTTCCGGCGAGTCTAGAGAAGAGCGCAACAACAGGCGCAACCGAGAGGATGGCGACCAACGTACTCCTCGTGGCCAAGGAGAACCAAGACGAGGACCTTCCGGGTGCGTGAATCTATCAATATGATATTCTGATACTGGACTTCGAATTATTTTTCTCAAGTAGGACACCGAGATGTAATTTCAAATTCTCTATTTTAGAGAGGGTCGTGATAATCGTGAGTTCCGTAGTTCAGTTGGTGATAATCAGCGTGGTGAGTTTACTGAGCGCAGAGAACGTGGAGGTGGAACTCGAGGAGTAGGTGGCCGTGGACGTGGCGGTACTCGGGGAGGTCGGGGAGGTTTCGAAAACCGTCCAAAACGCGAACGCGATCAGGACCGTCAGTCACGGTCAGAGAAGACGTAAGTTGTGTGTTTCAGATGACCGCTATTATGCCTGTGTGCTAAGTCTTAATGCGATTCATTTAAAAACGGGATATTGCGCTGGAAAATCGAGATTGTCTTAAAATCGATTTATATTAAATAGCATTTTGGTATTTTTTTTTTGGCAATACTTTCAAGATCTTGAAATTATTAAATTATTAATTACCGTTGTGTAATCTATTTCCTCCATTTTTTTTTTTTTTTGTATTTTTTGGATACTCGTTTTACAATAAGAATTTGTGTGTCGAATATTGACTTTTTATAACAGTAGTATAAGTCGTTTGGATAACTTGTAAAATTGACAATGTAAATATGCCAACGGTGAAAAAATTAAGGCAAAGGTTGTATACACGCACACGAACTTTGAGGCCTCTATCGCAGATCCCGTTTTTAAACAGATGTAAGCTTACCAGTTGAACATGGTAAAAACACGTTTCCGTTATTAAAATACAATCTGCACTAGAGCCAACTTTTAGAGTTCAAGTCTCTTCCACTTTTTAAACGATAATCTGTTGTGTTCTCTTGTGTATGTCTGCAAGCGGGCAGCCGAGGTAAGGATTTTTGCCATGTATATCTTTGCATGCTAATGACGCACTTGTTCTAATACCCCTTTGTTAGGAATGTGCAAAATCTCACATCTTTCTCATCGTATCTGTAGCAATGGAATTATGTCGCTGCTTTTCGTAAATATACTACAATGAAATGAACACAGATTCCTAGATAAACTAAACCTCGTCAAATATAAGCAGAAGAGTTCTGAAATATGAAAAAAGGCTGTTTAACTACATTCTCAAGATTCTTTCGATTGTCGTAGTGGTAAACACATGAGGCTGCCGGAATTGCTGTTACATCAGAGATAATGTCAGCTATCTAACCTTTACATTGACCAGAAGCTCAACTTCACTGTTTCAACGTTTGTTTATGTTTTTCACTGGCTCACAGCAATTATTCACCTGAAAAAAAATGTTTACAGCGGAGTGAAACCTGTTGACAAGAGAGAGGGTGGTGGGAGCCACAATTGGGGAACTCATCGCGATGAAATTGAGTAAGTTATAACGACCTACTCAATTTTATCTGCACTTTATGTGTCTCAATACAGCTCGTATTTTCTTGTTTCACAATTAAATGAATGAAATCGATTTTCGTTTTTGTGCAGAGAGCAGATGATCCAAGAAACCCAAGACTGGAATGCTGTCGAAAAAACGGATGCAGATGTATCCCCGGTTGTCGCCGAGCCTAAGGAAGGGGACGCTCCAGCTGCAGCAGACTCTTCGGCGGAAGAGAAGCCGCCGGCTGAGGAGGAATCGCGCGAATTGACTCTTGACGAGTGGAAAGCACTTCAGAGTAACCGTGCAAAGCCCCAATATAATCTGCGCAAAGCAGGCGAGGGCGAGGATCTTACTCGTTGGAAGAAGATGTACGCTCTTGAGAAAAAGAAGGAAGGAGTCGAGGAAGAAGAAGACGAAGAGGAGGAATACGACGCTGCTGCTGAGTATCCGCAGCGTGTGGGCAGGCAGAAGCATGTCCTTGACATCGAGTTTCACTTTAGTGACGCTCGTCGTGGCACCGGAGGACGTGGAGGTCGCGGAGGTCGTGGCGCACGTGGTGAACGCGCGAACGGCGGTCGTGGATTTGGAAGTCGTGGTGGCGCTCCGAGGGATGGAGGCGATCGTGGTGACCGCGGAGACCGTGGAGATCGCGGAGATCGTGGAGATCGCGGAGATCGCGGAGATCGCGGAGACCGCGGAGATCGCGAACCACGTGATCGTGAGCGCGAGCTGCGCCCTGTAGCTGCTGTAAGTATTGAATTTCATATTGATAAACGGAGAGTACATTTTCAAAGATGTCACTAGTCTTATTGAGATACGCGTGATCTGAAATTTGCAGGAAAATTTCGTGTCATGTCCATGACGATTTGAGTAGATGGTGTAAAAATTTGGGATTTTTATGTTCCAGCCTCAGCAGCCAGAACAAAGATCGCCGCGTGGGCGTCAAAATGCACCCAAGGTAGATGATGAACACGACTTTCCCTCCTTGGGGTAAGAGCTGTAGCTCTGAAATCATGCAGCCCCAATATCGCCACAATCAGTCCCGCATAAGTTCGCTCCACACTTGCTATTTTGCATAATACACATTAAATTGTGAATAACGGTCAGAAATAGTAATTAACGGAAAAAAGTAACATTTCATATACACACAAACACACATGCTGCGATTCACCCACTCTTATACACACATATGAAATACAGAAAAAGTCAAAAATGGAAAGAAAAGAAAAAATGCGGGTGATTATGGAAAAAGAAAAATCCCTTATATTTGTGAAAAGCTGTGTACGGCTGTATGTAGTTTGTAAGAGGCACTAGTCCGAATGGAGAGTGAGGGAGTGAAATGAATGTTGAACGCCTTGGTCTCTTTACACACACGGAAAATAAAAGAAAAGAAAACAATAGTAATTAAATTGACAGTAATTGGTAATCGAATGGCAGTTTATTGGCTATGAGGTTGTGGCCGAAAAGAAATGAACTATAAATTTGTACGAACAAGTACTGGTTACTTGAGTAATTTGACAGACAACGGTATATTTCAGCTTGGCATAACGTGGTTTCCTTTTTTTATTTTTACCACGAAGATGTCACATAATCCTGGGTGTTACAAACTACTTTTTTTTTGTTCCTTCATCTACGTAGCATATCTCGTTTTAACGTTACACCGATGGACTAAACTAAAGTTGATGGAATCAGAAGCCATCGAAAACACGAAGTAGCGATACGTAACGACACGCGTATAGTAATAGGGATAATAATAATAGTAATAATAATAATAATACTGATAATGTTAATGATTCTTTGTGGAAACTTTTAACATGTTATACCTACCTTCTCTTTATTTTATAATTTTGATACAATATTCGAGAGGGAGGGAAGGAGGGAAGACGGGATTGACGCCTTTCTCTGTGTACATACTTGGTCGTTGCGCGCCGAGTAGCACCGGCGAGGCTTTTTTTTCGTATGCGAAATATGTCTTTCATTGCGCGCGAAATATTTGACAAATTTATATATTTGAAGGTAGAAAAGAGATTGAAACCAAAATTTCCTTTTTTCTCCAACACTTTAGTATATTCGTAACGGATATATGTATTACGAAGAAAACTGTCAAAAAAACGATCGATTCTACATTCATCCCAGACTTTAGACTCAACTTTACATTTGTATGACAGACCCCCAGGAGAACGGTGAAAAAGATAGGAGTAAGAAAAACAAAATAAAATAATCCACACAGCATATTGATATGTTATACTTTTTACGCATCATTCGTCATACTTTCGATTCTATGAATTCTGCTATATCTATTAATTATTTACTATGTTTGTTATATATTGAAATTAACCAGATAAAAATTCACAACCTCTTCATAATGAAATGATGTTACGATATTTGAGACTTAGGGTATATGTGTAAATAATATAACATTTACAAATAAATTGTGACAAGACTAGCGAAATCTAAACGCATTCATTTATATCGCTGTCCATCTAGTTACGCTCGGAATTCGACTTTAGCTCCCTTCACAGACATATTCAACATTATAAAACTGCGTGCTATTCAGAGGGTGGCTACAGACCGGAAAAACCGGTATTAGACGGGGAATTTCGATGGTCCACATGGTATAACTTACTTTTTTCAAAATATTCTTCAAATTTCAACCATGCTTCGTAAATTTAGATAAGCTCACTTTTGAAAATATGTAATTGAAGTGTGAAAATATGTAATGAAGGTATTGTGTAATTTATACCCTCTCCCTTCTCATTCAATTTCTAGACCTTTTGGGTGTAAAAGTCACTCAACATCACCTAAATTTCGTTGCAAAAGGTCAGGAAATTCCGAATTTTTATGACTGGAAGAGTCAGAGAATTTCATTTAAGTAAAATGGTCGCCACCCGGCATTTACGGTTTTATGGAACTTGTTGCGCCTCGGCACTTTGGATTGTGTTCCGTTCGGTTATTGACCGCCAGTATTTTCGGCAGTTTGTCTCGCTCACGTTGCCGGATAGTCCGTAAGCTGACGATCAGTCATTCGATTGGGATTTTAGAGCTTCCGTACTGGCTGCCGATAACTAAAAAAAAACAACCTCTGTCGAACTTGGTCTATCGAACCTGGTGATTGTGAGCGGAGACACCAGACATAGATTACAATAGTAACTTCTCAATTTAATCCTAAAAATAAGTATACATTCGACGTTGTAGGCTGTACTGCCATTCTGTCATTCAGTATTTTTCATAAGAACACGACAACGGTTCAATCAAATGAGCTGTGCGTTTAGCAGACCTAAAATTCGTGGATTACCTCGACGGCGTTCTATGCGCGAGTTACTGCGACTGTGCTGTGTTTACGATCCTCGGCGTCGGTGACTACCACGTGACTACGCTCCGGCCAACAGTAACGCTCGGTGGGAGAACCAATGCTGGGCAATTGGTCGAAACCGAGATATCGATAATCGCCTCGAGTCCGGGAGTGGGGGTAGCGACAAGCGCTGGCAGCGCACGTTGCGCTGTAGCCTAGCGAGTAGCGCCTAGCGGTCAGCCACGGCCTCCGTCAGTAGTCGAACATTAATGGCGGTCGTGCCTAACTCTCAGATTAGTATTATCGCGAGTGAACTGACAGTGCGAGCATCCCGTAGTTTGCGGTAGGCGGTCCGACACTGGTTAACGAAGTGCCGATCGCCGCTGTTTCCTGTTATCTCACAAGTGCCAGTGGCGGATGGTTTGTTGTGCGTGCCGTCGAACGAACGTAGGATCAGTAATACGTGCGAGGGAGAAGAGGAGTGTGATCGAGAAAGACAGAGAGAGAGTGAGCGAGCGAGTGCGAGCGAGCGTTCGCGAGAGGAGCGGAGGAGAGAGGCAGAAAAAAATATAAGAAATTCTATACATCAGAGGAATGTTTTGCGGCGGTAGCGGCGATGACGACGATCTAACGGACGGTGAGGTATAGGAGCCCAGCTATGTACCCTAGCTATTATGCCGCTATAAAACTAAACAATAAATCGGGCACCGTCATTGTGACTTCACGACGGATCGACGACGACGGCGACGGCGACGATCGGGATTCATCGGCGATCAAGGTATGCGTCTAGCGATTAGGTACATACACACCATTTTCAAAGACCTACTCCGATCGGCTCTCCTCTCTTCACATGCAGCGGGTATCAATTATATCCACACAACGACGCTGGGATTGCGGTGGTTGTGCGTGCGACACAACGCTGCCGCGAGAGATGCGTTTTGATTAATGTGAATGAGAGGAGAGGGTGAGAGCTCCTTGGATTATACCCTTCCTTCTTCGTTTCTTCTCCGCAATTAGCGGGACTTCGAAATCGTTTTTTAATTCCGCCTATTATCCTCCCGCGAGGCAGCAGGTTAAACTGAATCGTTTCTCGCACCTGTTCCGTACTTCAGTTCACTCCTCTTATCATCACTCACACCTCTGGTACTCTCGTGTGTGCGTACAAAGAGATACCCGCGAGGATACAAAACCATACGTTTTATTTCAGATTACGTTTGGGTGAGTGTGTTTGTTTGCTGCGTTACTCCTCCCCCGCCCCCCTTTCTCACCATTTACATTTAATTTCTATTTTACGACTTAATTTTTTCTCTACATACCAATAAACTATCTCCTTTTTGTCGATAACTGAAAAAGGAATTGAAATATAACAGCGACTTCCATCTCTGCTCGTGTTCTGTTTTAAATAAAACGAACATGTTACACGTTGAGTTATTGGAACAATGGCAACACTACCATAGCTTTTTGAACAGCAGGATCTGAACTCCTCTTCCCCCCATGCTCAATTCATATCCGTCCACTTTGCCTCACAGTCTTTTATGACTAGCTGCAAAACTCCCCTTGCCAACTCGTTAGACAATGCAGCAAGAGTTCTTAAATACTGCTATAGCTGCTGGCAATTGTTTCTGATATCTCAAAATAGATTCAATCACTACACGTATATAAAGTGGGGTTCTAGAAATGAATCTGCAAGAACTGAAAGTATGTGGAATTGTCACAGATAGGGTTTAATAACAGCTCATCCCGAGCAATCTTATTTTAGTTTGATTCTGGAATTTTACCGACACTGAAATCTAATTAATGAAAATATGGATCGATGTTGAGAAATATCATTGAAAGTTAGTCTTTCTCGTAAAAATTATGATTCTAATACTGAAACTAATTTCAAATACAAAGTATGAATGACTACTTCCTTTGGACGGCTACTCAAACTTGGGAGAACATTCAAATTGTAGTATAGACAGTGGTTTGTTTCTTTTCAAATAATTCGAACGATATTTTTTAAGACCTAGAAGTGTTGAATCAATCGTGGAAATTTAATTGTAATTATGTTGGACCTACTCCAAAATTAATTAGTTTCTTTTGTCTTACACTTTTTCAGGGACATGAAGCGTTAAGCGTCATGTTGGCGTCTGGATGCTGGCGTAGTTGGTAGTGCCATTCTGCCACTGGTTAACTACCAGCCGGGCACATACTCCAATCACATTTCCTAAATCACTTCGTACCCCAGTTCACTGTGTCGCGACACAGTGCCTGTTATCCCTGTGCACCATGAGGCTCCCTAGGTCACGACCACCTTTTCCTGTTTCACCCCCAGTACCTCCTCCTCCACGGTTGTCGCTGTTTTCCAAATGCCTCGGGCCCGTATCATCGCTGCCAATTGCTGCGTGGCTTTTAGTCACCATAGCGGCTGCTGCTATGGACGCACCGACCAGTCCTGTCCCCCTTTCACCTGAAAAAACCTCCCCCCACATCGTTGCTCAGTTTCCTTCGCTGGGCAACTTGAGATCCAATTTCTCTCCATTAGTTCTTAACACCACTAGAGAAGGTGCCCTTAAGTTTAACCACCTTACCACTGATCCCATCACCAACAGGCTATACGCTGGTGCTGTTAACAGACTCATGCAGTTAGACTCGGATCTGCAATTAGAGGCGATTGTTTCAACTGGTAAATATTTATACCATTGTAATGCTTATTCGATTTTATTTTTCATTCTTCAGCGTTTCATCATGGTTTGTACTGGACTTGATTTAGGAATAAATTCTGAGACGATTCATCTTTTGAATTGTGATATGTTGCAGCAATTTTTTATACTTTGTTTTTATGACTGAAACCACTGCTGCATTGTACTGCTTGAAAAGATTGTTGAGTCTTTTTGAAGAAGAATCGAATTCTGAGCAAGATTATTTGTACAGCAAATGTTCGTATAGGCGATGATTGTATTGGAAGAGTTGTATGCAAACAAGTTTAAACTATTTCAGGTCCAAGGATGGACAATCCGCAGTGTCATGCCAGTGGTTGTACATCAAAGGAGATAACTACTTCTTTGATGGATAATGTGAACAAGGTGTTAGTAGCTGACCTTGATTCTCGTACCCTCATCGTCTGTGGTTCCTTGCTTCAGGGAGCTTGCGAAAAGTACAAAATGAGCAACATATCCCTGAAACCAGAATTCATTCTGACCAGCGTGGCTGCAAACGATGACAATTCATCAACGTACGCCTTTGTTGGCCCGGAGAAATACAACCCCTGGGGTAGAACAAACATTTTATACGTCGGCACGACATTCACAAACAACGGAGACTACCGGCATGACGTTCCTGCCATTTCAAGTAGAAAACTATTCACCCTGGAGTTTGCTGAGTATACTTTCAACAAGCAGTCTATTTTACACATCGACGTGAAATATCGTGATCATTTCTTAGTCAAATACGTTTACGGCTTTAATGCCAGCGATTACGCGTACTTTGTACTTGTTCAAAAGCAGTCGCATCTACCGGAGCAAGAGGAACTTGGCTATGTTTCTCGACTCGCCCGCAGCTGCATTAGCGATCCAAATTACGATAGCTATACGGAAGTCACCCTTCAGTGTACCGTTGACACTGGTGACGGAAGACAACACATTTACAATTTAGTACAAGATGCCAAGGTTGCTCCAGCTGGTAGCGATCTGGCAATGCAGCTTGGGATTTCTATTGGAGATCCGGTCTTTGTGTCGGTATTTTCCCCAAGCAAAGGCATTACCAGTGAACCTCTACCTCGATCTGCTGTATGCGTTTACAGTTTGCAAGACATAGAAATGAAGTTCAACGAGAATATACACATGTGTTTCAATGGGAGCATCAAGTACAGGAACATGGGATATGTCAGTGGTCCTATCCAAGATGGAAAGTGTCCAACGGCAGGAGTAAGTAAACGTGTATAAAAGTTTTGATTTGATGTCGACAATCTTGTACTGTAATTAACGATGATGAAATTTGGTTTTACAGACAACGGGGAATATTTTAAATTTTTGTGAAGTTGGACTCAAGATTTCTGGTGTCTCTCCAATAGTTGCTCAGGCCGTGCTACACTTTTATAACACATCTGTGTCCGCTGTTACTATAGCAAACACAGAAAGTCACACGGTCGCGTTTTTAGGAACAACTGACGGAGTTTTGAAAAAGGTTTTGCTATCAGGAGCCGAGGCAGCTGTTTACGAAAGCATTGTTGTTGATAAGGGACAAAAACTACTGCCTGATACTACAATCTCATCTAATGGAAAATATCTTTACGTACTATCCACCTCGAAGATCATCAAAGTCAAAGTAGAGCATTGTAGCAGCTACACCAACTGCAGTAGCTGTCTGGATGCCAAAGATCCATATTGCGGCTGGTGTTCGTTGGAAAAAAAGTGAGTAATTAATCTAGACTCATTATTTAGTATTCAATATTTTGCTTTGATTTTCATAATCTTTTATTTCTGTACTTGTCAACGAATTTTTGATGATGTGATTCAGGTGTACGGTAAGAGGTGATTGCCAGAAAGCTAGCCACAGCAGTCCTCGATGGTTGTCATTGGGTACAGGACAGCAGTGCATAGATTTCGAGCAAGTGCTGCCAGACAGAATACCCATAAATCAGATAACAACTGTCAGGTTGACGATCAGAACCTTGCCAGAGCTTCCGACAGGTGCTAAGTACAAATGCGTCTTTGGAAATGCTGAGCCGATCGATGCTCAGATGACTCGTTTTGGATTGTCCTGTCCAACTCCGCCTGTGTTAGGCAGACCTAGCATCGCCGAAGATACTGATCATGTATTGGTACCCTTGTCTGTCCGTTCAAGCGAAATTAACAAGGATTTTGTATCACGCAATTTTGCCTACTACGACTGCTCCAGGCACACCATGTGCTCGGAATGCGTCAGAGCTCAGTGGGCTTGCAGCTGGTGTGTGTATGAGAACAAATGCACTCACAACACCACGTGCTGCCAAGGCAATGTCATCTCGGGAGAAAATGTGAGTATTTACATATATATTGACACGAGATTAATCTTTATAGAGTAGAGAGCCGGAATTTTTCCCTTGAAATTTGATATTTTCAAAGGTATGATTTATGTATATAAATAGGGGTTTCCGAGTTACCTACTGGCTCTAAAAGAAGCCAGGCCAGCCCTCTAAAGGTTAATGTAAAAACTTATTGAGCTGGAGATAGTAAATTTTTGTGCTTGTGATTGATGGTTTTATAAGTATAAAACAGGATAGATATGCGTGGTGTTACTTTAATGATCATTGTTTCCTCTTGTTTTATTAGTCACGTTGTTACGTACTAGATATGCAAATCTATCCATAACTTCCTCTATGTCATTAGACATTGTGCTGATGGTAAACTTGATTTCACAGAACCCATCGCATCTAGCGACGCACGGAGTTCAATATTGTCCACGATTTGCTAGGAGGGATGAACCATTGATGCTTCCAAACAATGTGCCGAAGGAAATAGTTCTTGAGGTTGAAAACCTACCACATCCGCAAGTCGGGCATACAGGCTTCCAGTGTATCGTTACAATCGAAGGTGCAAATCTCAGGGTTCAAGCACGCGTCGACAGCAACCGCTTTATCGTATGCGACAAAACTGTTTATTCCTACGAGGCAATATCGGGCAAATATGAAGCTGCAGTTACTGTTGTCTGGAACACGAACCATCACGTCGATCAGACCACAGTGGTTCTTTACAAGTGCGAAGTCCTTGGTTCCCACAGAGAGCACGCGGATTGTTCCCTCTGCGTTACCAGAGACCCACAATACGAGTGCACCTGGTGTGAAAACAGCTGCGTCTACAGACACTCTTGCCTCTATTCACCCTTCTTGGAGTGTCCTAAGCCAAGAATCGACATGATAAAGCCTCTCAGTGGTCCGATCGAAGGCGGTACATTGGTCACCATAGAAGGAAGCAACTTGGGACTCAAGGAAAGCGACGTGGAGGGAAAAATACATATTGGCGATACACCCTGCGCTCTAGAGGACTACGAGGTTTCTGTAAAAATAGTTTGCCGTACTGGTCCTAGTCCTCATGAGGCTACGGCCTCAGTCGTCGTTGGTAACGATGCCGGGTACACGGAGAGTGCTGTACTTTTTAATTACAAAGACATCCAGTTGACCGGTGTGTATCCCTCGATTGGACCGCAGAGCGGCGGGACGCAGTTGGCTATTTCTGGGATGTATCTCAATATTGGGAGTACGATTTCGGCATTTTTGGACGAA
Source organism: Neodiprion pinetum (assembly GCF_021155775.2). NCBI lineage: Eukaryota > Metazoa > Arthropoda > Insecta > Hymenoptera > Diprionidae > Neodiprion > Neodiprion pinetum. The sequence continues at coordinate 34,660,687 of NC_060236.1, read as the reverse complement.
CTCCCGTGTCAGGTGAATGCCACTCAAGCTAGTAGTACTCGGCTTACTTGTGTGACTAGCAAGTCTGGACGGGTGCGGCGAATAAGACGGCTCACGTTGAGCATTGACGGCGCGAATCGTACTCTGGACAGTAATCCGTACAACTATACGCACGATCCTACAATAATGGAGATAAAACCACTGAGGAGCTTTGCTTCGGGCGGGAGAATGATCACCGTACACGGCACTAATCTGGATACAATACAAAAACCGGAGATGGAGGTTTATCTTGAGAACGATCCAGTGCCGATTAACAAAACTATTTGCACGGTGTTGAATCCTACCCAAATGGAATGCCCAAGTCCCTGCATAGCTGAGAAGTTCAAAGTGAAACAGCGCGTCAAACGATCTCTCCATAAACATGGATCTCAAGTTCTAAAGGAATCTCAATTAGCTTTAAGAATAGGTTTTGTTATGGACAACGTCGAAACCGTAAGAGACCTGGAAAAGCACTTTCAAAGCTTGAGGAATCAGCTGCTATATGTTGAGGATCCAAAGTTCTTCCCATTTCCAAATAGCGTGAAACTCTACAAAGGAGATACACTCGTCATAGAAGGTGAAAACTTGAATCACGCAAGCGACGAGTCTGACGTTAATGTTACCGTTGGTACCATGCCGTGCAACGTGACATCCCTGGCTTTAACGCAGCTCGTTTGCACTCCGCCTGATCAGCAGCCAACTGACACTGACGAGCTTGGAATCAAAATGGAAGATGGTCTGCCTTTGGTCGTCGTTCGTGTCGGGCAAAGTTTGAGGTTTCCCATTGGATACCTCCGGTATGACGTTATCAAATCGTACCCATTTCCACCCGAAGCTATCGCAGGAATTGCAGCTGGTACTTTTGGACTGGTTTTTCTCTTCGTTGTAGTTCTCGTTTTGTACAGAAGAAAAAGCACGCAGGCTGAGCGAGAATACAAACGGATTCAGATACAGATGGATACTTTGGAAAGCAACGTTCGCATGGAATGCAAGCAGGCTTTTGCAGAGCTTCAAACGGACATGACCGATCTTACTGCGGACCTTGAATCGTCAGGCATACCAACCTTGGACCACAAAAATTACATCATGAAGGTCTTTTTTCCTGGCGTTATCGATCATCCCATACTGAACGATCCAAGACCACGGAACAACATACCGAGAACAAATTATGATGCTGCTATGCTGCAGTTTGAGCAGCTGATAAACAACAAGTGTTTTATACTAACATTTATCGATACTCTGGAAGCACAGAAGTCCTTCAACATCAGGGACAAGGTAAATGTTGCCTCGCTTCTGATGGTCGTTCTTATGGGGAAAATGGAGTATGCAACTGACATCTTGATGAATCTCTTGCTTCGTCTAATTGATAAATCTGTCGGTACAAAGTACCCTCAGCTGATGTTGAGAAGAACGGAATCTGTTGTTGAGAAGATGCTCACCAACTGGATGGCGCTTTGCATGTATAACTACCTCAAAGATTACGCCGGTTCGTCGCTTTTCCTACTCTTCAAGGCAATAAAACATCAGATCGAGAAAGGACCAGTCGATGTTATAACTCACGATGCAAGGTATTCTCTGTCCGAGGAAAGACTGTTGCGTGAACAGATAGAACATGGCGTTGTTACATTGCACGTAGTTCAGGATGACCTTGATGAGAAAATACAATGCAAAGTGCTTGACTGCGATACGATAAACCAAGTGAAATCAAAGATATTAGACGCCTTGTATAAAAACACACCATTTTCAGCACGACCGTCCATTCATGAGGTTGATCTTGAGTGGCGACACGGCCGTGGAGGACATCTCACTTTGCAGGATGAAGATCTGACAACTAAGTGTAACGAGGAATGGAAGAAAATAAACACGCTGGCTCACTACGGGGTGAAAGAGTCGGCGGTGATGTCGTTGATACCCAGACAAAACGACGGCTTTTCTGTGAGCTGTAAACCACCGTGTCATAACTGCAAGCCATCGCATCATCACAGCAATCATTGCTCGTCGGGTCATCTCTCTTCCACTCCCAACCATGCCATGCTCAGTCCTATATCCTACTCTCATTCTCCGGGGGGGATTTATTTCAATTCTCAACACTCTCCTCCCGTTATAACAGCCAACGGAGACATCGAAAGTGGTCACGGGGGCAACCAGAGACTGTATCATCTTGTCAGACCGGTAGAGGAAGGGCATTATCCTCCAGGAATGGGAACTACAGGGGGCAAACATCACCCTCCTGAAAGGACCCACAAAGCTATCCCAGAGATATTTCTCACCAGATTGCTCTCGACCAAGGGAACAGTGCAAAAGTTTGTCGACGATTTTTTGAACACTATTTTAACTGCCAACGAAGCATTGCCCAGTGCCGTCAAGTGGCTCTTTGACCTGTTGGACGAGGCGGCAAAGAGACACGGACTTACCGACCCCGAAGTGCCTCATGCCTGGAAATCGAACAGCCTGCCGCTGAGGTTCTGGGTGAATTTCATCAAGAATCCTGATTTCATGTTTGACATAAACAAAACAACCACCGTCGACTCGAGTCTTTCTGTAATCGCGCAGACGTTCATGGATTCGTGCTCAACCACCGAGCACAGGCTGGGAAAAGACTCACCGTCCAATAAACTTCTCTTTGCCAAGGATATACCGCACTATAGGGAAAAAGTCGGAAGGTTTTACAGTGACGTGCAAAGACTGCCACTGATTACTGATCAGGAGATGTCCAGTGCTATGCAACAGCTCAGCGCCGCTCATGCCAATGAGTTTGATGTTATCGCCGCACTCAAAGAGCTCTATATTTATGTCAGCAAATATTACGAACAAGTGAGAACGAATTGTCTGATTTATCCAAATTAGTATTACGATTATGCCTCGGCAAGTTGTTACGAATTTTACACGATTTTGTTTCACTTACTCTTACAGATCCTAGAGGCCTTGGAAACTGATGCGGGCTGTCGCAAGCTGCATCTTGCGCACAGGTTGGAGAACGTGGCATGTACGCTTGAAGGAGAAGAAACTAGCGCCTGCTGACACAACCTGGCTCTTTCTGCTCTAGGACCCGATGACCCCCTCATGAATACTGACTAGTGCCTCGACTAAATCAGCTTCAGAGATGCCATAAATTGCGTGGAAACGTTAATGCTATGGTACAGAGACTGTAGACTATCAATAAGTCAACGAAAGCCATAATATGCAGTGTTGGAAATGTGGGAAAAGATACGAGAGAAATGAAAGAAAAAAAAAACTAGGAATAAGTTGAGGAAGAAGAATAATTCGAATATGCGCAACTTCGCATCTAATGTATCTCCGCATTTCTCATATATACATATAAGTATACTACACGCCGCTGCAGAACCAGTGAGATTTTAGTGGATCGTTTTTTATTTTCGATATTCCCGGTGATGATATTGATGATTAAAATGGTGATGTGACAAAGTCGTTGAGATTGGAACGCCAAGAAGTATTAGAAAAGACTAAATAATGTCGGTCAAAAATTTCTCTAAGGTGTAGGGACAACTTACTTAATCTTTAAGGTAAAAACGGCAAGTTGGGCAAGAATTCGTAGATCAAGTCCAATCAAGGATTAGCAACTGTTCTAAATGATGATGGACTGTTGTTATTAATTTGGACGATGGTGTGCGAGGAGTCATTTGTGGTTTAAATACTGACTGAAGACCTGATGATCCAAGAACATTGAATTCTCAAAAATTCATGACATACCTTCTCGGATAGTAGCAAGCTAGCCAGAGGGTTTTTAGGAACTATACGTACCTACTACATGTACCTTCACATGTTGATACAGCATTTACGGAAAGTGATACTCTCATGCTCTTCTACTTAAAATAAATAAATTATAAAAAATACAAAGATAAAACCACAATAATGGAAGCTAATGGAAGCACATACTAAAATAATTCTTTTCTGTGCTACCTTCGTCAACAACTCTACTGCTTTGTAGTTTTTGACGAGAGGTAGTACAGAAAACACGGTTTGTGGGATGCGCGCATATGTGAGTTTCGCACTCTTCATGAAATCCAAATCTTATGCACACTTGTCACGAAAATAATTATTACGACTTAAGAAGCTTAAGTGGTTAAGCTGCGTGGTTCTATTCCAATGAATCTCTTAAATAAAAATAAAAAAATGTAGCTAAGCCCGCTGTGAATTCATGTGAAACGGTCGTGCGTAGGTATATACGACCCGTTTAACAAGGTGAAGAAACCTGGCGAGAAACAGATCTGAAAAAAAAATTATTATATTGCGAATTAAGGATATTGACATAGGATTAATGAATAAGCGTTATTAAGAGCAGCTCAGTCTACTCTAGGCCTAGCTACGTACATGGATTACGTAATTTTTTTTTATCATTTACTTCGTTACTTTTTTTTTTATATATATTGTTTTCTTTAATTATTATTATTTAGTTTATACTCTATACAGTAATAATGATGATGATGATGATGATGATATTGAAGAAGGATAAAAAGAGTAACAGCCAAGGTTGTTATGAAATAATACTGTAATAACGGACTGGTGAAATATCTATTATCAATTATTATGATTATTATCGGGAATTATTATTAATCTTCTATATAAATAATTATTGATATTATTAATTATTAGTGATTATTGATGATCGTCAAGAACAATATTATATATATTGGTATATATATATATATGTATATCGCGATCTAAAGTACGTTTTATACAATTGTGTCAGGCTGAGGTGCCTGAATAGGTTCTGATCGAATTGAAATTTTATACACGGTGATACACATGGCCATCCAAACCGAGGCGCACGTCTTTAATACTGCGAAATTATTCGAAATATTGGCGCATTGAAGACACGTGTCGTTAGTAGTGATAATATATTATACCTTACTGCAATATTTCTTTAATACATTTGCGGATTTTTTTTTTTTTCTTTTCGTCTTTTACAATTGTTTTTTTTTTTTTTTTCTACATATATTTTTATGAGACTGGCGAATCGTTTTTATATTTCGCAAATTTTTGACTGGAAATCGCGTCTTGGCAAGAGTTAACTCAGCGCGCACTGCCATGGCTCTCTATGCGCTTCTATAAACTATCGAATTGATCTAATTAGTATTGATTAGGTCCGTTATGTCTGTTTGATCTATAAGTATGAATTATTAACTAATGTGGTCCGGGAAGGCAGGGAGTTTGGGACATTGCTCAGCCCTGTACTTAAGTAATACACAAATCTCTCTATCTTATCCTTTCTTTCTATTTTGCGCCTTTTTTTGTCTCCAGGTTCTCCCCCCCCCCCCCCCCCCCCTCAGGCCACAAACATATGTATCTCTCTCTCTCTCTCTCTCTCTCTCTATGTATTGTATTTATTTATACCTATGAATGAGCTAGTACTGTAAGAACGTACGTCGTTAATAGTGCAGCTACATTTGACATTGTGTCATTAAGTTTATTATAATTGTGACGATTGCAAACATTGTCATGCTTGGAGTTTCGTCTTATGTGTATATTTTTATTTTTATTTTTTACTTTACTACATGTTATCCACACCGGCTAACGCTATCGTTATTCAAAGGAATCGGTTGAATTGCATTATTGGACAGTGATATTTTGCAGCAGCGTGTGTGAGCAACGTACGTGTTTACTCGAAAAGTGAAAAATAAAACACGTTACGCGCACACATAATAATCGGCTACGTAGTGGGTGGATCACAGATACGAACGGACGACAGACTCACCGAAGACAATTACTTTAGTGCGCGAATGCGTGCAAATAACCACAAGGAATTAAAATTTTTTGAAAGTACCCCAAGAGCATATTCCGGCTTCAATATATCCAATGTGATCACTTTGAAACTTTCATGTTAGTCCATCATCTCCGTTACAGTGTACTTTTTCAGCTTGTGTTATACGAGAAGAAACTAAAAAACAGACTAACATTTGTGTACGAAATGATGATTTTAACTTATTTATGATTGTAGCTGTTTAGATGAAAGAAAGGAAAAGATGAAACGATTCAGAAAACAATAACGCCAATTACAGCTTTGTTCATATTGATATAATATAAAGTAAAATTAAAAATTAAAATAAAAAGGTATATAGATACATTAATATAGGAATATGGAACCTGATGATTTTTTGTGATCTTTCGATTTTCCTTCGGCAATAGTTCGCGGCGAACTTCTGTCCTTTGACGCCTGAGATAGTTGAAGGAATAATTAAAATGAAAGTCAACCAAGCTTCCAAATACAATTAGAAGACCTGCCTCAAAATGAAAAAATGTCTGCGGGCATAAAATTTTCAAACAAAACCTTACCCACCTGTTGAGATTTTGAACAGCTCGAGCAATACCAAACTAGTCTCGGATCATCTATTTGAGTATCCAGAATGTGAGGCGTATGGCACTCCTGATGATAGAGAGAATGGCATTCTACACATTCCACAAGTCGGTTCCTTGCCCCTACATCCATTCCCTTGCAAATGACGCATGTTAAATCATCTTCTAGAATCTCTAGGGCGAAAGTGTCATCTGTCTGGATAATATCTGGGGGAGTGTCGTGCGAAGGTAGGTTGATGGGTGAACTGTTTTTACTCGATTTGCTCGAGTGCTTGGATGACGTGGTGGATCCTTTGCTCTTCTTGCTACTACCACTGCTGTGGTCACTAAGCACTGGCTCTTCCATTGTGTACTGAAAAATAAATGAATTCACAGCGATATTGCAATGGAACAAAGATTGATCCTTTAATTTTTGGGGAGAGGCAAAAATCGATAAGATTTCATATAGCATATTATTAAAATTGAAATGAAGCGATTAAACAATAATGTTGATACTATGCTGTTGAACAGTGCCTTTTCAATATCAAGAACAATTAACAAATTGAGACCTGGACTGGGAAAATAAAAATAATCTATTATTTGTACCTTTTTATGGAGAACATTGCAGAGCATTTTCGCTGGGCCATGTTTTTGTCTGATTGCGTCATCAAGAAGGGACCGAAGTTGTTCTGCTGAATCCTTGTTCGGCGAATGTAGGAGACGGAGTCCTTGCATGAATTGAGGGTCGAGATCCAACTGAGACATTATTATCGCAACACTGTTTCACCTGGGAAAAAATGTTAAAAAATAAAATATGCTGCGTGGTTATACTTCTATCTTACAAGGAAGACAATGTTTTTATCATATTGGGGATCCTTTCAAAAATAGAAGGCATCACAAGTGATCAAACAAAGGAGGGGTTCGAATAATTTTAATTCCTCATATTTGCTTAAATTTTCACTGAACAATTTGAAGTTTTTCTCCTGTTTTAGGAATGAGGGAGATGTGTTTTACATGGTGGAAAAATGATTTTGAATTCTGATATCGAGGGTATTTTATTTTTCTTTTCAAGCCAAGCTATTTTAGATACAATAGTTCACTTCGGTATTTAACAGACTTAAATAGAAACATGAGGTCATTCCCTACATAATATATTGTTTCTAATAATTACCGTCCTAACATTATACGACCATTGAAATCGATTTAAAACCTAAATAATATCTTTGCAAAAAAAATCGAGGAATGGATAGATAAGTACTATTGGATCAGTATTTTCTGTCTACTTCAGTTCTGTGCAGAATCAACGTGCCACTGCTATTGTGGCTATTGGCCCTGTGCAGTGCTGTTTAAGTACGTGCTTCACGCTGATGTGTGCGGAGCATGTATGGAACAACGCTATATAAACGTTGTAAAACACCGGCAGGCTATACCCAATACCATCGGATGCGGGGTAGAAGGACCACAGACCACTTGAGAAGACGGTACATGCATACTACTAACACGAGTTTTCCCACCCATTTCTCATGCTAGTCTCTTGTTTTGCGATTACTGAATATTCGTAGCGACATCTGGGGATCGTATCGGCGAGTTATCTGTTGTGCCGAGAGAGTTCGAAGCACTCGTTCGAGTTCAGTGATGTAATTGGTGCGTTCCAAAGTTTAAACCGATTGCGGTAACAATTTAAATATCGCAAATCACAATGCTTTCATTCTAGACCGATAAGTGTCCACGAAAGATATTCTGTTGTAATGATTCAAATATAAATGCGCGATGAACACGGCACGAGTGGATTAGGTTAGACCCAGGGAGTGGGGAACCTGGTCACAAATTTGAAAGTAGAAGGGTTTGGTCTACGTCTCTCCAGGAGGAAGGAGGTGCGGAGGTGTTCCTCTCTGAACTGAAATAGTAACTGATCGAAAATCGACCATTTAAAAATAATAACGGAAATTTAAACTACGGGGACATACCTGTTAAATTAACAATTACAACACTCGAAAAGCCAAGCAAATTTAAAAAGAGAGACGATAGAACGAGAACATTAAAAGTGCAATAAACAAATATAGTGCCTCGACAAAAAACCGTTATTAACAATACATCATAATTTCAACGATATACACTGATTTTAACAAGATACACCGTTTTAACTAAATACACCGGGAATGAATGATGAATGAATGAATTTTAAAATTAAGGACAGCTCATGTGTAGTCATATTTATAAATAAATTAAAATGGTCACTCTACTAATCATAGTTTGATAAAAGATTGTTAATATAGATTTCGCCTCATTGTTAAAATTCAAATATTATTATACTGTTCGAAAACTTGACATGAGAAGAAAATGACGAGAATCTAAGGGTAATCGTAGTGTAATACACCATGAGGGTAATTTGAAATTTGCAATATATAAAACCATTAATATTGCTCCATGATAAAACCTTAGAGCATGTTTGTAGCACGAAGTTGGTCTGTAGGCACGTCCATATGCCTAATGAATGTTTTTCTGTTGTGACGTCATATTTTCTTAGGTAGCGGCGGTCTGATTCGTACTGTAATCAACCCTACTGAAAATTATTCTGTGATAAATCACATAATGTTATGACCGAAAATCGGATGTGTTTTATGATGCAATTTAACATGTGAATACGATTTAATACGTATTTTTACATCTCATAGTAAATCGTGAAGTATAGATTATAACATAAAATACGTAAATCATATGAGAAATCATAGGTTTCGGTATATGATTTGTTGTGTATTTTATCTTATAATCTATACTTCGTGATTTATCGTATGATTTGTTATGTATTAATTCGTATTCACATGTTAAATTACATGATAAAATACATCCGAATTTCGGTCATAACGTGTTATGTGATTTATAACAAAATAATTTTTAACAGGGTGACGATATGGGCGTAATTACGAGCATCATATCTACACACAGATCTTTTATTTTACATTTTACGTTAAGTACAATTTTGTTGCTAGAAGAGAATAAGTTATGATCATTTTCATTTCGAGTACGCAGGGATATTTATACACGCGGTTAGACGGATAGCCGACGTATAAATAAATATGTAGCTTACATATTATATTAACAGCGTATCATCATTTTTGTTGTATTAAAAATATTGTACAGGTTGAAACTTAGGATTTTCGAAATGCTCAAACAGTTTCACGCTATGCAATAAGTATGGCTGCTGTACAATGTATATTATATTTATAAGTATTCCTTTTTTTTTTTTTTTTTTATGAAAGTCTTATCAGGATGATAACAATAGTATTATTGAAAAATTAACATTTCGGGGTATTGTGTTGACCATAGCATGATTGTGAAGCAGTCAGTCGTACGTTTTAAGGAAATTGTGTAAAGTAAATTATATGAAAATTTTGTGCTAAACTTTGTGTATGTCTAAAGTAAAGTCATTGTGATCGATGTTGTTGATGGTAATTGCAAATTACATCTTTTTTTGTTTCTTCTTTCACGTATCATCGTCATTATCATATTACTTGTTGCTACATCGATCAATACAACTACGTTTATATATTTTTCTTTATATATTTACATTCATATTCTCTCGCATGAAAACCTTTCTTGATTTTAATTTTCTTTACTGTAATCGCATGACACTGGAAAATGAACTACACGCATACATATTTAGGTAAATACATTTTTCTACACGACGCTCTTTGCAGGTGACGTTATTGTTGAACCACACACGAGTATCTTACTTCAGGGAATCACAATACTCTGGGTATGTATGTACACAACGTATACAAACTACAATTTTTATGTATACTTATACTGATTATACGGTATTCGCAAGTCAAGTATAAACTATGGCTAGGGTTTATCTACTAATTGAAATCCGTAAGCAAACTGATCCAAAAACCACAATTTTTCAATATACCGCGCCACGCATAGTTGGCAATAATATAAATAATATGGTAGAGTTAAAAAAATATTACAATCACAGATCTATTATAAATACTACCTAAATGTGTATAACTCAAGATAAGCGCAAATATTTATTTGTATATAGCGCTATAAAATATTATTATAGTATTATTTACAAGTTTATAAAACAAAGAAAAGTCTATCAGCTAATCGTTGACTTCTTAATCAGTTTGCTATAAATTATGTACAACAATTTTAAGAAAATCACAAATTGCAAGCATTTGTATGACGTTTAATCAATCGTTATTGAGAATTTCGAAACTGAAACTCGAAGGAAAGATATTTTCGAATAACATGAAGTAAATCTATTTCGCGGCTTCAAACAATGAAACGAAACTCAGATTAGATAGATTTTACGAATTACAATAATTCAGAACAATATATCTTGGGGAAAATATGTCTGGAAGACTCGTATGAGAAACAAAATTCAGTAACATCAGAATAGTTGCCTCTATAACGGTAAAGGTGGTCGTAACTTTTTTTTTTCTTTGTTGCCAAATAATATACGAATCGAAGCAAGAATTCCAGCTCAACTGAATCAGAAACATAAGTAATTGGTCATCGATGTCTCCTTTTTATCTTGTAGAAAAGTTTCCGTTTGAGACTTGACATCTTCAGCTAGTATTATTATCACTATTATTATTGTTGTTGTTGTTGTTATTATTATTATTATCATCATTATCATATTAGACTTAAGTTACTTGCTTTTTTCCTGAAGAAAATAGATCAACAAATAAATCAGCATTATCGATTTTCTGAGGCGAGTTGTAATTTTTCATACGCATACTTGGTAAGTACCTTAAGTTATAATTAATTAGAAAGCGCATTTATATATATTGTATAGGTATAACATATGATACGATAATAATGAATAAACGCAAGGTACCGATAATATCTGTGAAATTCTTTGTTCAGACATTGTAAAGAAAACCTCATCTCATTGTTAAAGAGACACGCCTACTCGCAATTCATCCATGTATATATGTATAGTGTATATACATAGGTGTATGTATCTGTTTAGTATAGGTAAACGTTTACATAGGACGTTACAAAAACCGATATCACAAAGGACTCACAGAACCAATAGAGATAATATAATTCAATTACACATTCCACGTTATCTGTGACATAGAATTTTGCAACGAGTCGTTTTACGTCCGACATAAACTAATCATTGCTCGGTTAGTTTATGAGAATTCATTCATTCTTGAAAATATTTTCACTCCTTGACTTAGCAAGCTGCCTTCAATTAACTAGTTATTTGTATACCTAGTACATGTAGGTAGTAACTTTTCTCGTAGCATCTGCATGTCGCATGAAATCTTTAGTTTTGTAAAAGTCAATCTCGCCGAGGCAGTGACAGTAGCTAATCCTGGCTCCAAATCTTTACGAGTATCCGGGTTTTATATACTGATCGTCGTATAGTACATATTACAATTCTCTTATCTTTCCTCGTCGAGAGTTCACCTATTATCATTATTATTATTATTTATTTATTTAGTTAAATTTAATCATGTAACACAGTCTACTCCAACAACAGAGAATTGAACTAAGAATCATCGGGCATTTACTCGGATTAATTTATCTAAAGAAGTATTGCGCCTGAAATAATACTAACGATTTAAAAGTATCGTCGGTTTTGAGTTTCAGGAGAAAATCTTGGGACATTAGCTAGTTTGACTAGCTAGTCTAATCTAACAATATACAAACTGTTTAATGCAATTGTTATAATAATAATGTTATTGGCAATAATTAAAATAAGTAACTGACGAATGTGTGCGACTCCTGAGACGAATTTTGTACATCCTAAATGAGTACCATCTCTCACACTCTTTCCCCGTAATTGTCTCGCATCGCTCTATTGAACTCTTATAAAATACTATTTACTATCTATATACATGTGTATCACAGTATATATGTGTATATATATACATATGTATATATACGATATTACTGTATATACATATGCATTTGCGTGACTGGAGACACTTTTTTTCTTCTTAGCGAGATAACGGATCTTCGTCCCGATTCTTATATCAGCGAGGAGTGCTCTGAAATTGAATAGAAGTAGAAGAAATATGAACTCGTCCACCAAGTATGAACTCGTTTTTGATAAATTATCTAAAATTTTACACTCTTTTCGTATCATTATGAGAGAAATGCTTCTATACGGTATTGATTTGAATTTTTATAACTTTCTATTTCTTTTCTACTTTACTTTAATCACGTCAACGTGGATTCGTAATAATACCGACCTCATCTTCTACCGCATGACTCGAGGAAGTGACAGTTTGATGCGAGGGCTGCGTGGAGGAGGTGGAGGTGGTGCTTGGGGACAGAACAGAGGCGGCTGACGTAGCTGGATGGGAAGTGTTTTGTTTGGCAAACTTTGAGGAGTCTTGAGGGAGCTGAGCTGTTTCTGTTCGCCTTAGGTATGCTGCTTCTTTCTTTGGCGGCACGACAGGTTTGTTGGGTGGTACTGGCGGTGGGACTCCTCGCGATATCGACGGCTTTTTAGCCAGGGGTAATCCGGGTATTTGAGGCGAACCTGTTGACCCGTGGTAAGGAAGCTTTGCACCGCTTTGTCCAACCGCTGCGTGCTTTGTGGCGTTCGTCGGACCTGCCGACGACACCGCGGCGATCGGCCGTTTTTCTAGTGCCTATGAAACCAATTAACGCACGCTTAGCAATCTTTCGCTTGACAAACCCGATATTTTTATCTTCAATTTGCGAAGTTAGAATGTAGAACCAAACCAAAGCGACCGGGAATTCAACGAAATCCAAGAAGGAGGAAGGGTAAAAAATAACAACAAACAGATCTGTTAATAAGTATGCGAGGACATCAATACAACAATCACTGTCTAGAGGAAGGAGGAGGGTTTTTAGTATTCCGAGTTATTCAACTGACGTATATAAAGTCAGAGTTTACAGTTTTTTACTGATGTGGAGAAATCACTGTAATAATTCAGAATCCACATTCAATTAATCGTGTGTTTAGAAAGCGGTATACATAGTTATAACTAGAAATAAGGTGTATGTAGGAATAATTCGGATTGAATTATGGATTACGGAAACATAATTAACAAAGACGCATTATAGATACGGTGCTTAAAGGAGGGTAAGCAGGTAGAAGATTTGAAATAAGGTTCTCAGTAGTGAGTTGCATAGAGCTTTTAATAAAGGAATAATAATCGTACATACCAAATAATAATCGTATTTCATTATGTACACAATGCAAAACAATAAGAATAAAATTTTGTGCTTAGATATGTAATATTCGTTTGTTAACTTAAAAATGCATTGTAGCGAGTATAGATTTGGATGACTTCAATTATAATTTTTTCTTTTTCTGTTTTAGTCAATCGAAATAATCTACTTCGTAAATTAAAGGAATCAATTAGAAAATTCGACAATTAAAACAAGAGCTTAAGCATATATATACTACATATGTATGTGTATAACGATAAATGAAAGAAAAGAAACAATACTGTTTAAATTCAATTTTTTGGGATCAATGTGTATTCACAGATACTAAGTAAACAAAAAAGCATGTGAGAGGAAAAAATAAATATATGTATAACGTATCGTAATCACTAACGAGCTATGACTAGAATTAAATATGGTAGTGTTTGGCAACAGTATTATGTATGTGTTTTAATCACGTAGGTGCGTTATTTTTGCATGCTGCGTTAAAGGAGAATTCAGATTTATACCTAACATGAGTCAAATTCTAACGCATTGTCAATTATTCAATATGTATACATATACATTACACGTATATATGTACATATTATTATTATTATTACTATTATCAAAAAATAATAATTACGTAAAAGTATACTTCGTATGTAAAATTGATAGAAAAAAAAAAGTTCAACGACGATTCTTCTTAACGAAGTCAGTTGATATTGCGAAAATGAACGTGCCTGTTCTTCATTCATCTTTGATAACAACTATAAATTCTATAGTTTATTGTTCATCAAATTTTAATAATTCTTTCATGCTTTTTCTCTCTATTTCAAAAGCTGCGAGCCTATTTGCTTTGAAGAATGTAATCCCGTAAAAATGATCTAGGAAACTTGGATAAAAATTGTACCTTCAAGACACTTGACACTTATATTATATACATGAAATAGCGAGTTTTAATTATTTTACGAACAGCAAGTTATTGGAAGAGCATGTTAACAAAAAGGTAAGACTTTTTTTTTGTTGTTTTCAACACCCAGTACCACAAGCTGTGGTATCCAGTGGCTAATTGATTAAGAACGGGATGATTATTGTCATAGTTTCAGACATTCATCTTCTTCAGGTGTAAATAGGCTTAGCGCTAATACTAAATGAGAGTAGAATGTGTTGGGAAGTGTAGTTGGATTACCTGTGGCTCCGTTGGCATGGAAGTCTCACCAGTTCCTGTTGATGGTGGTGGTGGTGCAGTATAAGCGACGTTCCTCAAAGCTTGCCCTGGCGTCACAGATCGAGCAAATCCCGTTGCTGCAACAAGTAAACCATGGTAAAGTAAAAATTGTTAATCCCATTCCACGCTCGACCGATACTTCCTTCTTTTAACAATCCAGGAAGAGATTAAATCGAAGTTGAAAAGCGTAGATTTGGAAAGTTTGAAACTTACTGGGTCCGCTTACTGGAACGCTAGATACGGTAGCTGTTGGCTGAACGACTTTACTGCTCACCATAGGTGTTCCTGTTCCCAGAACTGTGCCTTTCACTTGGCAGAAAAAAGGTATGAGAATAAAAATTAAGTATTGAACCATGATGGTGTGCAAAATTGCTTTTTCGCAAACACGACGTTTATACTTACGCGTTTGCGGGGCAGTCGCAGTCCTCATGGTTGGCATTGTGGCTAAATTAGCAGGTTTCGCGGGTGGAGGTGGTGGGGCCACACCGACTACCCTAGCGGGTCCGGTTCGACTCTGAGTGTCCTTCCACGTCTCCATTTCAGCTTTCAGTTTTTCTATTTCTACCTCGAGCTCTTTGGCCCGTTTCTCTTCTTTGATTATTGCTTGCCTGTACTGTTGCCTCTCCATGTCAAACTGCGCCAGTTGCTTTTCAAGCTCGGCCTCCATCTGCAAAGACTTTTTGCTTTCCTCTTCCAGCCCCTCGGCCATGGAATCTATCCGCACCTTTTCCTCGCTCAAAATCTGGGCCAGATCCTCGGACCTCTTGCGTTCCTCTATGTACTTCATTATTATCTTCTTTCTCTCTGCTAACAGAAGCAAGACGATTTGCTTTTGCCGATTCTTCTCCTCTTCCAGTGTATCGTTGGCTTTTTTAAGCTCAAGCTCGATTCGTTTTTTCTCCTGTTTCTCAAGCTCGAGCTCCTTTTTAAGTCGTGTTCTCTCCTTTTCAAGACCGTACGTTATGTCGTCACCTTGAGCCGTGTCGTGCTCGTGTTTTCGCTTCTCTTCTTCCAACTCCTTGATCACCTGAAAAATCCAATGAAATTGCCTTGTTTGAATCTCAGTACTGGCTTACTTTGGTGGTTCTTGTCTTCCTTTTTTTTTTTTTAACACGTTAAATTTTGATAAATTCAATCAAATTTACACTTGCCGCTCTATGCCTTATCTCTGCATCCTTGAGAACTTTTGCCATACGACACTGCGTCCGTCTTTGCTGCATTACCAATGCTTCCAGACTTGCGACTTGTTGATCAACTTGCTTCTTATCCGCGACTATCACACCACCCAAAACGGCGTCATCCCTTGCCAAAGCAGCCTGAGCATCGTTTGTGCCGCAGAGGTAACGCGAGTTCAACAGATGCTTCATTTTCTCTGACTGAAATTGAAAATTTTTCACGTTTCCTCATTCTTTTAGATTCTTCAGAGCTAAGTAATCTATCATCACTATATTGATGTTTAGGATATTATAGAGTTACTTTTAAAGCTGCTATGACGATGTCTCGTGCTTGCAATTCTCCTTCCAAGTATCCGAGAAGTTTTAGCAGATCTTTTTTCTTCAGTTTCATCTTAGGGTTACGCTGTAAAGACATATATATGTGATTTTTTAGTTAACTTTAGCTGCATTTTCTGCGAGTTTTATAGATTGAAAATAATAGAGTACGAACAAAGATTTGAAAATTTACGGACAAATAAATGGAATATGTAGTTTTTTTTTTTGGATTTCTGATAATGATAATAATAATAACAATACTGATCAAGTAATTTACATATTTGAAACAAAAATTGTGAAACCTTCGTTTGGTTTTTTTCCCTCAGATTCTGTATTTATTTGAATAATAAGTATGAGACGAACAAAAAAATACCTCTTATCTAATCTTCACACTCGTATAAAAATCAGATAAAGTATGAAAGATTGAGTAAACTGCGCATGAAATATATTCAAATGTTTTAGATAAATACGAATTGCAAAGTAGAAACAATCACAACTGATCATCAATTTGGATAACAATTTCTAAGAAATTCGACGTGTACAAGATATTAAAATTTTCGCCAAATATCTATTATTAATAAGGAATTTAATTATTCAGTTAGTTAATAATTACATTTAATCTGACATGGATGATTCGTGCTACGGAATGTTTTTTATCACCAGATATATGGTGTGATAAAGAACTATTGGGAACAGACAATTGATTGGGAAAATGAAAAATTTAGTTTATAAAAACAGACAAGACCCAAGTCTTAGATTAAAAAGAAAGAAGCTGAAGAACACAATGGTTGTTATAAATTTTACAACGAAGAACAAACTGCACTGCATTATCTAACTGGGATTACCAATCTGGTAAGCGAACCAAGAAGAATTCCTAAAAAAGATTAACCAGAGAATTCCAGAAGCTGCACAATCTCGGTCATTGTACTTCCTGCGCAAAACCCCCACAGTTATGTCATATCCAAGATGAAAATACAAAATTACAGATTAACTCAGCCAACGATAAGTTTCTTCTGCTTGTAATAAATTAACAGAGGGTATACCTTAAGGGTGTTCGATGAACTCTTGTCAATTGGTTCAAAATTATTTGTCTGCTGCTGAGGCTGTTGTTGCTGTTGCTGTTGCTGCATGGTTTCCTGGGTGGGTTGAGACGATTTTGGAGCGGATATATCGGGTGATGCGGATTGTCCGTTAGCGGGCGGATTTACGTTGACAGAATTTTGACTTTGCGATGCCATCTTGGGTTTTCGTTGTCAAATAAACGCGTGGTGCGGTGATATGAGGTTAACGCGATGTTTTTATTTTAACTCTTTTTTAACGTCTGACTGTGATAGATCAGCAGAATGCCTCTGACGGCAGTTGTTTCGGCAGTTTAAAAAGCGGCGAAAAACGGCTGCGTGCCGTTCCTTTCTACACCAGTTAAAGACAAAAGACAATCTCGCGTTATTTGCCGGCTACGGCGGGCGGGATGCGTGTCAAATGCTAGTCGGTAGTTGGTTTTAATTTAGAAGAAATCGAGCAGACGTCCTCTAATCCGAGGGCAACGCAGCCCCGAGCCAACGGGCAAATACTCCGAGCATATCATCCCGGCTCCGCGCGATAAACTCGGGGTCACGTTTTAACACCCGTCCGATACTCTCTTACTCGACGACCGGGCCGTTTTCGAGGTACAAATCAATCTCCTCCGATCCCGGGACCACGGAGTTGGTGAGTACAATATAATAACCGAGGGGAGAATCAAGAATCTCTACCTTCGGTGACAAATCAACCGACAACCACAAAGCAAACGATATTTGCGATTATCGAGCTGCCACCGTGAATCTTCATGGAATCAACCTATCGCTTCCGGCGGTGGAAAACGACTCATCGATTCCCCGTATCAGCACTTGATGTGAAACAACGTATTTCAAGTCCTTTCAACCGTTGAATTTTTATATGCATAGAACGCCTACCTACTTATGTAGGACGGGTTTGCTGGCGAAGGACACGGGGAAAATTGCAGTTTTCTGTCGTTATTGACTCGTGTGCATCGGAATTTTACACGATCGTCGGTAATGCAGAAACGTCAAGTTATCTCCGGGCCCACCGAATTTGGGACGCACCCATTTTTTATATTCAACCCAAGTTTGGCGGAGCAGTCGAATTGTTTAGTACTACAGCCGCCAATAGATGGTGATGCAGAGGCGTGTCTCAAATCTGTCACAGCCAATGGTCAAGAACGTCAAGAACCTATCCTCTCAACCCAACCCTTCAAGTTTGGGAATGTGTCATTTGCTTTGGGTTGAGTGAATTATTAGTAGCGGGATTGTAGGACCTGAAAGTGAGAAGTTGACTACAGAAAGCTTGACCGAAAATTGAAAACAGACCAGAAATAAACGTGCTCAGATAAGGATAATATACAGATAAACAATGGTAAGTAGTTCATGTTTGTCTTGCCTCAAAGTTTAGGTTATGGTTACCTTTGCTTTCCACCTCTTTCCCTTATCTTCTACACCGGATGTGATCTCGGCTTGATAACAAATAAGCTGGAACGAACGCTTTCACATTTATATTAAAATAACGACAATACAGTACTCCTGTTTATTTCTGGAATCCCTAGACCAAAATTGTTTAGACCTACACCTACTTCGTATGAAAATCCATTCAATATCGGAATGTTGAATAATGTTTTTTGTGAATGATATTTAATAAAACCAACACAGAGATTGATCATTTGAATTTGATATCTAACTTATCCTTATACCGATATAAAATTTTTGATACCAATAGTTCCGGGTTCTCGATTAGACTTCCTGTTTTTCCTCTCCAAACATTTATTAGTTTAGCTGCAGAGTGATATACATGTTCAAATATCTTTATTAATGATGCATTTTTACAGTCGGCAACATTGAAGCCTTATCTAACAGCAGTGCGACGTACACTGACAGCAGCGATGTGTTTGGAAAACTTTTCCTCCCAGGATGTAGAGCGTCACAATAAGCCAGAGGTGGAGGTGATGTCGAGTAAAGAGCTTCTCCTGACCCCAGTGATGATAAGCAGAAACGACAAAGAAAGGGTGCTGATTGAATCCAGCATCAATAGTGTCAGAGTTAGCATATCTGTCAAACAGGCTGATGAGATTGAAAAGATATTATGCCACAAATTTATGAGGTTTATGATGATGCGTGCTGAGAATTTTGTTATACTTAGGAGGAAACCAATAGATGTAAGTTGCTTACTTTGACCAAGACCTCCTTTCCAATACTCCAGCAACTGGACCACAATTGTTGTCACATTCTCACTTCCAGGGGTACGATATCAGTTTTCTAATCACAAACTTCCACACTGAACAAATGTTCAAGCACAAGCTCGTTGACTTTGTTATTCATTTCATGGAAGAAATAGACAAGGAAATCAGCGAAATGAAACTATCTGTGAACGCGAGAGCTCGAATCTGTGCAGAGGAATTTTTAAAAAGGGTTAGTATTCAGCATTCATTGTCAGTTGTGTTTATTCTTTGGAATAATACTCTTAAATAAAGTAAACTTTCATTTATTATCCGTTTTTAGTTTTAGCCTGTTCACAAAGCTACAAGATCATAGCCGAAGGAAAATCGGGATGTCACTATAGGACTTGTAAGCTATATTGAATCGCTCAAATGTTGATAAAAAAAAAACCCTGTGACCCCTGGTTAATCGGTAATTTGTATTTAAAAGCCGTTCCACCAATGAGTCATCCATGTGATGACGTGATGTCAATCGAATTTTTTTTACCTGCTGCCATTCCGGCCTTACGTCACTTATCAGTGCGTATTCTTTTAGAAAAAAAATATATAATACTGTAACAATCGATGAATAATAATTATAATAGTGCTAGTAATAATAATAATAATAATAATAATAATAACAGTAATGATTAACTACGATCTGTCGAGTGTCTTTCAATTCCTTCTTACCTGTTTGGGTGAAAATGACTATGTGCGTATAAAGTACAGTTTTTTGACGAATAGCTCGTGGACAATGTGTGAATTCGTTTGAAAATAATTTTATTCGAAAAAGACCATTCGTAAAATGGCAGGTAGGAATGTTTTACGGGAGTGCTAATTTTTTTTAAGAATATGGAAAATTATGAGTGAATTTCTAATACAGTAAGACGTGTAACAGTAATTTCCGTTTGAAAATAGCGCGCGGTGGCTTTTATCGACTGCAGTTGAGTTTTTTTCGATGAGTACAGAATCTTTTATATCCGTGGCGACCTATTTTTTTTGATAATCCCTTCAAATTATTTATGATGTTGGTGAATTGCCGAAAAAAGACGAAATTTACGGAATGTTCGTGAACTTTTTTCACCTCGAACGGCTATTCTACCAAATTATCGGACGTCGCTCTGCTTACCAATCGAATTACAAATACAATAAGCATTCGAGATTTCGACCGTCACGAAAAAAAAAGTATTAACATGAATTCAAAAGGATTACAATACCTCAACTCTCGGTTAGATACTAAGAAAGAAAAAAATTTCAGTCGATTTTCAGCGGGAAAAAAAGAAGAATTATCCTCGGTGGGTAAATAAAAGAGAGGAGGCGCGAGTGAAAGACAGAAAAAAAACGATAGAGAGGCGCGATTCGCGCGCATCTAACCCCGTTTGCTCGGTAATAACGGGGAGTCCCCCCCCTTCTGGGCTGAAAGACAAGCAGAGCAATGCGCGAGAGGGCGGAAGGGAGAGAGAGAGGAGAGCGAAGCTCGGCGTTGCGGCGCGGCGCGAGTCGCGACTCTTCGGGTGTTCAGAGCTTGCGCTTTTCAAACGTCGTGCCCCTCGACCCCCTGCAAACGCACGCCGACGCAAGCGGTAAGCGGCAAGGCTTGACTATATTCTCATCTCGTAGCTGGTGGTGTTCCACTAGTTTGGGACTGCGTCTTCCGCACGGTAACGAGGGTGTACGACGCCTCGTAAGCATCGGCTGCGGGTCGGTCTGATAGTTGAGTTTATTTATTTGTTTATTTATTATTTATACACTCATTTTGAACATCTCTTATACATTCTCCCCGAGTGTGGTGTGTGTTTGGGTAGGATGCTTGTGCGTGGGTGCGGTGTTGCACCACCCAACAATTACCAGCACCACCACCATAACAACGAAGATAATAATAATAACAACAACAACAATAATAGTAGTAACGATAATAAGTACGAGAGCGGCAGCGTGACCAGTGCGACGCCGAATATCAAAAACGAGAACAAAAGGAGCAGGAGCAAGAAGAATCCCAGACTGACCGACGACAGTGCAGGGAAGATAGAGCAGAATATTATCGAGAGGTTTTACCTTTCTACGTCGATCTGCAGGGATTGCCTGCACGAGATATTTTCCTCAAACAGCCGAAGAGCAGATCAGCGAAGAGCCAGCAAATTATTTGTACTTATTACGAAACGACGGTTAATTGTGGTGTTGGTGGTGTTTGTTCTCGTTGATATCCCCGGAGAGGTTGATGCTCTATCTTCGAGTTCTGTGCGGCGGGAAATAATAATATTAGTAGTAGGATATTTTTTTACTATTTTCTTCCTTAGTACATTTTAATACGGTTTTTTAACCAACCGCCAATATTTACGAGTGCCTAGATAACCGTTGTGGCGGTAATAACAGAAACATCTTCAGTGATAATAACTCATTACCGCCAACAATTTTACCAAATAATCAACATCATTGTAATTATCGTCAAAACTATTACCCCGAAACGCAACATCAACAATCCGGATTGACATCGTCTACACATCTCCTCATGTTCATCCCGGATACTCTAAGGAGCTGTATGGTGGAACCGGATGTGTCGACATATCTTCAGGCTCCTTCTGTAGGACAGGTGCTTATAGATATCAATAATAGATTTGTCTCTAACGAAATATAACTGCATCCGTTTCTTTAAACTGTTTCGACATGCTTATAAACGTGCTAACATTGTTGACCATACCGCAAACACACTGCCTCTTGTTATTTTTTGTTTATAATAATTATTTGCACAGCCCAAAAGTAGTCATTCTCATTCGTTGGCTAGATATCAATCATGTTTTGTCAACTTAGTATACATATAATTTAGAAAATGACTGAATGAAGGCGAACGTGTACTAGAAGTATATGCATAATACGGTAGTGGTGTACTAAGGGTTGACTCTTTGCTTAAAATTGAATCAAAAATTAACTGTGAATCAGAGTTGTGGCTGAGACGTCTTCCGAATGCAAAAATCCGGCCCAAATCGGGCGCACTTGGATGATATTTTGAAGCTAAACTCGGTGCACTAAAACTTGAATGAGACAATGATTCGAATCGATAAGTACACCAATTACGACACACTGATTCCTACACATTATTTGAAATCAGCTCATAATCAGTGGCTCATCGAAGGACGCACCAACGCTTCGGAAATATTTTGAAATTTTCCGTAGTGGATGATACAGTATCTGATCATCTCCGGTACAGGACCCAATGTTTCTCAAACGAAACAATTATACATCCTTCGCGTAAGAATGTCGAAAACTGTTGGAAACGAATCCATTGAGAAGCATCGGTATACTATTCGAATATTAGTTGCCTGTGCAGAGCAACTTGAGACTTCAGAAATTACGTTACAAACGCGCGAAGAGATTTAATACCCGTCATCCTCCAACGGTATAGTACTCAGCTATCTCTCCTACTATTATTTTCCCTTCTGTCTCGCAGATCTTAATCTATCGGTGTTCAGTAAACCTTGCCAGACGAAGATGTCTACTCGCTATCTGATTACGTTCTTTGGTAGAGGTCTTAGCTAGTCCCGGTGGTGCAGCCGTTTGTCAAACCACTTTTTTCCGCAATGGTCAGAGATCGGTGATAAAAAAGTTTCACTAACTGTAGACAGATATTTTTCGCTTCGTCTTTTTTTTTTGTTCCTCACCACTTGCCATTTCACAATCCAGACGCCATACAGCAATTACGCAGATTTGACTCAAACTGAAATCATATTATCCTACCGTCTGGTGTGGAGTCTAGACAAACACGGGAGCTTTCCCAACTCTGGTATTCTGCGGGACGGGTATCGGGGATGAAATATCCTTCGACTCTTGACCAACGGTTATGTATACGAGTATTCTACAGTTTGACTCAATAGTTTTTGAAAAGCTTGTACAGCTTTAGCCTCGAGGAAAATTCCTCAATCAGACATCGTTAACGATGCCAAACTTGTTTATATCAATCGGAACCATACGCGCCGTTTGCTCAACTTGAAGATATCTCAACAAACACGAGGTCATTCCTCAACCTCTTTTCCAGAGTTGGGAAACTAACTTTCCGAGGGGAAGCAAGCGTTTTCAAACTGCAAGTCGACGTAAAAAAAGTGGGATCAGAGTAACGGGGACTTTTGAACAGAGCGTTATAATAAATTATTCCGCATAGACGGAAGTAGCACGTGTACCGCGTTTCATAACACGAGTATGCAGTGCGAATCCGTATCGTCGTAGTCGTTTGTCCACAGTCTCGCCAGACAGAGAAGTTTGGCTATCGATTGGTTGCAGCAGCCTAGTGGTCGCCTACAACGTGATTCCACTGCATGGAGTTTGTACAAGAACGTGGCTACCACGCTCACTGCACACCGACGTCGTTTAGAATTGTTAAAATTTCCACATTCCCATTACATGAATTAGGCCGGATATAAATTTACAATTTCATTTACAAGTGTGCAATTTTATAATGATCAGAAATCTCTCCACTAGCGAAATTCTTCTCCGCTTGCAAGATACGTCAGTTATTACGTTTTAGAAAAATTACTTAAATAACACCTACGTGAAGTTGCTGAAAAGAAAGTTTAATCCTTGCTTGATATAGAAAGATGAATAGAAAATGGAAGCCAAGCACTGCAAGAATATTTCGCAATCGTTTAAGTATACTCGCTTTTGTTCGACGTGATTTCCTGATTCTGTAATACCAATGTATTCTCCAAACATCCGCGCGGTGTTAAGATTGCGAAATTAATCGCGTTTAACCCTTTCAGTTGTATATTTTTCAACTCAATACTTTGGCTGGAATTTTGTTACTCCGAGATTTCTGGGGTCGCGGATCAGAAATCTGAAGTCGAAGTTTGATAATTTCTAAATCCAAAAAGGCGGATCCAATATGGCGGATGTAAAATCGAAGAAAGTATGAAAATTCGATGATTCTGACCAAAACTTGTTACTCGGGTTTTTTTTTTTTTTTTTTTTGAGGTAATACGAATTAACGAAAATCATTTTAAGTTGTAAATAAACTGTGAACAGACCAGGACATGGAAATTTTCGAGGTGGGACGCTGAGCATCCCACTGTGACTGAATGGGTTAAGAAGTATAACATTGACAGAGGAATACCAAACATGGCTTATATGTACCGAGTTTGGGGCATTGAATTACTTGATTCGCTGGGTAAATTCTTCAGGAAATGCGAAAACTTGAGAACTTGAACCTCCCGTGGGAAGTTTCGCGCTTCTGCGTCTACCGGCAGGGGAATGACCATCGCAACGAAGCCCGTTACAGGGTTGACTTGACTGAATGAAGACGCAGCCGGCACAGAGGCTCTTCAAATATACCGCTTCGCGAGGCTGCCGCGGCGAAGTGAGCCGCGTGTGGCGGCGGGTGACGTTTTGGTCGTCGAGGGCAGCAATCTAGCAGGCTAGGACAACGGCTAATAATAGACGGTTTGGGGTGCCATACCTGTATGTACGTGGAGCCGAGGAGAAGCGAGCGAGAGCAGGTCTGCTGGTTCTCACCAGATCGTCATTGCTCAGTGCCGCCGCGACTCTGTCGTCGTCGATTCTCTTTGCGCGCTAACGCCCCGAGAGTCGCTAAGATCGCGAGAGAGTGAGACGGACCTCTCTCTCCCTCTCTGACGAGAGAGGGATACGCGCGGAAAACCGCACGCAAGTTAGTCCTTAAATATAAAGAGACAAAAGAGGGAAAGATAAAGAGAGCGTCTCAAGTTTGCCGCGTGTGCCAAGAGAAGAGGGATCTGAGAAACAATAATTTGCCGATCTAGAAAAAACGGTGTTTATATACCTGTACATATATATGTATATATATATATATATATATATGTATTAAAATTGATTCGTCGATATTGGTCATGGTAAAATATCTTTTCATTGATTATTTAAAAGGTTGCGACGTTTCCATCGGCTACGGTCAATCATCATCAGGCAATAATTACTGACGATCCTATGAGCTTAACATGTTGTTGTCTCGCCATGTCAGGAAGAAGACAACTCAACCCTGTCAGGGACTTCTTCCTGACATGGCGAGACAATAACACGTCAAGTTCATAGGATCGTCATTAATTATTACCTGATGATGATTGGCCGTAGCCGATCGAAACGTCGCAACCTTTTAAATAATCAATGAAAAGATATTTTACTACGACCAATTTCGACGAATCAATTTTAATATATAACAACAGTGGTCCCTAATTTCAAACTCCTGTATATGTATATATACAATATATATGTATATATACGTAATAGTCATCAATACCTTTGCGTCGTCTTTCTTCTTATGCGCACAATTACAATAAACGAATTATAAAATCGTAGTGCGAATCGTAGCACTGGGAATGATGCGGAGTAGGTTAAAACGGCTGTGTAATAAATCACTATAGATTTTCTTTGTTTTTTTCATCACTTCTCAAGGAGAAAAATTCAAAGCAGGTTTAATCGTTGATCGATTGTTTTTTTTAACGAGTACCGCGCCACACATGCCTTGGATCAACTCGCGAATATACATTTATTTAAATAACATATGAACGGAAAAAGATACCTACCTAATGAAAAGTATAAATGGACTGACTGCAGTGGTAGTACTACCTGTTACTAATTTTAGTCAGTTGTAACTCTATTCGTCGAGCATGTAGATATAGCATTTGATATCGTATTGTCTGCAGATTTTCGCAATTTCGAAAAAAGCAAATCTACGAACAAAATTAGGCTATTTACAACGTTTATGCAGTTGGACAATTACAATCGTTCAGATCAAAGTATAACATAAAAATTTTGCGGTCGGTCATTTCTACAGTACATACTGTATTTTTTGTAATTTTTCTTTCTTTCTTTCTTGGTTTCTTTATTTTTTATTTTTTTTATTTTGCCTTCTCTTATTCTCGTCTTGCTCCAACATAATATTTAAAAATAAAATCTGTCCCTCGCGTTAAAAACATAATAGATATATAGTTACACGTATGTATACATATTGCGCGCGCGCCCAAGTTATATACCTATACACACGATATCACCTAACCGTGTGTAATGCGAATATAAATATAGAATTGAAGCTCCCAGCACTGTAAATGTGGATAAATTCATCAGGAAGAAATTGAAACACTAGAAGAAAACCGCGCCGCGATTGAGTAAAAAACGAGAAGAAAAAAACGAATACACGCCTAAAACTTACTTACCAACCACGTTGCATAAAACAGAGAATTTGTATACACCAATACGTACAACTCGCAGTGTGGCACGTGAACAAAGTATAAGTTCGGAGTGTGTGGTACACGATATAAATATATACTAATTATAGTGATGAGAAAATAGAAAACAGAGAAAATAAACACAGTTGAGGAAAGATAATAATATTAATAAAATTTAAAAATAAAAGAACAAAATACAGCAAAGCAGAAGAAATCGAAAAAAAAGTAAAAAAAGAAATCGGAAGCAGCCGTTGAAAAGAAAAGAAGAACGGGGGAAGAGAGAACAAGAAAAAAAGTAAAGCAGATGAGTCGAAGGTATTTGAGAAAAGAGGGGCTAGAGGAGGTCTTCCGCGACCACTTCGCTGCAGTCCTCTTACTATTGCCGTTAGCACATCGTGCGGGCTGCAACAACTTCTGACAACGTGGAACGAAGAAAGAAAGTCGATCAGCAGTCCTCTGCGGCCCCGGCTCGAATCTAGCTAACTTTTATTAGCGGTGGAGAATAAACATTGAGAGACGGTAGTGTGTGCTACAGCGGCCAACGTGCTTGTCACTATTCGATGGTTGGTGTCGCCACGAGCTTTCGATGCTTATTTTTTATTCTGTTTTCGATTCTCGCCTCTCTCTAGAATATTTCTTATTTTAGCGCCGCGTTGCGCAATAACGCTGCAGTTCTTGCTTTGGCCCAATGATCGTCTTAATATTGTACTCAAAGTGAAAGATGGAAAAAAAAGTTTAACCGTTAAAGAGCTTGATTGCATGCGTGTTGTGCATGTCGCGTATGTAACACGTGGTATGAGGATATTGTCACAATGCCTTAATGTGACTGAGCTTTTACCTGTACACAGTTGTTCGTTCATCGTGGAGCGTATGGAGGCGGATGTGTTCCTTTTGGAATAACGCTTTTACATGTAATTCTAGAACATCGTTATCGTCAACCCGATTTTTCTCACACCTTCTAACATTCTAGAAATTATTACGAGGGGTTCTTGAAAATCATTCAAAGCTCGACACATTACCATAACAGCATGAAAAGTAAAACTAATTCACAATAATAGTGACGAGGATTGAGACGATGACTACGGTAATGAGAATAAAAATAAAACGTAAATGTGCATACCGTTCGGTGTGAAAAGAATCTTGGCAAGAAGCTCGCAGCATTATTGACTCACCGGTGCCAACAGATGTCAGCAGTAGACTGCTGTGAGCTTGCGAATAAAATCGTCACAATTGTGACGTGACATCACGTATGTACGTAGG
The DNA here is from genome assembly GCF_021155775.2 of Neodiprion pinetum. Classification (NCBI taxonomy): domain Eukaryota; kingdom Metazoa; phylum Arthropoda; class Insecta; order Hymenoptera; family Diprionidae; genus Neodiprion; species Neodiprion pinetum. The sequence goes on along the minus strand of NC_060236.1, from coordinate 34,632,826 downwards.
ATCTACTATACTATGTGTAATATCGTCAGAACGATCAATTACTTTTTTCTCCGTGCAGATCGAAAAGGTTTCTCTTTCTACATTTTATTGTTTATAAGAGAACTACGTTTACAGATTTGCATGTGTAAACTATCCCCTCGACTGTTTTCGACGCGTATTTTTATACGGCAACGCGGTTCGATATTCATAAGTAACGAGTATTTGTCGATTTATGGTAAAAATTTCGACGATTTTATTTATACAACAGAAATTATGCACCGAATTGTTTACTTATGGTATGGAAACGTTTATCGTTCACCAATAGTCAACTATTCGAACTATTGATAAGTCATAAATTGTGTTGAATAGTTGACCAAGTTGGAAATGGAAGAGTCATGTAGGTGTATTTAAACCACGTGCACGTTCATTCGATCTAGGTTGAGCAAATATTCGATTGGAATTCATTCAACTCGAATTGGTTCCTAACTAGCTTGGAGTCGTGTAAACCAACCACCGCGGACACGGATAGCGCGCAAAATAAATAAGGAAACAATTTTTTTCTATTCAAAATTTAAAACTTTTTCATTCTCTTGTCTCACGGCCATTGTTGAAGCTTTTTTTTTCCCTCGTTTTCGTTTCCGTTTCGCGGAACTCCGCTGTTTCAACAACGATGCGGGGTTGCAATATAGGTATGTTCAGTAGACAGAAGACGCAGGATTCGAGCTAGCTGAGAAGAGAGGGAGAAAATCCTCCACCGAAAGGTCGACGACATTTCAACCCTCACGTACTCTCACCACTACTACGTTTGCATACATACATATTAGAATGTAGAAGTTTGAATCTTCGGCGTAGTTCTTTGCATCGTACAAGTCACATGGACACAAATCTGAAGTTGGTAACGTTATTGTAACGATTCATGCTGAGGAAAAACTGTTATTTCGACATTTTGAAATTGTCTGAAATTCATCAGACCGCAATAAAACAAAACATACTCATATTTCTAAATCTTAGTTCCTTCGAAATCATTGTAAAATTAATAAAAAATTGTGATTTTTTCACCAATGTTTCATTACGACAACGTTACTAATTTCAACCTCCTAAATGGAGAAAGAAAAAACTACGGCGAAATCTGTAATATTAGTTTTATTATAGACCAAACGGTTTTCCAATCCACCTCTTTTACTTTATTGCCTTTATCCTTCTGTGATTAAAACTCCAACGAGCACGATGATGATGATGCTGATGATGATGATGATGACTGTTAAATATGAAAGCTGTTTTTCTTAACCTTGCGCATGCTGCAGCGTTCAGTGTATTTAAACAAAAAAACTGATCGATGGTATAATCTTTTTCGTCACTGGTTGTAGGGGAGAATGACGCAGACTTGTAAAGCTCGATGATGCGATTGATTTCAGGATGAGTTCCATCCGTTTATAGAAGCTCTGCTACCGTTCGTCAAGTCTTTCTCGTATACGTGGTTCAATCTACAAGCAGCCAAGCGGAGATACTACAAGAAGCACGAGAAGCGAATGAGCCTCGAAGAGGAAAGACAGTGCAAGGAAGAACTGCAGGTGAGTCCTAGTTTCTTGTCCGATTTTTCGTGCAGTGTTCGAAACCTTGTAACCTAACCTCCCAATGATTGTCCTGATCGGGCTCATTACACAAAGAAGCCCAAGAAATTAATTCTCATTGTGGTTGCCACGGTAAAATCATTACGTTTAAAGATAATTTGCCGGGTCTGAATAGCCACATCGTTGAGGTAATTTAGCTGAATCCTGCATCCGATCGTGAGATGTCCATTAGCGATGGCCACTGACAAAAATGTAAAAATAATCGGTGCATCGATTAATCGAGAGTCCACGAAAACAATTGAACACTACTCGATTGAATAGGTAAAAATGAATCGATTGACCGATTATTCCGTATTTAGTTGAAACGGTGCAATTGAAACCAAAATTTCGTAAATTTCACTACGCATTCCTAATAGCGGAAAAGTTTTGTGATAATTTCTAGTTTCATTTAAAATATTTTTCACTTTCAGGTAAAAATATTCAATTCTCTCTACTTATTATATCAAATATACTTACTAAGTAAGCCGATGATAATAATTGATATTCGAATTACATAAATTGATATTGTATTGCATTGTTCATGGGAGTAAAAACGAAAAACCGATCGTGATGAAAAATAATCGATTAAATCGAAAATCGACACAAAAATATCCACACCGTAACAACACCAATTGAGGTAAACGATTTTGATAATAATTAACCGGAACCTAGGGTCGATTTGTCTTTTTCCCGTAAAACCGATGTTGTCAATATGTGTCCCAAAGACAGCGAACGCAACTCCGACTTATACCTTATGCCCACCTATTTTCCATTGGCATTCGAATATCCGTTCATACTCTTCGTCCACTTTCTTCCCGTTCTGCGGTTGATCAATATTTTCATCCCAGGATGCAGCAGCAGAAGCAGTAGCGGCAGTGGTAGCAGCAGTGGTATTTAGTGAACGAAACGAAACTGCCGAAGTTATACAGTCGGGAAAATACCGATAAGAGGAGTGTACCTACATATGTACATCCACGTGTACATACAGGAGTGGTGGAAAGGCGTGTGTATATACACAGATAGACTAGGCTAGGCTAGCCGTTTATGAAAAGCCAACGAACGAACACCGCTGAGTTTTCTCTTTACTCTTCATGTACGAAATCGATACCTGCAGTCTAGTCCGCCGGTTGGTATACATAGATACCTATATCCTCTGTCCGCTATTCGTGGTTTTCATCGGTCTGCCGAGTCCTGCAACCGGGTTTTTAGCCAGTTTCCGCTGCCTTCATATTCGTAGAATTTCGTCTAAGAATGATCAGGAATAATCGATTATTTTTTCCCGATTAATCGAGTATAGTCGATTATTTTTCAAACTCGATTAATCGACCGACTAGATTAATTTTCTTCACAATTCGTTTTTGTCTTTTTACACCCGTGAACGACGCAATATTATCATTGTCGTACTTACTAAGTACACCTATTTGATATAATAAGTAAAAGATAAATGAATATGTTCATCTGACATTGAAAAATATTTTGAATGACACTATGAATTATCAAAAATATGTTTCGCTATTAAGACTACATGCTAAAATTCAAGAAATTTTGATTTCATATGCACCGTTTCAAAAAAAATGCGAAATAATCGATTAATCGATTAATTCTTACCGATTCAATCGAGTCGTGTTCGATTATTTTTTTGGACGCGACTAATCGATGCATCGATTATTTTTTGTTTAGTGGCTATGGTTATCGTCCTTAAACATGCGTGCAACAAACTATCTTTAACGTTGGTTGAATCACGGTTTAACCTTATTCGTATAATGCTTATTGTAGTTCAATTATTCAGTATTAATTGTCAAACTCCTCGATATTCCAATGACGTCGAATTCCACAGAATTCGTGTATAAAAAGGCTGACAACTTCTGGCATAATATGGGTCTGTTCGCCGTGAATTTGAGTTTTGAAAACTGTTTTACCGTCGAAGAGCTTCAAGCGGGTTCCTAAATAAGATCGACACTTCCCTACATCGACTCGTCAATGATTTCCTAAAACCGTTTCGATGCTCATGCGAAGTGCATATCTGCAGCGGGGCGAAAGATGAAGAAAAAGCGTAGATATACCTACGCCTAGTGTACATAGGTACATACCTATGCTATATTCTATGCTCCCTGCGCTTACGCTGCAGCAGCTAGAATCGCAGAATGTGCATGCACGTAACAGATGCATTACACCTATACGTATGCGTACGTGTATACGTACATGCGTGTCTGCGCGGGGAAACTTTCGAAAGCTTACATTAAATTTCAACAATTCTGCAGCGTTCAGTTGGTTGGCTTATAAACATATATACGTATACTTGCATACGTACAATAGACGCGCATCTGCATATCTGTACATATACTTTGCACCGTGACCACTGCACCACGTTATAAATTTACGACGGTACAAAAGTTTAGATTTATTATCTGCGCGGAATGCTGCGCTCTTTGAGCTATTTTGCGATACTTTTTTTTGTTCATAATTTATTTTCATATCGTTTCTGTAACATCTTTTTTCCCCATCTGCCTACTCCCGCAGACTGTGTTCAAAATTTTACACAAAATTCAAGCGAACCTCGATTTTTTCCGCTAAAATCTCAATTTTCCATGATATTCAATATATTCTATAATCTTATGATAATATTGTATTATACATTATTAGATAAAAAATGTTATTGCTTTGAATACGAGCAATGCACAATACATCTATTCTAAATGCTGTTTGAAATATCTTGTTGTATCATCGGAGAAAAAAAAAAAGCAAAAAAAAAAAAACAAAAAACAACAACACGAAACAAAAGGGAAGAAGAAAAAAACGAAACAGAACAGTCAAAGGAGAAAAAGGAACGTGAAGGCAGTTACGGCGGAAAATTGTTTCTACATGTACGTGAATTGCCTATCATGGTGTGTATATACCCAGATCTATGCATGTGTACGTATACAGTAGTATACACACATGTATAACGTACGAGATGAGCATATATATATGTATATACAAACATGTATGTGTATGTATGTATATAGTATATATATATATATCTATGTAAGCGAGCGACGGAGCGACGGAGGCTGCGGCTATGTGGCGCCTACCGTCCACCATCTATAATCTCTATGCGGATATCGATTTTCCTCGTTGTATTTCCTAAATTTATGCAAACTAGCATTCTCCCTCTCTCTCTCTCTTTCCCCCCCTCTCTCTCTCTCTCTCTCTCTTGGTTAGTCGTACCCACTCTATCAGACCTGTATACGTGTATACATATAGATAGATTTACCGCATCTATACGTATAGGTAGAGGTTCTTTCCGTAATGAGTTTTCTCTTTTCTGCCTGATTTTTTCTGTCTCTTTTTTGTTCTAGTTCATTTCAACCTCTTCACCAACTACAATATTATACTTTTAGCAACAGTCGTTATACTAATACGATTAATTCTCGATCTCCATGAAAGTGATCGAAAAATCATAAATATGTACGCATATTGTAGTTTAGTTTTGTATATTACCTGTGTGAACTATACGAAAATAGAACTTGCGGGTAAAACTTTCGTCGAATACTCTAGAATGATATATTCGGCATAATATTTTGTGTATGATTGATTAATTGCTGAAAATAATTTTAGTCTTCTTTTATTATTGCTCAAATTCGAATTCTAGAACAAAACTTTCAGTAGTTGTAAAATTGTTCAAATCGGATGCAAAAAAAAAAAAAAAAAAATTAAAATGAATTCAGAACCGATTAGCGAAATTATGCATATAATTGACATTTATCAAGTGGGAAAATTAAAATTAGTATTATTCAGAGCTGCTATGTTTCCCAGATTAAGGAAAGTAACGATAATGTAATCCAAAGTTTGTGTTCAGGTTGGATAATTTCCGTAAAGTGTAATAGTGAAAAGTTTTATCCCGCAACCGAAAAACGTACGTGTAGAGCGTCTAATTTTCACGTTCGTAATATAAACTGCGGTAGTACATATAAGGGACGTAGTTGCGTTGTTTTCCCGTTTAAAACGTGAAACTCGCTCTGCATACAGTTTCGCCAGAGTGGAGGGCAGTTGGGTTAAATTTTCAGTATTATATCTACTGTAGAATTGGGCACTTCTCCATTTAATACTTCGAGGTACCTTTTAACCTGCCTAAATACATTCTAGTTAATTTACCGACGATGGAAACGTAAAGTTATACCTATCATACATTATACATACAATTAATATGTGCGCAAATTATATATTGTAGATAATACCTACGAGGCTTCGATTGCTTACAGTTCGGATTTATGGAATTAATTTAATCTTTTGAACAATTTTCATTTCTTCCATGTATTGCGATATAAAGTATGAAACTTTCTCATTCAGGACGAAAAAATATATGAAAAAAAACCTGAGATTTCCTGATTCTTCCGTGTTATATATATCGCGGAAGTTTTCGCTTACTGTTTCTGCTAATGGATGCCATAACTTAAAATTTCTTATGCCTTAGCGCCGTCCGCTCTGTGTAACAATTCTTGTGTAATATTCTTTTTCTTCCCTGCAGCTTTCTCGTTTCTCCGGTTGTTATTCTCTTACAACTTTTATACACGCAGACGCATCCCGCATAACTATCCCCACACCCCAAAAGCGCGAGACACATTTTTCTTTACGCTGCACAATCGGCCGAAGTGAAAAGTCAGAGAGGGTTGTTAAATCTGTCAAATTGACTGATGGCCGAAGGCTATAAGCCCTAACAATACGCATCCGAAGGCGTATCCGCCAGACTTCTATCTATCTTCATAAAAATACACACGTGCGAAACCGCTCGGCCGATCCTCGTCTCCTTCTCTTATATGTGTACAACAATATGTACCAGTTATGTGAACGTTCGTATACGGCCTGAATAAGTTAATCTTTTGTTGGCAAATCTGTATACCAATGCCGATGATTGACAATCGACTGACGAGCAACCGCGGTGATGGAAAAAAGTGAAGGGAATTATGTATAATGCAAGTAAGAAGTATGAAATGATAAAAGAAAGGGAAGAAAAGGAACAAACAAATAAGCAATATGACGAGAAAGTAGACGAAGAGGTTTGCATAAGAATAATTTAAGTCAAAGTTTAGGATCAATAAGTTGTGCTTTAGTTTCTGCAGGAAAATTGTAGGCCGTCACTCGTATAATCGACGAGTATAATCGAAAAAAGTAACATTCAACTTAAGCGAATAAAAGTATGGGTATATAATTATTCTTATATAATCTGTCACGTATAATTTTCATTTTTTTCCTACCAACAACAGGAAGCATTTTTCATAACGGAATGAAAAAGCTCCAAATCATTGCCAAGTGTGGCTGCAGGTCCGCGGAATTGTTCCGATGATAAAATGCATGTGAATATAATCTAGGTCACGTGGCGAGTTTGAGAATGCACCGAGATATATATTTGCGAGATAATATATACGTATAGGTACCAACAATATTGCCATATGGATCGGTATACTGAATGTGAAATGAATTAATGAAATATTCGCACCGTTTCAAAATAACCAAATGAATATTATATTTTATATATTACACATTATAATAACCAGTAAATATGCATAATTGTCAATATGCCTGAGTGTTACGGATAGACATATGTGCAAGTACGCGATGATTATTAAACCCTTTCAGTCACAGTGGGATGCTCAGCGTCTAACCTCAAAAATTTCCACGTCTTAGCCTTATCACAGTTCATTTATGACTTCAATTGATCTTTGTTTCTTCGTATAACCCCAAAAACACCCGAGTAACAAGTTTCGACGAGAATTATCGAATTTACATCAGCCATATTGGATCTGCCATTTTGGATTTAGAAGTTATCAAATGCCGACTTCAGATTCGTGTTTAGCGACCCCGAAAATTCCCGAGTATCAAAATTCAGGCCAAAATATTGAGTTGAAAAATATGTGACTAAAAGTGTCAAGAGTCGGAAAAATACCGAAATAGTTAGGGATGCGGAATATCGTCGGGGAGAAGATTCGTATAATTCATAAATACATATTGGCATGCTGCAGCTTTCCTGCATGTTCGGATGTTCCGTATGTATATCCACAGCAGTTACATCTAAGTACCTATGGCATGCAGTCGGTAGCTAGTTTGATGCGGTATAAGGGTATGGTTTTCAGTCTTTCGATTCTTTTTTCATATTCTAGGGGAGTGGAATGGACTGGGGATATATTTATTAATTTGGCACCGAGCCCTGCACCGGATAACCTTACGTTACAACGTTATGACGCGTACAAAGCTACGCCCAGATTTCTTTATAGGCAATTCCCGAGACTGCATAGAACGTTGTAAATATTACCCCTATAGTCGGTTGCAGGCTTTTTCCATTCCCCGCCGTTATAAGAATGAACGTTTTATTTTATACTCTCTTGACTTCTGACGCTTCGCCGCCGCTGCTGCTGCATCGCTATCCGAGTGCTTCTATGTACGGTTTTATTTTCTACTTTTCTTTTTTTTTGTCGTTTCTCTTTTCGCTGCTTTATCGTTGCAGCCTAGCGCCTCGAAGACTCTTCTAGCTTCCGGTCCCTCACATTTCGCAGAATTTTCCCTGCCTGTCGTGCGGCGCGAATTTTACCATTTAATATTCGCTTCCCGGTTATAACGTCGAGGTGTTTGGAATACATCTGTGAATGGGTTTCTTGGGTCTGAATGTAGAAACATGTTTCTATTTTTTCCAATTCTTTTTTACCGTAATCATCGAGCTTTATAAAATACTAATTTCACGTCAATATCTCTGCAAAGTAATAGTTATTGTCTTCGGTGATTCAATTTGGAAACTCATCCAAAACTTAAAAAATTTACATACATTCTGTCGAGCTTGTGAGGTGAATGTAAAAAACATTATATTTTTCAAAATTTATCTTCTCTTAATCATGGTTAGATTAGTTGAACTTTGGTTCATCCTAAGCTTGGATTCATGTGCATTCTGTGCTGCTGGAATCACTTTAGAGTTAGGAGTGGTTGAGGTCTGCGCTACGTCAGACGCGTCTGACTTTAGCGGCGAGTGTCTACTTCGACTGTCCGCATTGTCGCAACCCGACTGACTCTTTCGCGGGCACTTAAACGGGTTCTCAATATTTTACGGGTTCATTTTTTTTCTCATTACGAAACTTGGCGGTTCTTAAAATTTTTTATTTCATTGCGGACGAATGTTTCTCGTATTTATATTACGTTTCACGTATAATTAATATTTGCAGAAGGTATGAATGCAGTTTTTGGCAAACTAGGCAAAGAAAGAAAATTAATAGAATTCTTCTCGGGCTCTGCGGTAGGATAAAGTCAAAAATTATACGATAGTCAAGATATTAGACCCGATAGTTGTAGACGTACAGATAGAGGATAGGTGTATAGTTTTACTAGAGCCGGAAGCAAGCCCGCACCCGAAAAACCAAATCGATAGGCTTATAGCACGCTATACATACACATTGCCTATGGATGTGTATGTAATGCACGCATACATAGTTAACCGTGGGTTGCCCTGGATCTAGCTCTCCTCAACCATTTCGCGTAATGCACACACGCGCGCACACACACATGCACGTATAACGCATGTACAGTAATATTCATTAATGCCCTGAGCTTCCGGTCAACTTGTTTTCGGTTCAAACTTGTTTTCTTTTGGAACATAAGCATAATTAGACGTATTTATAATGCCGGAGATCATGAGAAATGTATTGGTACATGCATAACCGCGCGTGCACCGCGTATGTTGCGTGAACGCGTCATGTTTCTATACCGGATTATTCTGATCGATTAAGATGCAGCTGCGGTTTTCCCGACTGCAACTTCTTTGCATACCTGCGGCAGCCACTCGAATTCATTTATTCGCCTCACGTACCACCTCCGCCAGTTTACTTCGCTTGCGCGTCTACATTGCATGCGACCCGCGACGACGACGACGACGTCGCTTCGGTATAATGCACTATACATTTATACCCATATCTTAGAGGCGAACATGCAAGCACATCTTAGACGTGGCTGTAATATAATGTTCCGCAAACGTTCTCGCGCTGCGGTGTAATGTTATAAACGAAATATACTGAGGGAGAGAAGTAAACCGGTTGAGCAATGTACTAATCATACCAGTATTACGTGTTAGTGATGTAACGAATGTAAATTTTTAGGTATTCGCGAATGCAAATGCGTATGCGAATATACATTTTTAAATCTGGCGCCGTTTCTCTACGGCTAAAAGTTGACGATTGATTAACTAACAGGTACATCCACGGTCTTACATACAGGTCTTGCGACTCAATAGAATTCCAATGGTAGAGAGTGGCTCCTCTGTTGAAGAAAAATCCAGATGGAGCTGCGATCGAGGGATGCATCAACATAACCTACAATGTTTGAATAAGCCTTTGACGTTAGGATTCCACGCCCATGTGACGCGCGAGCGCGACTATCGTCATCCTTGTCGCACCGGGCATCCCTCGATCGCAGCGACGCTAGCGGCTTGACACGTTAAGAGGCCCACGTCGAAACTCAGAGTCGCAAGACCTGTATGTAAGACCGTGGGTACATCATACAAGTCACTCGCGCGCATTAGCACCGTTTGCATCTTATTCCAGAAATTGCCGAGCTGATCCGAACCAAGCCGATTGTTTGTGTGATTATTTAACGACGAATCGATACCAGAAACAAATTCATTTTGAGGTTAGAGTGTGATTCAAACGTGGAGACAAAATTTTATGATAAAAGTTCATCATTAAACTAATGTTTTTTCTTTTATTTAATATTATTTTCACAATTTTTATAAGTAAAATATGAAGTATTTGTGAGTTGCCTTGGCAAAATATTTGCACGATTTTTGCGAATGCGAATACGAGTATTCGTTACATCATTATTACGTATACGAAGTGTAATTATATAAGCTACAGGGATTATAATAATTACATCAATATACAGACTCGATGGAAATCGTTGATAATTGCATGTTTGACAACTAAGGAATAAAAGAAACGCGATGTTATCTGAATTAGAGAACAGCGTTTCAACGGCTGCAACCCTCCGCGTGCACATAGTCGTTCCAAGATGGCCGCCTACGACAATTCGCTGAATAATAATGGCGCTGGCTAGAGCTGAGTTCTTTCTAATTGAATATAAATATTAAACTTTACCCATTCGCCGGTATTGCGGCAGGCGTGGATTTTCTCTTTCTGTGAAAACTTTCCGGGTATTATATTAATTATATATCGTACTAGCTGGCAGTCGCGGTTTCACCCGCATTCAAATTTAATGACCTAACCTATAACCGGAGCTAATCTAACCCCCGGTTAAAAAAAATTCATCTTTGCATAGCTATGAACCATCGTTTCGACAATACGGATATATCGTACCTCAATCGGTCAAGTCGTTCAAAAGTTACACGATAATTATCAAACGCACAGAAGAGTTATATACCTTGAGATTGTACGGTGTATTTTATCTGTGCAGTATTTGGCACAAATTAAGAGTATACAGAATACGAGGAATTATACTTTAACGGGTAGTCGCAGCTTTATTCGTTTTATTCTAAAACTTAATTACACACACCTGTACAGTTCAGTATTGGTGATCATCTTCAATTTGAACATCGTAAGCAACGAATGGATGTTCCATACTCCGACCAGAGTAACTCGCACGAACCTAGGAACACTGATATGTTAGTATATCTATATCTATATCTATATATACATATATATCAGTGCCTAGGAACTATAAGGTGAGGTCGAAAGTAGCTAGAAAACAAGATGAAGAATTACGGGAACAAGAAAGGAAAATTTGAGTAAATATTGCACAGACCAGGTCAGCGTCGATGTTTGTGCTACTGGCAGATATAAATATACTGTAATATATGCAGTACATGACTGAGTAATATCTGTAAAATGTTCCGGGATTTGGTGAAGGGTATGCGGTACATACATTATATTATAGGTCCCCGTGGTTTTAGGATAAGTCTAGTAGATTATACTGCTTTAGCTGACCGTCGCCGTCGTTAGTCTAAAAATGCAAGCTGCTCTTTATTTTCCGCTGTCTAAAATAGCCCGAGAGCTCGGAAGAGTGGGGAAGTTGCAAGCCTCTCATACACGTACATATAGCCGTACGTAAAATACCGAGGCAAACTGTGTATACAGATGCATGTGTGCGTGTATATGCGTGCATGTGTACGCAGCTAATGTACGTACGCATACACACATCTGCGTATACAGGTATACGCGTGTATGTATTTACATACGTATATTCGCGGAGAGTAAGTAAGCAGGACCGTGCGGACGATATCCAAAATAAATTGCGAGCAGCTGTTGCGTTCGGATCGCTCTGCTGGGCCGATCGTCCATGTAAACCTATACTCACTTCACCTACCTCCCACCTTATTTCCACTTCCTTGGTTATCTAGATTTTCCTAGCTAGATATAATTCGCTATCCGTTGGTTATTCCGCGTTACATCTCTCTGTGATTAATTTTTACTTCTTACTCCAGGAATATACGATATATTGATATAATATTATGTGTATACATGCGAATTTCAAAACAACAATCATTGTGAGTGATCTGCGTGTTTCGATGCATTCGTCTTAAGGGGGTATCCTACTGTAACCAGCGTTCAAACAGGACGATTTTTGGGAATTTATTTCGGAAATAATGAAATAATTTTTTGCGTAAGCTGATGTTTCCCCCGCGTGATCGGTTGGTGTACATGATTTTTCAGATAGGGTTGGTCTGAAACAAAAAAAAAAAAAAAAATCTGCATCGATTACATGGTATTAGCTATGTTACGACGGAGCTTTTTTTCGTTTTTCGTTTTAGGTCACGTGAATAAATTCCTGAACTCTTTATCATTTTAGGTAATGCGTATCATTATTATGAATACATTGTATATATTGCAAAAAAAAACCGTACTGAGAAAGTCGCCCGTCGCGCCATAGCCAATACCATGTATAGTTAATGAGGGCATTGTTTTTGAATTTTAGATCAACCACGTTTGCGGAATTATGTATACCGACCGATCGCACAGGAGCCGATGCGAATAAAAATAACGTGTGAAAATTTTTATATTTTTTGATGAAAAGTTTTACACGCATTCCTTAAGATGTACCTGAAAACATATGAAAAAATTAATCATATTGCTTTTGTCGTTTTTCCTAAATAAATTCCCAAAAATAAGTTGTTTACACGCTGGGTACAATAGGATAACCCCTTGACCTGTTTAAGAATGACCAGTAGCTCGAATATTCCCTAGATCCCTACGGGTACCAGTGATTCGAGGTTATAATGCCTTCAAACAAGCATATTAGCTGTCCAGCCTCAGTTCGAGTTTAATTGATGCTTAGCGGAAAGTAATATGCCGGTAAAATTCTAGGTGAACTCATATCATAAAAGATGCAGCTACAATCGTTACGGAATTCTCTAGCCCCGGGGAATTTGCAATAATGAAGTTGGCAATGCAACTGAGTCAACGCATCTGCACAAATTAACTGTACAGTCTTTTACCTATATATGTAATATTGGGATTTTCACTTTGTAATATGCGTCGTCTGGTGGAAAAAAATCAACTAAATGCAACCAGGTTGACATTTGACCGTGTTTTTCCGCGTGTGGATAGTAGAACAGGTATATTATTGATTACGTTTTACTAATGTATGTGACACGAGTAATTTGAAACCCCAAGAATTACGATTTGCCTCCATTAAAATTAAAAACTTAGGTTATGTGGTGATAAAATGGCGCCGACAACGAGACTCAGACGTCATGAGACATTTTTCAATAGATTTAAGAATGCATGAAAGCAACAAAAAAATAGAACAGAAACAGCAGAATCGCTAGAGATAAAAAAAAATCCAGGAAACTCGACTTGAGCTAACGGACGCCACGCCTATATAGCAGCTGCATGTATATCAGAGAAGGACACATGTCAAAGCGTCTTTGACTCCGCACGTTGCCGATCCTTTAGTATCCACGCTGAATACCTAATCGGGTTTACGCACTGCGAATCGTGTATGCAATCAAGGAGCAGGTATCTCAACACGCGTGCGATTACCTGAAGCTTGTGCAGTGGCGTGGCTGCAGAATATGGAAGCAAAGCGGAAAGAGATTTAATTTTTCTTATAAACTAGAATTTCGTACCGTCATTACACAGTTAAGTGGATTAAAGTACAGGTATTAGAAGTCGAACGCGCGTGGTTCATTGCCCGACTACACGATTTTCTCTCCCCTTGACGGTTTGAATTTTTCAGTAATATCACGTCATTGCTGCCGTGATGCGTTCTGCACGTTTCTGCGGTATCAAACGCGTCGACGCATTCCGCTCACTGTCAATGCGTGTTTCTTAACGCGAATTGCTATTCCGAGTGCGGAGACTGTTCCCAGGCTGCGTGAATCGCATATTTTCATTCGAAGCATCGAAGAAAGAAAGAAAAAAATAGATAAATAAATAAATAAATAAAGAAATGTACACACATACCTGTACGATTTGAGTTACATTATTGCATTGCGTATTCTTTCACCGGTATATCAAGGGGGGGACAGCTTGGACGGTCTAAAATGATGCCTATTTGTAGGAGTTTTTTTTAAAGAAAATAAAAACACTTGGAGCAATTCGAGTTTCAAGGCTCTGTTATTTATAGTTTCAAGGAAATTTTTGAATTTTTTCATTGAAATTAATAACAAAATGGCGGCATGGCGCATATAAGTAGCGAACGACTCCGAACTCGAGGGATTTTGCGGTGGCGCATCTCCTGACACCACCGTCCAATTTGTAACAGATGGAAAAAATTTGTAGAGTTCAAAACATCTTTTTGGATCTCAGCTCTTAGCCTAACGTGAAAAAAAACGTGGTCGTCGCTTCTTATACGCGCCATGCCGTCATTTTGTTATTAATTTAAATGAAAAAATTTTTTAAATATTCCAGAAACTATGTATAATAAAGCCTTCAAACTCAAATTGTTCCAAGTGTTATCATTTTCTTGAAAAAAAAAAGAAACGTAAAAAATAGGTACGGTTTTAAACCGTCCAAGCTGTACCCCCTCCTTGGATGCGATGACGAAGAGGAAAATTTCTCTTACGACCGATATATTCCCGCGCTGAAGTTTTCTTGTGCTTTTCTGTTACAGAATGAAAAATTAGAAGTAAAACAGAAATGGGCCTCGAGATTGTTGGGGAAATTAAGAAAGGACATAACGCAGGAATACCGAGAGGATTTTGTTCTTAGTATAACCGGAAAGCGGCCAGCGATGTGCGTCCTCAGCAACCCTGATCAAAAGGGCAAAATGCGTCGGATCGACTGCCTCCGCCAGGCGGACAAGGTGACTTTCCTTTGCATTTTCGATTTTTTTTTGCTTTTCTCGTACCATCATTTTCTTGTTGCAAAGCTCCGAGCATAAGACAAATGCTCATCCGTGACGAACCTTCTGCCGCACAGGTCTGGCGGTTGGATTTGGTAATGGTGATACTATTCAAGGCGATTCCCCTCGAGTCGACGGATGGCGAGAGATTAGAGAAGACAGCGGAATGCGCCCAGCCCGGCCTATGCGTTAATCCTTATCACATCAATGTCTCCGTCCGAGAGTTAGACCTTTACTTGGCTAACTTCATCACCAGCCACGGTAAGCTGCAACGTCACTTATATGTATTCGCAAATCATTGTCCTACACCTCCTAAAACCCGATTTTATCAAGTGTCAATGATTTTCTACGAATCTTTAGACAAATTGGGACATTTCGTACAATATTGTAAATATGCATAGTTTGACATAAAGATTTGTATTTTTACAATAAAAAATCTACAAGCTACTACAATTTGTTAACGAAAATTAACAATTCATTACGAAAAACTGTGCATATTTTCAATTTTGTAAGAAACAATACGAAATGTATATTCAATTACGGTAAAAATTCGTTTAGTAGAAATTTTCATCAGGGTTATCGACACGATAATAATAACCGTTTCAATGCAAAGCGACTCATGTATACGAGATAGAAACGCATACATGTGCATCAACAAAGTTTAGCTGCATTATTTTCTTTTCTTTTGCAATTTCATTTCATATTTTCTCACAAATGATGCCAATATTTCTTTGCCCATATGTACACGTATACGCAAGCAAGGTGCAGGTATCGTTGAGACTTCCTTGTCTTTGGCTGAACGCGTCAGTGGGTGAGAGGCTCGTATCCCATCCGTTCGCCAAGAATCCCTTCCATGTACCAGTTCATTCATTAATTTCATTGCTTTCAAAGTAGATGTACACAGTCCGCATATTATACCTATACTTTTCAACGTTTATAACCTTGCCAATTCGTCAACTTCGCTACCGTTGAATATCTGCAGGCTATAACAGACACACCACGCTGTCTATGCGGAAGAAACCAGTATTAACCTCTTTTTTCCTTCCGTCTCTGTTTCTCAATCACAGAAACCAGCTTTTCGAGAATAGTATCAGTATAATAATCCGTCTTTCGGGAGCCTTTTAAGTTATTTATAATAAGAAATTCGCCTTGTTTCGAGCCCTGAAAGTTATTGAGCGATCGCGTTTTTTGTTTCTAAACTTTCGTCAGTCTCGGTATCAAGCAGAAATGTAACTATGAGGTAAATTATTTCCAATAGCGTGCATAATCAGCCTCATTCTTTCATCAAACTGTTAACGTTATCTGTATAAATTGATTACAATTTTTCCCATCATCGCCAATAAAACAAACGTCAAGTCATTAAACAAAAATGACTATCCGGATCAGTGGAAAGTGTTATATTTGTTATCAGAGTACACAAGCTGGATAACTAGAGTGTACACGTAGTGCAATTGGCTCTGGACCCCGTCTTAGGTCGACGAGTGTCTAGAGCAACCGGCTTGGCAGCAATTTTCGTAATGTTTACAATCGGTTGACGCAAAAATTGGCCGCGCCTGCCGCACTGCTAACAAGATCAAATGTGCGGGAGTGAGATGGCAAAAACTAGTGAAAAAAAGTATACAATCTATATATGTATACTATGTATAGTATATACATTTATATATTTGAGAAGGAGAGAAAGAAAAATGACACGGAATAAAATCAAACGCTTCGTTGCCAAGACATGGGGTAGGTTAGGCATTCCTTCCAGTATCCCATTCTGATCTTATAGCTATTACACCGCATAGTTGATTCTTGTGTGTGTATATGTGTGTGTAACTTATGTAGCTTTCGAGTAGCCCAATATCGCATATCCGTAGGTGGTAGTTTCTCTATTTATCCTTCCAACTTAACAGTCTCACATTTTCCTTGCTACTATTTATTTGTTCGCCTTCACTTTAGATCAGTTTCCTAGTTGCACGAAAGATTAAAGTTTTTTTTTATTTTTGCATACAATGAAAAAAAAAAAATAAACAAGCAAGGAAGTTCATACTCACTCGTATATAACGTAAGTGTAATTCGCTTCGACGACGATGTATATATTTATATACGTATATTATATACACGATGTGAACGCACAGTTTCTTCATATGATCATGGGGTAAGATGCGGATCTCTTCAGTATCTTAGCCTTGAAACATGTCTGGGTTTAGATTATTGTGCCACTGTGTATATTTTAAGAGTAAAGGAATTTTCATGATGTTGATCATATAGGTATAAGGTAGGTTAGATTATAGTCAAGATACAAGACTAAAAACAAATGATGATGACGACGACTTGTTAAGTGATTTTTATATGTGTTTTCATACTTTCTGAATATCTTTCAATATACTGCACCATCCAATCGGCTATCAATATTGGTTCTTTTTTTTCTTATCGCGGTGCGTAACTACTTCAAACTCTTTTTCCCTTCACAAGCAAATAAAAAGGGAATGCCTTTAAGCTTCTTCGCATATAAATAAATCTACATCATCATATTCCCAGTGGTACAATATATTTTTCCTTCCACGTATACAAGGTTGCATGATGGTAATGGCTTAGCTCTGAACGCAGCTTGTTTAAACTTGCGCATTTCCATATCAAACAGTGCGCGGAAGTCTCATGTCTCATATGTTGGTAAAAAATAGGACAGGGCAAAGGTTTGTAGACCTGGATCCGTGCGGTAGATTAGAGAATGTCCCTAGATCCTGAACTGTTCTAAATACTGAACATAGTTGTATAAAATCGTTTTGCTCTGTATTAACGCGGTAGTTTCGACGTGTGCATTATGTGTATGGATATATATTTACACTGTATTTGAGACACGCACCTGTCCCATACTCTATTCCTCTAGTCTATAGTAAGAGCTGAGGACATGATACTTGCGCAATGAGCACAGCGATATTTAGCTCTCAGGTCGAATCCACATCGAGATATACGTCTCGGAGACAAATGACACGGCGTACTGCATTCCTTCACTAGATTTAGCTGCAGGACAGCTGTATAAAAGCCACACGCGCTGCCACGTTTACAGGTTATAATCTTAAGATATTAAGGGTATGTAGTACTTCTACCTTTACCGACCGATCACACTCACATTTTTCATCCTATATTGAATAAACAGATGGATGGAAAGGGTTCAAATTTCGACTGCGCATCGCTCTCTCGTAGCGGAGCTCAGGAAAGTTATTCATATCCAAAAAGTCAAGTAGCTTTTATTTACGAAATCATTGTAATTCCTAGTTCTCGTCTAGCGACCTCAATATTGGATGAAAACAGTCTCGTGATGGCTCATTTCACTCCTCATTCGTACCGGAATTGCGGAAAATATCTCAATTATGCACGCTTTGCCTCTGAAATGCGGGAAATACGGGAATAGTAACACGTGTCAAATAACCACACATATTTTTGACCATTTTCGGGACATGAGTAGCTTTCCTGAACCCCGCTGCGAAAGAGTGATGCACCGTTAAAATTTATATCCTTTCTGTTCATTTGTTAATTTAATGTAGGAAAAAAGAGAGTGAGTTTGCTCGGTCGGTAAAGGTAGTGGTACTACATACCCGTAAGTACGCCATCTTGTTCCCTGATTCACCATGAAACTTCTTAATTTTCATGTTATACACATAATCACTGCGGCAGTTTTGCCGCGGTCTTTCGAAGTATCTAGAGAATCATGTCAAGATGAAGATCCGTATTTATACTTTGTCAGTTCGTTGTGTATATTGTTTAGATATAATATACATACACTCTGCACAGTCCAAGCGTAAAAGCAGTTGTCGCGAGGAATCAGATCGACAGCGGTGATGCTTGGTTGAGGATCTTTTGATCTAGGCGCGGTGCCGTAGGTAATGGCTGTTCGGAAAAGATGCCTGTATCGGATGAAGACAGGATTTTTGAATCATAAATGCGGTAAATTGTAACGAGTACCGTTAAGATTTCAGAAGCGATCAACATTAACTGAAACTTATATGTTTGAACTGGTGCCTTCCGCGCAAAAAGATGACGAATTATAAAAGAGAATTTTTGTACCGTCGGTAAAATTGACCTCTGCACTCATCTGACGGAACATCATCTTTTCGGGATGATTAATGATCTAATTTGTTATTCCCAACGATTCAAATAGCTCATATACATGATGTTTCGATTTTTCCTGATCAATCTAGGCAGTTGTTTTTTTTCGCAAGGCATTGGCGCGATGAGCGAATATATGGCGGGAAAATTGACCCTCGAGATTTGGCATAAATTATAACCTTATAGGAACTCGTGGCGAATATTCCCCAGTCGTGTAATGCGTGTCGTAAAATAGTTGCACCGCCATTGTTCGTTGTGAACTTTGCCTAAAGCTTAGCCCAGCTTAGTAAAACGGTTTACTGCAGAGTAGGCATAGCTGTAACGCACGATGTCTGCTGGCTCGACTATAAATAAACAAGCGCGGACTGACTGCCCTGTAACAGTTGCGTTTCGTCGTTAGTAAGTATAGTATATATATGTATAATATATATAGCAACTTCCACGCGATGTCTCGTTTTATGTTACAAAACGGCATTTGTCTTGGATAATTCAGCCATGCATACGCTTAACAGAAATATTAATACATACCGTCGCAAAATTTCAATCGGTTCTATAAAATAAACGGTCTTGAAACTCTACAATTTTCCCGCTCTTTCGAACACCTAGGCTCGGCGCCATTTTGTGCTTTGCCGGTCACGCGGAACAACAAAATGGCAGTGTAACTTACGCGCTTATTATACATGTATACTCGCCAGGGTTTCTTTCCGCAATCCCGCGCATCATCGTTTACGACGTCGTACTCTGCAGCTTAGAAACGAATCTTCTAGGCTAGGGGTATTTTGGTAATATCTATTGCGTAATGAGATTTGCGTAAGGTCACATTAATACATAAAACAATATGCGTATATACATGTATCTATACACATAGATACATTTCACGTGTATATATATACACATACATGTATAACAACGACGAAAATAAAGCTGTACTAATAGCTCGGTTTCTAGTTCATCAATTATTGTTATTAATATTAATACCGTCGCATAAAATATTTTTAAAATTTTAACATTATCGCGCGTGCTGATTGAATGTTCAAAACGTTGTGCCATTTTTTGTTCTTCCACCGCGAAAAGTAAATCAGTTGCGAAACGGCTTCGCTCTCTCCAATTTTAAATGTAATTAACTCCTAACGGGTATACGCATATATAATGTTGAAAACTGTTATTGTGGACACGTGTATATTGACCATTCAAATCGGTTTCTCGTTTTTATTTTTATTTTTTTTATTTCTTTATCCGAAATTTCATTATCACTCCTTTCGTTTGTTTTCAGAGGTTCTCAATGGAATCTGCAACACTAGCAAAGACGAAGAAAGGAGACGAAAAGGTATAAAAAAAATGGAATAATATAATATTCAATGTATAACAATGCTTGTACACGTGTGTTGTACATCAGCGAAATTATTATAGTTTGCACAATTTGCAATAATAGGTAAACGAGAATTAACAATTAAAAAAAAAGTCCGACCGGTTTTTACAATTCTATTATATATGTGCTGCGTTTATTTTCTTATATTGACATTTTTTTTTAAATGATTGGCACGAATCTCTTCTCTTGTATTCTGTCTGCTTACATTATGTATATTATGCACATATACTTCGCGTGTTGTGCTAAAATTATGAAAGGAGGAAAGAAAGAAAGAAAGAAAGAAAATATTTAGTACGCGTATAGATTGGAAATATTGAGATCTTATGCGGGCCTGCGTTTTTCATTTTTTGATTGTTTTTATTTAATAAAAAAATAATCACTGTTATTTCTTTTTTTTTACGCTTTCAGTGTGCACTCAATTGGCAAAAAATTCCTTACCACACCAAGGTGTTTGTCTGTTTATTTGTTTGTGAGTGTTGTGCGCAGGTGAAAGTCGACAGTTCAAAATGGAGAGAGAAAGAAATGTTTAAGCTTAAACAAACGATTCATTAGATCAATTTTTTTCTCGAAATAATTATCTAGCAATTATCCTTGCTGCAAATTTGCATACGCAAGTCGGAATACATGTCCGGTAGAACAAGTCTTACGTACAGCAATAAATGCCGTCCAGCAAAAATGAATTATCTTATCTTGGCAGATATGATCACTTGATGATGCGCGGGAAAGAGCTAAAAATATAGCAGAAACCTTCAATGCAGTGCGCAACGTAAATTCACAATTTTTATAAATATTTGTTACACAATAATAACACCAGCAACAGCAAAAATAAAAAAGTATAATAGGAGTGATGTCAGTTACAATGTCATGAAAAGTAATAATAACATTGATAGAATCGGTCGTGTGGCAAAAAACAACAACTTGAGCTTACTGGCAATTACATTTAGTACATATAGCCACAGCCATAGATAATATAATATTGGTGTTAGGCAATCGTGCAGGATTCATTTTTTTCATCTCTCTCTTTTGCTTAGCATGAAACAGCGAGTGAATTTTTTTTGTCCAATTATCATTACCTATACTTTTGGCTGGTTATAATCGTGCAAATAAAGTGAGGTAATATAATTAGTTTCCGTGGGATTCGGTGTGTTCCCAGGTGGTTATCACGAACTCTACAACGGTGTCGTCTGCAACGACACGATCCTGGCAACGGGTGTCTTCAGTTCCAAAGAGCTATGGATGCTCTCGAAAGGTAGGCGACAACTAATTGTAAAAAAAAAGAAAAAAGAACAGCAACAACAACAAAGTCGATAATAGTAATGTTAAAAATATATCCGCCTCATCCTATCACCGCATAAGATCTTAGTAAGGGAAATTTTGTTTATTCATATTCTATTTTTTGTTATAGTTTTGTTTACACTTGTATTTTGTTTTTCTTTTTTCTTAGCGCTTACAAATACTACTGTATGTATAACAATAACGCACAAGGAAATATGTCTAAGTTCAAATTTTCCCGCTATTTATCAATCCGTTAAACTGCTTGTCTCTTCTTCTATTTTTATACGTGTTGCAATTGTTTTTAAGGAAATGCGATTTTCTTTTTTTTTTTTTTTACAATTGTTTCACAACGTTTGAAGGGGAAAAAATCTCGTGAAAGATACTTGCGTATTACAGAAGTCGATATACACGTTGTATCAGGTATATACCTACATGTAGCGTATGTAACGTATGTACGATACACTTGTATGCATAACGGATGAGTCCACTATATATCAGAGTGTGCAGCGTGAAATTTATTTATAGAACCGAACAATGCTCACGGTCTCAGAAACTCCATATAGTTCGACCCACACCGACCAAAGTAGCTTACCTCAGCACTCGCTGCAGGGCGTTGCTGCAGTTTCGCGAATAACGAGCGATTTTATTTATCTGCACGTACCTACTCTTTTCTAATTTTTTTTCCCTCTATTTCTATGCATACATATAGAAGATCTTTTCTTCTCAGTTTTTATTTTACTGTAATAGAAGGCAGGGAGAAGTATTTGATTGACAAAGTGCAAATATGACAAACAGTGAGTCCGATTCTTGTCCAGTAACAAAGTTACGGAATTTATCACATACACAGTTTTGATTTGATAAATTTGTATGATAAATTGATTCGTAATCACTTATGTCTCGCTGCTGTGCGAGGCGTTATTAAATTGGCTTCAAATTTGTGAGAGTAGCGACAGAGTGAAAGAATCGCTCAATATAGGCTCTGTGCCAACTTCTTACTTCCGAATTCATGAAATGTCCAAATCCATGTCCACAGCTAACCAACTAGATTTTAAATCAGTTTCAATGTCGGAAATTTGTTAGGTCCAGACACGTGTTACTGTAAAATACAGGAAATATGTCTTTCGCTGGTCTGATAGAGCAAAGCAAATCAAAGATAAAAAACATTGGAAAAATGTGAAGTTTGGTTCTACGTTACAAAAAAATTCTCGGCGTTCAAACTTGGAAAATATTTGAATAGAAACCATGAAACCCACATTTCACGTATACATATATTCAGCCTTATTTATTACACAGTATAGACGTACTTCGTGTTTCAAAATTTTTTCAAATCTAGGCTTTTGATTTTATAACATTCTCTGCTTTTTCCTTGTGAATTGCGTTTGAGTGTAATATCGCATCTTCAGCTGTCGCGCGCATTTCTTTATTTTTCAAATTTACAATTGGTTTGTTGTTGTTCTTGTTGTTGTTGTTGTTGTTTTTCAATGTTGTTGTTGGTTCTGGTTTTCTCTTTTGCGTGCATTACGACACATACACTCGTGTAAGCTTATATAGATATATGTGTACGTATACCTAAGTAATTTTCAAAAGATGAACAAAACAAGGCTGTAGTTACTATATGGCATGCGTCTGGTTTCAGCTTCCATACTACATGACCTCAGCGACATGCAGCCCCAAATAAACTCGATCAAAATAGAGCACCCGCCGTACTACTGCAGCAGCTACACACCGCCATCAGCCGCTTCTGCGGACCATGCACAACCTGCGGCTAGCTTCAGTAAGTGCGACACAGTTCTTTCCTTCTTTTTACCACCTCATTGCACATCATCTAACCTATAATTAATACAGCCGACTCCGGTTCATTCACTGCGGACAGGTTCTAGTCTAACTTTTCACAAAGTTAGACGAAAAAATATTTACGTGGTATCGGGTATTAACTCATCTCGTAATTACTGTTATCATTATTATTTTGAAATATTTTTCTGTCCCAAATTCAAGGGGAAAGAGAATAATACCGATCTTTGGGTAAATGCGATCGGCTCGCTTGGCGGAATCGAAGTTTAACTTATCGATCACATCAATACGGTTATCTTTTTTATCGACCCCGTTTGTTTTCTACTGTTTGTTTTTTTTCGCCAGTACATTCACTGCGGACGGGTTATAGCCTAACTTTTTACAAAGTTAAACGAAAAAATATTTCCGTGGCATCAAGTATTGACTCATCTCGTAATTATTACTGATATCATTATTATTTTGAAATATTTTTCTGTCCAAAATTCAAGGGGAAAGGGAAAAATTCGATCGGCTCGCTTGGCCGAATCAAAGCTTAATTTATCGATTACATCGATTCGTATATCTGTTTTATCGACCCGATTTCTTTCGTACCGTTCACTTTGTGTCTACGTTGGGTAAATCGAATTTAATTTAGGCCCCCCGCCTGTGCATCAGCTGATAAGAAATGACAACAAGACTGAAAAAGCACCGACGGTATCTGTCTCGAGTGCTTCGAACTTTTCGCCCGTCTTGAGGCCGGAGGATGCTCACCGAGGCGTTGACTCTCCGCACTCTCAGACCGGTATGTCGAGTTTTTCTTAATCCACATTATTATTAATTATTTATAAATAAGTCGCGAAAGCGTTGGAACATACGTGTATGAACTATTGCGGAGAGCAGATTATTCCGAAGAAATAACGCTGATCTTTATATTCTAATCGACAAGAATGCAACGTTTGATTCGTCACGTATCATCCATTATACCTAGATGGTACGAAAATTAATCATATGAAAGTCAAATCTATTAGGGTCAGAATAACCGAAATATATTTTCTGTAAGTATTGAAGACAAAAAAATATACCTACGATGTATATTTCTCGAGATGCCAAGAAGTAAAAGAACATAGTTGTATATAGTAAACGATGGTAAAAAAAATTAGCTGAAAAAACAACATTGATCTCATGAGTTTTATAATATCTTTTAGCGTATATATACGTAAGATATGATAAAAAATACATATGTATACATATATTCTATTATATATAATAATATGAAATTGTGAGCCGAATGAACAAACATCTAACATCGAAATCACTGACGTGAATAATGATTCATACTTCATCATAAACATGCTCGCCTATTATAATTGTATTATAACAAAAAAGGTCAACGGATTCTGAAAATCGTTTGTGTTTTCTTTAATTATTTGTTGTTTGTGACTAACCACCAACCCCCCTCGCCGTTGATATAATATTGTTGTCTAGTGTCCAGTGTGCGATAGACCCAAAACTGAGCTCATCCCCGCAGGCATCATGTAAGTAATGATAAATAATAAAGCACAAAAAGTGACCTTTCATGATATATAATCATGAATAATTAATGCTGCAGTCATTCGTTACGACAATATATGTATGTATGTTATACATAATACATACTATATAGATTATATAGATGTAGTTTCTAAATCAGATATCATTTTCGCGGATTCTTTCTTATACATAATAGTTGGTATACACTAATTATCTACCTATAATCAAGAGACGAGGTTCAACGAGGTAATCAATCAAACTGTAATTATTTCACTTCGACAATATTTTGCGAATTTCCCCTCCTCCCATTTATCGGAAAAAATATTGACCACAGTGCGGCTTGTGTGTTCCACATGATTATGCAAGATAATCGATGATACAAATACGACATAAAACCAAAGTGAATAGTAATCGATAAAAATTGCCAACCCTTTTTAGAAAGTCTACATCAGTTATTGGGTGAAATTGCGCATGTGCGGTTTAGTTACCTACTCGATAATTTTGCAAACCTTAACACACTTCAATATGGATTATTTATACAGTATACACGCCACGGAGTGATTAAAATGTTTGTTAGTATCTACAATATTATATAGGTATGCAGGCCAGATAAGTCGAAGAATAAAATTATAAATTGACTATTAAATTGTATAAGGTATAATCTATATAATCAACACAAAAGCGACGTGGAAAAGAAAAGAAAGTTCGAGATACACAAACAAGTGAACTACAACGGAAGATCGAATCGAATTATGATGATAATTATGATGGTGATGATGATGGTGATGATGATGATGATGATGATGATGATGATGATGATGATGTTGATGATAAAGAGCGACTAGACATTCAGAAAAATCACTAATCGCGGATTAAATGTAATGTCTGTTTCAGTCTGAGCCCAAGCGTAGAAAGAAGCTTGCTTACTATCGACCAAAAGGTACTTCTGTGATTGGTTATGATGTTATACGTATCTATATATTTCAATATTATTATCGTATATATATATATATATATTATCTATATATACCAATATAATTTACGTCTATATTACCGACCTTATTTAGTTTTTTTTGTCCTATTTTTTTTTCTATTCTTTACCTTATTGTTATTATTTTTTTTTAAATTCACGCACCAAGTTGTACCTTAAGCACAAATCACGTTGCAGTATTCTTTCGTTGGTTCGATCAATTGAAAACACATTTACTTTAAACGCGGCTGAAAGAAAGCGGTGAAATTGTTGAATTAAAAATGGAAGAAAAACGAACAGGAAGTAAAAACTCGGAAATTCCAATCGATGTATAAATAAAATTGTCCCAAACGCATTAACTTGCGTCGTAATTCCGAAAAATAAAATATATTTGCAACAGTACCGTTGATAGCGATATATAAATAAAATTGGCTACCAATTTATCAAACAACGAATTACAGTCAAGGCCCATCGAAAGTCGAGGAGAATGAAAAAAAGACAAAGAATTTTGAATACGGGCTCACCGGGCTTGATGCAATAATAGCGAAATTTTAAGTATGTATAACTTGGTTTTTGGTAGTTTCCATGCACTCATCGCAATACGGTCCTATATAAACAGCTATTTTTTATTCTAAAATGTTAGCGTATGCCTGCAGTCATGTGTACCTTGAATATTCTATACATAATATACCTTCGTCTCTATCTCTATTTCACTCTAACGCTCACTCATTCTTATCGCTCGCTCTCTTTCTTATAATCATACCTTTCACGTCTCCATAAAATATATTATTATGTACAGTAAAATCCAATACGGGTTGAGCCAGAATACAAATAATAGTTTTTAAAAACACGCAAGAAACTTGAGTTTCAATTTCTGTTCTTTTTTTTCTGCGATTTGAAAGACAATGAAAATATAAATTTTCTTCTTGTTTGGGTCGACAATACGATCAAACGAGTAACTTAGGAACGCATCTAATGGGGAAGAAACATTAAAATCGCATTTTTTTGGCTGAACCCGTACGTTATTAATAACACTAGTTGTTTCACTCTGCGTTCCCTAAATATGATTGACGTTGCATCGTTGTGCCCACTGCCCCCTTATATGTGTACATGTATAGTCGCCTGCAACGCATTATTTTATTACTTATTTCGTATATGTTTTATGTTTAGTTTTTTATGAAAAAAAGAATTTTTTCTTATCGTTAACTAATTTTTTTTCATTCCCTTCTTCCTTTATTTACATATAGGTATATGGAAATTATTTAATGTGTCGCAATCGAATATTCACAACGATTTCGCGCAGATAATTTCACACGCGTTATTATCGTAAATGTGACATTATAAAAGCCAAAAAACTGGATACATATGAGTATAATAAGCTCGTCGTCGCGGTGATGAATATGCAAAAATTAAAAAGGAAAGGGCGGAAATGAAGAATACGTTATAATTTTTTGTTCGTTCGTTCAGTTACTGTTTTCTTATCGACCGACAAGTCGTCTGGCAATTCATGTTTGATGTGTGTACTGTACCGCAGCTATACCTAGTCCATGTGTATAATTCATACTTATTTAACCAGAAATATGATCACACAGAATAACCCGCGTAAGAAATACTTCGAATCACTGTGCCGTGTATCGTCAACATATAATCAATATTACGTACAACAATAACGTAATATTTAATCGTATCTGCAGATTAGGGTACATATTAATACCATGAGGATCACTTGTAACGGGCTTTTCTCTTTAATGACGGGGAATCGAACTCACAACAGTTGATGCAAGATAAATCGAGAGATCTACACGGTGTTCTGCATATACTTACAATAAGGTCTATGTCGCATTATAGTGTAAATTGTATGTATATATGTATATGTATATATTTATACGTATATGGTTTTCTGTATGCTCTCTGCGCCGTCAGCAATGTGTCTCCCGTAAGTGAAATATTAAACCAACGGGCCTGGATTTAATTCCGAATAAACGTCACATCTCGAACTATAGGCAATACATAAGACACACGTACGAGTGAATCATGACTAAGGGGTGAATTCTAAAAACCAAATTCTTGAATTTCATGGCCTTCCATCAGCGGTGAAATCATAGCTCAATTACTCTTGCCGTCATCACATTCGTTGTAAAAATGGGCTCGATGCTCGGCGATTTCTAAAAATGTATACGTGGCCAAAATAAAATCGCAAGCGAAGAAGTCAGCGGCGGCCATTTTGATTTCGTGCCTGCGTATGGATTCGCTTCTCAAATTGTACATTATAAAAATATTTCTACATTTTTCGTAAGTTTGGTCAAACCTGCAGCTACTTTTTCACCAATACTTAAATATAAAAATAATAGCCGTAGAAGGCATATAGAAAAGTAATATACATCTCATTTTGTAAGGTTTATCTAGAGTTTTTCACTCGTATTTGCGTCTGAATGGATATGTTACATGAAAGATCATCGTGGTTACATTTGTCCAGGACTAAAATCCGGGCTTGTTACATAATTATGTTACACTCATTGTTACCTCTCTGTCGACATCGCTCGATCGCTCGTCTGTCTGACTGTTACGTCCGTTACGCGGATAGACATGTATACAACAGTTACTAAAGGGCGGGGAATAAAAAAAAAAAAAAAACAATCAGAAATAATAAGAGAGCTAATTTCCTTGTGTTGCGAAAAAGATTGTAATATCTCCAGCGGGTCAAAAGAGGAATGGACCGATGGACAGACAACAGACAGACAGACAGGCCTGCCTGAGAGCTGGTAGAGATTTTTGAATTCATTTTTTTACACATGCCATGGTACATATTATTTGTACGTATGAATACGTAATTGAATTATGCTCACGCGCGTCCGCACCACCACAACCTCTGTTTGGTAAGCTAGTTGTCGCTGTCACTGTCTATCTGTCTGTATGTCTTATATGATCCCACCTCTGACACCAGTTTTCTTTAACATTTATATATAAGTTATTATTACATTCGGCTGCACTTCGACAGCTTTGATTCCGAACAACTGTTTTTTGTTTATTCTCCTCAACGATTCAACGAAGCTGGATGAATATAAAGTAACAATGTAGAAGTTGGAAATTACGTCACTTTCAAAATTCTGCTAACCAAGGAAGCTTAAGCTTCCTTAATTTAAGTTCAAAAAGTACTTTCTTGCAGTTTAGGATTTCCACGAATTGAAAGGGTTTTAATTGATCGATAATGAATTTGACTCGTCATTAGAACTCGAATCGAGAATCGTTTGCATTAAGAATTACAAAATGCAGACTACGTCTTGTACTTTTCATGCATAATTCATTAGATTCTTCCAACTTTTGAATGGAAAGTGTAGTTTCTAATTGTTTTCCTTGATCTTGACAGTCAATTTGAACACGAAAACTCTTTATTCAGAATCAAAGCCTGACTGTATACACTTATACGATCTATCAATCACCTTTACTATTATGTATACACCATCGCCAATGCTCTGGGTATGTCGTATGCTGGATGAGTTGATTATTCACTTGATTGATTTAATATCTTGATTAACATTCATTATACTGGTACAATACTACCTGTTCTATATTGTTGTTGCAATGTCGGTGTTGTTGTTCTCTCTATCTATCTCTCTCTACATATCTATATATACAATTATACATATTGTTCATGTTGATGTTGTTACCTTGATGTTTGATGTGTTGTTTAATCGTTGTAACCTAATTGTTGTTTGATGTTTGTTGTTGCACTCAATCTGCGATATGTGATGATACATTTTTCAGTCACTTCGTGCTATTATATACAATGTACGCTTCTCGAGTGCTTTTACTCGTAATTTACATCTTCCCACCATGTACTAACTTATTTAATACCACAATCGCAACGTGTAAACTGCACAGTTTCTATATATATATTTACGAACCCTCAGTGCCAATTGAGTCAAAGTTTTGTACACTTATAAAACAACCGAAAACCTTGGCTCTCATTGACCTGATTCATCAATTGATTCACTCTACATGCTGCGACAGTTAGGTACCATGCGGTATACTGTAACATTCAGCAGCGCCGCACAAGCCACCCCATGCCCCTGAAAAATAACTTAATGCACAACCATATAAATCAATGAATATTTAAATACAAACAATATGTATGACCGAAAATAAGTCACTGTATTATTTTCAACGGTGAACAACGTATGTTGACAAACGATTTAACGATTAATTAAGAATAACGGGGTGGTGAACTTGGCGCTGGTTTTTTGCGCCTGGATATTTAGAGATCTGATTGTGTTTCAGGGTTACATTCTCCTCACGAAGCATTAGCTGGTGGTTCGGGACAGAGCATGTCGGGTCTGGCTTATTATCAACCTGAGCACCCTGGAACAGCGGCGGCAGCCAAATACCCAGAAAATGGTCACGACACTCTCTCGGATTTTGTCACGTTTGTTTGTCAAGAGGCTGAAAATACCCAGCAGCTACCTCAGGTATCTACCGTAGCTTTTAAATTGCCCCTAGAGTGCCGATGGAGTTCTCGTTATATCTCTGACAATAAATGACACAAAAGCGATTACCAATTCTCGAGTCAGTTACATGCTGGGGCCACTCATTCCTCGAATCGTACCACCGATTTCTTTCGTGCTTCCGAACGATGATTTCAATACGGTTGTCTGCATCGTACAGTGACTTCATTACATCGTTATAAGGGATTTCGAAGTATCGACCGAGTAAGTACCGGCCGAGTGAGCGAATTGTGATTTGCAGTTTTTTTCTCTCCTGAGTACGTAATGAAGACATTTTCAACTTTGGGAAATGATAGAGTTTGCAATTAGGCTTGAGCTATCAATAACGGTTTATAAAAATCACTATGACACTATAAATATACTTGCAACTAATTCTTACTCTGTCGCTTTGAGGTTATATATATGACACGCTACTCCATAGCTAACTCCCACAATATTTATATACATATATTCAAATTTTTTCATCATTATTTTAACTTTATTTAGTGACCACAAAAGTGCGATCATACTCTCTATCTTTTCTGAAAGTTTGAAGTGATAATTTTATGACTCAGGAGGAGGAAAACGCGTAAAGTACGGTTTGCTGAAGTTGTCGGAAAAATTTGAAAGTCCGCCAATATCCCTTGCTGATATGAAGTCGTGGAAAAGCTTTCGGGCATTCAAGATTCAAGTTACTGCAGAGACGAGGGTGATGATTTCATAATCGAAATGTAACACGGTGACCCAGACAGCCCCAATCAATAAATGACGATTTGAGTAACGAATGTCCCCTCGCTCTGACAATTTGGAAATTCATTTTCTACAAGCAGCTTCGGTACTCTCGGGCGCTTTTTCTGTGTGCCAATGTGTTTCACTTGCTCTGGACCGACGGATACAAACCCAATTGATGGTTTGCAATAAAAGGGTCTCGCGTCAACCACAATTATTGAACAGTGTACTACTGCATTAACGGTAAAATTGTATTTGATAGATA
Source organism: Neodiprion pinetum (assembly GCF_021155775.2). NCBI lineage: Eukaryota > Metazoa > Arthropoda > Insecta > Hymenoptera > Diprionidae > Neodiprion > Neodiprion pinetum. Next base: position 34,601,445 of record NC_060236.1, on the reverse strand, counting down.
TAGATATACATATAATTGCTACCAATTGAACCGATGCTAGGAGAAATCGAGTCTATGGTCTATAGAGAAATTGCAGGGCGGTCCAGGGTAGGTGAGCGCGCACGATTGTGTGGATGAGTGTCGTATGCCATTTTCAGACGCAGCTCGCTGGAACCCGTGGTGGCATACAAAAGTTTTCACAGTATTACCCAAGCTCGATGTTACCGCCCCCGCCGCCCGCCCCAATGGCGCGACCAGTCGCCATCATAAGGTCTACGGGGGAGCTGACGGTAGCGACGGCCGGATCTCCGCCGACGTCCTCGACCTCTCCGAACGATCCGGGGGACCTCGGGGCCAGTCCGGAGCAGATGGCGGCCGCTGGTCTGGTCAGCTCCTCGTGCCAAGGCTCCATCGACCCCGGCGACAGGAAAAGCCCAGCAAGGATCCTCGTCGCCGCGCCTCACACGAGTCGGGAGTACACCTTTGCCCATTTTCACTCTCAGCCCGGTCAGGTGAGCTGAACAGTCTCCGTTCTTCTCCGTCGCTAAAGGGACTATACACTCAAGGCAATCATGTGGGACATGCATGATCTAAGGGAATAAAATGTGTCAGAAGGTCAGAAGTGAAGGCCGATTTTCGGTCATTCCGCGCATATCCAAGATGACGGCACAGAAATCACGTAAATAGGTTACTTGAGGTTACACTTATGTATTTCCGTGTATTCTGTTTTCTGAAAATGCCAGTTTGTGCAGTCAAATGTTGCGAACATAATAATATAAACACTAAAGGACAAAATATCAAGCCTATTATATGACGTCACCTTGGATTATATGTTTTCAGATTGGTTCAACTAAAGCGTATGCGCATTGTTTCACCTTATTTCCTTACATCATGGGAACATGCAGCTCCAAATTATATGGGATTCGTCTCTTTCTTGTGATTGTACAAAACTTTGTTTTTTTATCTGTGGTGGATCTATTGTATATCACGTGATTCGCGTTATTTTCTAGTGTATGTGTCAAGTGATTTCCATTGATTTTTAATCTAACGCCTGATTTTCAATGATTTCTCAGCATTCTTGGTGATTTCTAGTTATTTTCTGTCCCTCTAGTGGTTGTCTGTGATTTAATTTAATTCAGAAATCACTTAGAAGGTTGGAAAATCGTTCGAAATCAGGGGCAACTTAGGAATTGACCAATGAAAATCACATGATACGAAACATCTAGTCAAATTACTCGGAACGGATGTTGACGAATCGAACCCATCAATTTGATTTCCAAGTGAATGGCCCCTCGTCGCCGCCATTTTATTCGTGTCACACTCTCTCATGCATCGCGTTCGACGCCTACTTGCAGCAAATATTCACCTATCCTACCATCAGCTCGATGTCTGGTGTCATTTCGCCGACCAATTTGTCCCTCTTCTCGTCGCCCGCTTCCGTAAGTCGACCTGTCGCTACGCAGAGATCGGTTTCCAACGTGCCACCCCGTTGGAGCGCTGCACCCTTCATCAACTTGGAAGACGACTACAACATGATGGCCCCTATAATCGCTGGCACAGCCAGCGAACCTCCCTCGGCGATGGACGAGGGTAAGAGTAACATTTGAGCCATACGTTTTGAAATGAACAATTTAGGGTGGTCCTTATAAAAGCTCATTTTTGAATTTCGACCGGCTCGTGCCCCAAAAATAATTCTGCCTAGTTTTTTCAGATTTTTATCTCAACTCTAACCCATGCCCCAAACAGGGGGATTCCATTAAACACTTTCAGGGACACTCAAATGTACTGAACGGATTTCGATGAAATTTAGTATAGGGGCGTTTCTTTCAAAATGGTGGATCCAATACACTGGAGCGGAATCCAAAAAGTGATTTGACTTTCACAGAATGCGGTACTCGGGGGTTTTCGAGATCGCTGATGACGAATCTGAACTCGAAATTACCAAATTCAAAACGGCGGATCCAATATGGCAATATCAAGTGACTTTTGGGGTTTTGATCCACCATATTGGATCGACCACTTTGAATTTTCAATTTTTGAGTTTAGATTCGTAATCGGCGACTCAAAAAATCCTTCATTACCAAATTTCATCTAAATCCGATCGGTAGATTTTATGTCCCCGTGAAAGGGTTGGATGGGGAAATCCACCCTCTTTTGGATACGGGTTAGAGTTGAGATAAAAATTTGAAAAGATTTGTAAATTATATTTGAATTACGTGGAGCCGATTTGAAGGTGAGCCGAGGGAAATTCAAAAATGACCTTTTAAGGGACACCCTAACGAACATAGACATTTGCACTTCATATTGCAAATGAATTATTATCCAGCGAATAAACTTTTATAGAAATTTTTCCCCCCTCCCCCTGCACTCATTTTAGACCGGTACTTTCATTCGGTGCACGCGAACAGTGGGATGGATAAAAGCGGTAATGGCGGAATGATGGGAACCGAGCTTGGAGTGGGAAATGATCCGTCGAGTCACCACCATCATCACCAGCAGCAGCAGCAACAGCAGCAACAACAACAGCAACAACAGCAGCAACAGCAGCAACAACAGCAGCAACAACAAGTGATGCAGGATAAGTCTTGTCGGCCGAAGTCTTCTCCGTGACACCGGGGGATTTCCCATCTTCTTCATTTCACCGCATACTCATCCCCGCTTGTCTGCAGCAACAGCAGATTTCCGTTCATTGTCATTTACATACTGATCGCTGCTGATCACCACCACCTGTACCACCATCATTTTCCGTCGTACGGAAGGTGCCTTTTCATCGTCACACACGCTATTTTGATATCAACAGTTCTCCTTCAGTCGTCTGCATCATGATATGCCCACGTTTGCCTTTGATAAATATACGAGGAGAGCATATCGACGGCCGCGTGGAAAAACCTGCTATCTCGGGTTTCGATTGAAGAACCGGATATTTCGGATGTTCGTGCAAAGAATACCTACTTTATCCACCGATTCAAATCTCCATTCGAAACTTTTTCTCTTTAATGGGCATATTTTCCCACCTCGCTCCTGGACGTGGAAATATAATATTATTATTATTATATCCCCAAAACGGAGCTTGCATGAATTTCGGAACACAACCGCGAGTTTAGTATGGAGTCTGACAGTGCTACCAACTAAATTTGCGGTGGAAAAATTTCACGAATGAGATAGCCGTTTTTTTAAGCTTAGCTCTAGATAGCCGGTTCTTCAAGCGCAATTCGAAATAGCCACTTTTTCCACGCGGTAGTCGATATATTATAGTTTTGTCACCACTACGATATTATATAGAACGTCTAAATTATTGTTAATCCGTATTCGCGGTTTAATTTGAAGAAAAAAAAAGAGTAATAATAATAAACAATAAAAGTAATAATAATTTTAAAAAAACGTCGCTCTCCACGCCGAACTGAAACCTGGGTACCTGTGAAAGAATCTTTGTTCATTTCCAAAAACTCGTTTTCGGTTACTCACTCCCAACGCTTGTATACCTGTTCATGTATTTCCGACGTAATCGGTAGGTATAATATCATTCAATCATTCGTTGATGTTTTTCTCAGCTGTGCAGCCACCGCAATACTTCAAAGATTACAGCGCCATGTCCCCCCTTTTATACCCCGTTTTAATTTTGCAAACTACACACATGCACATAATATCGTTTACCAGAAAAACGAGCAAGGCGGAAAAAAGGAATTTTCTATACGCACACAAATCGAGCCGTGTAACTTTCTTCACTCATCTCTGCAGAACGCGTATTACAAAAGTTTCGAAAGTATGTACCAGGTTTTTTTTCTATATGCATATACATATATACACAGACATGGTACATATATATGTATGTATATATAGTAATATTAAGTAATGTAAGGTTAGCAACCATGACTCAGCGGAATGAATAATTCGTGACGCTTAATTGTGATATTAATTTTTTTGTTTCCCCCCCTAAATTCATACACTTGCAGTAAAAGTGTAACGCGTTCAAGTTATATATCGTATACATCTACATGTGTGTACATATATGTATACATATATGCACACGTAGACAAAAATTATAGATACACCAATATACAATAACGCGATTGGTAATTTGCTCAATATCCCATTGCCAAGCAATTAAATATTAAAAACGCAATTAGCGATCGTGTTGAAAGATTCTTCCGCGCAGAGTGTAAAACCGATCGTTCTTCCATCGTTAGCCAAACTCTTTTCGTCCATGTCCGGCGGTGTTATGGTTCTCAACGGTTATTATTATTTTTTCTCTCTCACTACTATCGTTACATTTCAAGTAAATTTTACTCGACTATTATTTCGTTTTTTCTTCTGTATTTGTTTTTTGTTGTTTGTTTTGATTTTTTGTTCGTTTGTTTGCCTTTTTTTCGGCTTCAAACGTATCTAGTCAAGTGTACATGCGATTGTCAATTGATAGAATATTTTTCTAATAATCTTAGAGTACGTGCGGGACGGTACAAAAGTTATTATCATGTTGTGTTACGTTATACAATTAATTATTATATAATATGTCGACAAACGGAAAAAAAAACAAAAAAAAAAAACTTGTAAAAAAAGGAAAAGAAAATAAGGCGACAAAAAAAAAAGTTACACTTATTTTTATTTCGCAAAACGCGATGCAATAAATACTTGATAATGATAATGATAATAATATTAATAATAATAATTGATAAGAATAATAATATTAATGATGATGACGACGATGATGACGGCGATGATTGATAACAAGGTAAATGAGAAGAGGATTAAATTTTAAATTAAAAGAAAAAAAAAAAACCACGTGAGTTAGATGTAAAAAAATTTCTATTAAGTAGTACGATGTATTTATTTTGCATTAGAAATTAACAAAAGTTGTATAGGTCTGTACAGAAGCAAAGGAAGGAAAAAGAGAAGACAATTCCTTTTTAACGGACATGGAACGGGAGTGTGTAGTCATTAACAAGTTCGTCGAACAATTAATTGTATATGCCTAATGCTCAGGCTAGTGCTAACACTAGTTTAAGACTAGTGCGCGGCTAGTCACCAGAGGCTGCTAGATAGAAACAAAATTCATGATAACTATTATTAATGATTAGCGATTAAAATAGTATAACAGTAAGATTATACATATATTATATATTATACATATACTAAAATTGCAAACCAACGGCAGATATCCTATAATACCCAAATATGCTTCCTAACCTATATCGATTACCTATACCTATAGCGTATATACCTACATTATATTTATTCTTTCTATATACCAACCACTTACCGAATACTATTAAATTAAATCATTATTTACGTTATTCGCGAAAGCTTGTTATATTATATACCTTATACAAACTTATTTAGAATAAACTGAAAGAGTGCGCTTCCATGCAATTCGTGAAACATATACCGCTATACAATTTCTATAAACGCGCCAATGAACTGTTAATTGTTTCTTGAGGTTGTGAAATACCAGAATTAAAGCAACATGGTAATATGAATAAACAAAGGTATTTGAAAGACCATTTATCTGTTGGTGTAAATTCTCTTATTTAAATTTTGTTTTTAGATAGACATAGTTGACGCAAGCTTTTTCTTTTGTACAAGGAACAAAGTTTTTTTCGTTACGAGCGTATAATAATAATGATAATAATAATAAGTTTACATCGAACAGAATCTAATCTCTTTTGAAAACGAGATTCCGTACAGTTGGTATTTATGTTATTAATTTTCACCATATCACACCGTATATGTATAGTTGCGACGTGACGACTTGTCCAAGATCCTGCGGGAACCAAATTAAAGATATAAAATCGTCGATGCACTTACGGAGTTCGAGATGCGACGATAACTGCTCGAGAAAAGTGGAGAAGCAATATTTTTATAGATAAAACTATTAGAACGCGACCAAAACGTAGCAGTAAATAAATAGACGGTTAAAATGCAAATGATAAACATAATTTAGCATTTATGTACGTGAAAACCTATCTCGGAGCACACAAATGAAAATAAAAATCAACGCATCAAAATTATTCCAAAGATATTTTCTCCCACGTTTAAAAACTCATTATTTACCAGTAATTCTCATACGAGTACGATAAATAGTATCGCAAGTTCAAGGTACCCGCAGATATCTTCTTCTAAATAAAATGGTCTAATTCTTTCTAAATTGGTTGCCGATTTTAAACAAAAGGCGTACGTGTTAATTGAACTCTTCAATTTACGGCAGGCACTGTTTCAGTTGATACTAATTTCGTATACCTATAAACCTACATACATATTTATGTAGCGTACTATGGTAATATTGAATATAAAAGTCATACAACTTTTAGTATTACTGCTAAACTACTACTACTACTACTACTACTACTACTACTACTGCTGCTATTACTACTACTACATACTGTTACGACTACTACTACCGTTGCTAACACTAATACTATTAATACTACTACAACCACTACTAATACTACAACTACTACCACTACTACCGTTACCACCATTATTACTACTACCATAATTCGAAGTAACGTATACCGTACCATAGAAGAGAAAATAAATTAATATAAAGATGAAAGAAACTTACACATACAGACACACGATGTAAATATTATTCATAAAATGCTGCGTAATTATTACGCGGTATTATAAAAATTGTGCTCGTTGACTGTAAGGTTAAGCAATAACCCTAATTACTAACAAAACTGCAATTACGCAAGTTATACCAATATCATGTGAATTATTAACAATGAAAAATTATTGTGTCTAGTGTTTTCGCAAACGAGATGTAAAACGTTTTTACTCTATATGCCTCAAGTAAAAATCGATGGCACAATTATACGTCATCAATCTGTTAAATTTTTTTCCCAAAAAATTATACTAATCTCTCATGTAATATTGGAAAATTTGAAAAGAAAAAATGTTTGCAATGCTTTGCAGTCTTCGAGGTAACGATTTAGGTGGAGCTAATTCTTTAAAAAATTCATTATTTTGGTTGAATTGAACTCGACTGAAGAAGACAAGTAGCCGCAGTGAAATTGTAACCAGTGCGTGCAAACTTATAGACTCGAAAGTTTCTCACTGTTAGAAATGTATCCTGATACTCTAAATGAAGAGTGCAAAATACGCGGATCCACCGCTATTGGCTGCGATCCAAGACCGTTTACGAACGATGTTTATAATTGCGATGAATCACGATTGTATGAAGCCCAATAATGCATCTCAATTCGTGTAATCTTTCATACTGATGCAGATAACGACGATAACAACAGAAAGTTTTGCTTGTAATTACCACTTGATAAGCAGAGTGGCTGAATCGGCGAATTGGGATCCAAAATATGAAAAGACGCCATCTCGCGGATGAAAATGTATTACGCTAACCCCAGGACGTATTTGATGATAAAATTCGTTAATTAATCGTGATTTCTCTAGTTATTGTTGCAATGCAATAAAAAAGAAGTCTAACCGCTTGCACTAAGTTCATTGTCTCCTTGTATTCGTATCATTTAGCTGTGGATTCGACCTGAACGATCAGCTGATAAGCCAGTTGTGACGCCATATTGCTCAGCCACGATTACACCAAGCTGGATCCCAATTTTGAGCCTACGGTTCTAAAATCTCTAATCTAATCTGTCATTCTAGAAAACTGATAACTAATATTTGATAACAGATTGACACATTTGAAAATTTACGCTTAGATTGTTATCAAATTTTCAATATATCACATACCACGGAACTTATGCATGGATTATAACATAGAAACACCCCTTACTTTTGTATTTTTTTAGTGTTTATATACCAAGGGAGAGAAAATTGAAATAAATATCACAAATTATTCGTCGATTTTGATGATAAAACGTGAGAATTTTTTTATTCTTTTTTTTTTTTGCAAACAACCGATTTTTCATACAAGAGAAAAGTAAATCAAGAAGCGCTTTCAACCGTAACAGAATCCGTTGGCATTTGTTTTTGTCATCAACAATAATATACTATTAATAGGCCACTCTGAATATAGATAAATAGCGATAGACTCGAAACAATTATACATAGCTTAACAATTGATTACGAAACGAGCCCTTAACCGATAACAACAAGTCTATACATAGTTAATATTACTCATAAATAATTAATGAATAACAATATTGATAATAATAATAATAATAATAATAATAATAATAATAATAATAATAATAATAATAATAGTACTAACAGTAACAATGAAAATAATCTTATTAACATAAAGAGCATAAAGAATTACGACGAAAATGATCGCGATCATGATGATAATGATAATGATATTAATAACAATAATGTGAATTATTATTACTATTAATATAGCAACATGCCTATGACGGTATATATGTATTTATAATATACATACATACATACATGTATATATATATATATATATATATATGTATGTATACAAATATATACATAAATATACACAAATCCATATATACATAATTATATTATAATAAATGCAATAATATATTTATCGAATATTTATTGAGCAGAAATTACATAAAAATTGTGTAGTATTATTGTACAAAGTAGAAAAGAAGAGAATGAAACGTTGTTTTCCTCTTTGCATTGATTTTTTGTTTGGATCGTTTGGTCCTATAATTTATGTATTCTCGTATCACGATCATATATTTATGTGTCTTTTTTTTTCTTTTCTTACGATTGTGAACGAAGTTCATGTTATACATCAGGGATTAGACTAAATATAATACGTAGTATAATGTGCTTCATTGAGCGAGGAAGAATAAGGCAAGCAAGTGAAGTTTCTTTAATATTTATTTTTACGTGAAAAAAACAAACGTGTATAAGAAGTCAAACCTGTCTGATCATATTCGATTGAGATTTGATATTAAATTGATAGTGCGGGCGAATATACAGAACTATTCGATTACAGCTTTTGTAATTTAAGATCGGGATATTGATCTGCCTATTTTGGCGATAACGTATATATATATACATTCTACACGTTATACATGAGTATGCATAATAATATATATATATATATATATATATATATATATATATATATATATATATATACACATATGCATACTCATGTATAACGTGTAGAATGGCAGATGAGCTGCGTGACTGATGGAATTATTATAGTGATGGAGACTGCAAATCGTAAGTGAAAACGAAGGACAGAACTGATAACACCGCGAGTCCACGAGTAAATAATTTTAATAACGATGACGATAATAATGTTAATAACAATAAAACTAATAATAATAATAACTACAATAACAAAAAAATAAATAAATAAATAAATTAATGATAGCATGATAATAGTACGATCTATTGAGGAAAATATTATTAATTTTTCATTTATTATAATTGGTGATTTTCCATTGTATTGCTATATTATTATTGTAAAATATAATGTACGTCAATACGATATAATCACCGAAAAATCGCGCTGTAATGTCGAGGAATTTAGCACCGCAGTATATAAATATATACCTTGCTCCGCCATTATATATCCCGTGTCCATAATGTTTGAAATAATAATTGATATTATGTATTACATATATATCCGACAATATTAATCATTAAAATTCTTAGTACATATATAAAGACAACTTGTTACGTTTATGCGCAATGGTTAATGTACATTATATATGCGTGAAAGTTTTGTAGTGTGCGACGTACCTCGTTGTAGTCTTCCTTAATTTTCAATACAATTGAACTTATTATAACAAACTACAAATATGGGGATAAAAACAGAGGAATTTTTTATTACAATTACTGGAATTTACACATTGAAAATTAATTGAAATGCCGAAATCGTATACGGTTTAAATACATACATGTATACTTGTTGTTATTTGAATTTCAATCGATATTCTCAGAAGTCGGGAATCATGTAATTCGGAAACCATTTCACCTTTACCTTGTATACTCTTTATGCTTTTCTATTTATAAATTACATAATACTTATGATTCATTCCGCCAATACGATTATCGTAAAGGATCTCCCAATTCATTTACGGCCTGAGATGATTTTCTGAGGAACAATTCACAGTTCAACTGATTTTTTTTTTTCACTCTGTAGCACTAAAAGACGTACAATTAACAATTGCGTGAAAATAGGATACGCGCATAAGATCTCAATTTTATTGATAACCCGATTCCTCGAAATCGATAAACAACATCCTTTGTTGTCGTATAAATACTTTTATTTCGGTACAAGTATTTGGAGTATGCGGAATGAATTTGTACTTTGAAAAATCTCCATGCTTGCAATAACTTGAAATATTGTAAAATAATAGCTGTAAAAATTATGCCAGTACCCTATTGATATCGTTCGCGTAATCTGCCCAACTAAATTTACTAAATTATAATTACGTGAAAAATGGTTATAACAATATGTGTATAATAAGTGTGGTATTCATAAATCAAATTTGACACGTTCACGTATGAAAACAATGATGGATTCATCGTTAATTAGAAAAAAAAAACTATCGATGCCGGAACCGTGCGATTTTTAATAATTCTACATTGAACCTGTGGGCATATAAAAATCAGATCATTGCCTAACATAATATATTCTTCTAATGTAATCTCGCAGGCGTTTTCAAAAAAGTTCATCTCAATCACTTTGTCATTTATACTCCAGAATGAACCTAACATAGTATGTATTATAATATCAAATATTTTCATAATACTATTTCAAGCTTCACTCTTATACACATACATTACAGAATCATCACAAACGAAGTATATAAAGTTTACATAAAATATATCGCACCACTGCTTATCTTCGGTATAAAATTAAAGGGTAATACTCTGCAGTAACAACGTACCCATTCGTCACTTCGTAGTCATAGATTTCGGATCAGGCATGGAAAACGTTTTTAAAATGCGTAATACTGCCCTTCATCAAGAGGTTAAAACAAACAGCAGAAGAGAAAAGGCAAAATTATTTGTATCAACCTGAAAATGTCAATAGTCTTATGAATCCCTAGGTCACCCTGTATACTTTCTAAAATATTTATCAAGCTACGTGTATCCGTCACTATATAATCATTTAATATTATGAACCTACAGACACACGAATAATCTTATCGTATCGATTTCCAGTTTTAATTTAACATTCTCAATAATAATCAAGCTGATATTTTCTACTAATTTAGAAATTATAAATCCACCTTCTACATGTATGCAAAACTTATATTCTACATTGATATACTCAATCATCACGCAATATTTTCTTCTAAAAACAAATTGGTAAACATTCACTTCCGTATCACTAGTAACAAAATCACAAAAAAAAAATACTTAATTAAGAGAACAAAGCGAAACATCGTATGGAATAAATTTTCTCTTTACAAAACCATTACACCTTAAGTGTCTAATACAATTCTATGCCATAGTCGAGCATTGAAAACCTATTTAATTACTTAATATACTGGAGGGTAGACTGCGCATCTTATTAAAGCACCTATTGTATCGTAATTCAGTGCTTTGCAAACTTTAATAACGACCGAGTAATTCGCCAACCAATATATCGTCCCAACATGACGGTTTTTTCCCTTTAGCATAGAAAAATCAAAACCATGCATAGAGGGGGGAAAGAATATAAACAAAAAATGAGATCGGTTCAAAGTAAATGCAAATACGTGAAGTGTAGCACTTGTTACTCTTTTAAATAACGAAAGCTCCCGAGCAATTCCCAAAATTTAGCGCGCGCATAGCGATGATATTATGCGTATTTCATGTGTATATAATATTCAATAAAAATATAAATACTAATTATGTTTTAAAAATATAATACCAGATAAAAAATAATAATAGTATCAATAAAAGTGGCATGTCTTAACAATACGAGGCAAGCTTATAAAAGGAACTACAACGTTTAATTATTGATATGAAATTTCTGGGGTGAGCTCAAAGGGAGATAAAAAAAATCGGTATCTTGTGAAGCGCAAATGTAAACAGAATTCCCGCTTTTCCGAATTCTCAATTCCCGCTCTTTAAAGCGGACAAAAGCAAGATGTATCGGTAATGGAATCCTGCATGCGCCTCGTATAAACTTTAAGTAACTGGCAGTGTACCCTGAAAAAGAGATTAATGGAAGTCAGACGTGAATGCTCCAGTTCAATGTTATTACGAGAATTATTATGAGTACCTTACCTGATTTTCAAATTCGAATCCTGAATTACTTCGCCGTCGCAATTCCACACGCTGAGGTCAGGCTGCGATTGAGGTATGTTCACCTCGGTGTTGTCAGCAGGTACATTTATCACAGACGGAAGAGGTCGGAATTTGAATTCCCTGGCTCTGTATACTTCGACGAAAGGGAGATCGTACTGGATTGCGTAAAAGGGTTGATGTTTAGTTAGGTAGATGCAAAAAGATAATTCATAACGCGACAAAAATCTTCGAGCATTCTTCTTACCAAATTCTTATTCCTACTGCTCAATCTCAAAAGGACTCTGATGTTATTTAAAAACGATGTGTGCCTGATCAATATCACGTCAATACATCCATCTCCGATGTGACAGTGTGGACTAAAGCCTGAGGGACTTCGATCGCATGCACATGAAACATTGGCACCATTGACCATAAAGAATTTACCTCTCACTGTCCGCCATTCTGAAAAACAGAATCAAAACATCGGTATTAGTGAGAAGTTTCAAATCGATGCCGAGAAGTGCAGTGAAAAACAACTAAAGGTACTGTTATCGCTTACTCAATATTTCTTTATCGCAATCGTTATTACGTGTATGTTCAAAGCATCTGGTACAATTTTCTGTGCATTTAGTGCTAGCAGCTGGATGACACGGATCCGATAAGAGCTCTATTTCCCCTTCGTATCCTTTGTTGGCGAGTATTTTCTTGAACCCTGAAACATGTGATAAACTGGTGAGTGAAGAAACGGGCCTGTTAACTACCAAATTGCAACAGACAATAGCATATTGTGTAACAAGGAGGTAAGTTTGCAGTATGAGTCGTGGGTGAGCCAAAGACAAATATTGCAAATACGCAAGGCGAAAGGACCGTTGCCTCCTTCGTGCATACGATTCTTTATACAACAAGAGTATGTTACGCGTCTTTTCATAAAGCACGAAATTGAGGTTAGGGTCGCGTAATGTGAGATTTGTTTCCGACAGCGCATGCGTGCAGAACTTGAAACTGGTCTTATCTGTACTCTGCGCATGCGCATTCGCAGAGTCACTCGACCGTCGTAGAAACGGGTACTTTGTGTACGAAAAATACGCATGGAAAAATGCCGAAAATATGCACGTGTTATGTAAAAAATTTTCACTCCGATTTCTGATGAAGAGAAATCTGATATCACGCACATCTACCGACCTGAATAATCGTATCTCTGTGGTCCCATCCAGCGAAACTTTTCACTATCTCGGATTACGTCGCCAAGGTAGCCATAGCTAAGGACGCTAGCGTATAACCTTAGCAAGGAACGATTATTGTGGACAGATGATAAATCGAGTCCTGTTGTGTCTCCAAAAATGATATGTATAACGGCAGTTTGAACGTCGATCGTCCCGTGGAGGCTGTAGGCTACAGTATCGGTACTTCCGCTCGGAATAACGCCGACTGGTAATTTTGGGGGCGGTAAGACAGCTTCTGGATCATTTGGGTCCAGGTCCTTGTCCTTTACAGTCCGTAATACCAACCCGTTGAACACCTCGGAAAAGGTGCCGTCTCCACCAATGCAAGCAACAGCCTGTGAAATTGTATGTTAGTATTAGTTGAGTTGACCTTCTTATTTTTGTACCAGCGCACGGAATTCGGTTTACAATTTTTCTCTTCACCTCAACGTCGTCCAAATTGCAGGTAAGCAATGTGTCTCGGATGTGTCCCGCTCTTTCGGTGACCAACATCCTTGCTTCAACGCCTGCCATGGCAAGCAGCGGTTGAACATCACTTTCCCATATTTTCAAGCCCTTTTTCTTACCCCCGATTGGATTAACAAAGACCATTATTTTTCTAGGACGATGGGTCAAACCTGGAATATAATGATGTGGGGTTTTACTTTTAAAATTACGATCAAATCGAAGTATGAGAGTGGTTAAAGTTAACTGCTCAAAACGGTAGGATTCTTTATGACTTGACTGTAAACTGACCTGACAGATAGTTACGAATAGTCTTCACCCAAGAAGCTACTTGTCTAGAATCGGTGTGACTCATTCTAACGCTGTGATGACTCCATTTGTGTTTAGAACCACGAGCCGCATAATGAAGCACAAAACTTGTTGGGGCTTGGGACTTTTCGTCAACACCGCCAGTGTTATCTACGTCTGCATCATTGCCATAATGAGCTGCTAGGACGTCGGTCAAAGGTAAAGTCCACCTTGCTGCAAAATACAATTCTATTAATAATGTCACTAAAGTGAATATTCTATTTTGTTCATCTGTATTATAAGTACATGTACATATAAATAATTGTAGACACTACAATTTTTTTACTTTTGATCCCGCTGGTAGGAAGCGTGACGCATGGGATTAATTTAATCATCTGTCTGCAGCGATGAGAAATATTGAGTGATCAAGATTGCCTCGCGATGTTTTTTAATTTGTAAATCATGAGTCTTGAATAGTGAAGCTTGGCATCTTTCGTTCCACTGTCAAATGATGGTTCAGCAGATTTTTTCCGACCTTCTAGTGATACAAAAAACAAACTTCGCTGCTGTCCACTATAAAATGCGCCGAACAGTTTTACGGGAAACGTTTTCAAAAACAAAATCTTAATTATTATTCTCAGACGATAGCTCGTAGCATATAATGCGCTCGTATACTTGAGAATTGGAAATTTGAGAATACTTGGGAATTTTACTTATCATAATATATAGGCATAACGTGACATCTGCGACAAGCTCGTAGCTATGAGTCACTAAGTATCTACACGCCATGCAAATATATCGATACTGTGTGAATATACACATTCGCATGCACATGACTGTATGCATGGAAAATCGCACAAGTATTTGCGTCAGAAAATATTGCAAAACTACTCGATACGTGCGATGGTATGCGTGCGTAATGATGATCGTTTCTTTGATCAACGGTGGGACGGAACTTGAACGGAACAAAGAGGATCTGTGAGTTGGGTGAATTGGAGAAAATTATATTATTCGAATGATGATGTGAAATGCTAATGGATTCGCCAGGGAAAACGATAGATTTTCGTCTTAATGCTGCTGCTGTTAGTCCTATGCTCTTTTTTGAATTCCCTTTGGATTATTTGAGAAAATTTCGATGGTCTTCAAAGTGCTGAAATCAATTCTTTGATGCACTATATCTACGTCATTTTGCTAGAGAAATCGATTGCGCGCTGTCCGAACGCGCTGTGAGCAACGGACCAAGAGTTACAGACAGCCAAATCCTGGCGGATTCGCTTCCAGGGTATTATTGAGTGTTTTTTCAGTGGATCCTAAAATCAGTGGTATTAGAATGATATTGCAGCTGATCACTCAAATTCCACTCAATTCATCGGTGTAGTTGTGAAATTTTTACGATGGGGCTTTACCAAAATTACACTCAGAAAATCCACTTTGGTATCATCAAAATATCACTTTAATCCACTGGCAATCTCTAACTATAAGTCCAGTACTTGCGAATTTCACTATTCAAAAATTCCTATAAATCATTTTCGACGAGGATTTTTCTTTCTCTAAATTGTATACATTTTTTATTTTCAAATCTTTACGATATAATTCACATAATATCGTCGAGATAATTCTATTTCCAATTGAAGTTTGCCTCTGGCATTTCAAAAATTTTCATAGAAACATTTCTTTTCACAAGACATGAAACAATTCTTGTAATATTAGAGTCAAAACGCGCGCTCTGAGGGTAAAATTCAGTTTTCGGAAAATTAGCAAGAAAGTAGACTGTCACAAATGTCGGCCGTAAATCATATAGAAAACTTGACCAAAATTGATTCAGCCAACGGTTATCCAGAATTTAATCAGACTTCAGTCACGAATAATCGACCACCAAACAGATAAAACGACCATTTGCGAGATATTTCGAGACGGCGTCAAAGCTGACTTTTCAATCTCTGCGAATTGCCTTGAATATCACGTTTGTAGTCATTGGGGGAATCATTCACTGACGTATGGAATTGGAAGTCACACAACCTGTCCTTATACTCTTCACTGTACAAGTAATTGCATCTTGGCGAAGGAGAGTTCTGTCAATAGTAGCCGCAAAAAATCCTCCTCACTAAATTCTACTCCCCGTTCACTTTTTCTTCGATTGTATTGATCACATGAATTAGGTATCGGAAATTGTGAAATGTAAAAAATGAGAAGAATATGAGCTAAACATAGGTTATTGTAAAATTTTCACCATCGATTGAACCGAAATAGATTAGATTAGACTTTGAGTCATAACTTGAAATAAAAATTAAGTTGAAAACTCGCTATTTTCTTTCTCCCAGCAACTTTTTCCAAATTCTTATCTCTTCAGCTTGTATCTCGGTGAGGAATGAAGATTCTCCGTATTTTTAAACGCGAAATGAAACGTTTATTCTTGTAATTTCAAGCAGAAAGAAGTTCTTGCAAATTGGTGAACGCGCTTAAAGTTTATTCACGTTTTGAATGAACCCAATTTTTTTTCGTCCACCCTGTACAATAGATATATGTGCTACTGAGGCAACACAAAGAGAATTGGCAACGACATTGAGTATTCATAACATAACATCGTTGATTCAAAGTTCCACATCTATTTATATACTGAAGTAGAATCAAATTCTGCCAGCCCGTGAAAACATAGTCACCTCAACCGGGTCTGCTAACTGTTCTTTTTTCTATTTTGGGGCGCGATGGCGTAACTGCAACTCCGTTAAAAGTTTAAGTAACCCCTAACGAACCGCTAAGTGTATGGTCTCCGTTAATGGGTAAACACCGTTACGTGAGAACAAATTTTAAATGGCTGCAAGTGGGGAACGAAGGAAGTGAGAAGAATGTGGACAATTCTGAAACCAATTTTCGGTGGAAAAGTAAAACCTACGGTACGACGGAGCTTCACTTTACAAGCGTCACACCCGAAGAATATGGAATTCACAGATGGAAGGCAAAAGGATTCGATTGGTCCAAATATTTTTGGATCCACCTCGAAAAATACCCGCCTTATTTGGGTTGGACTGGCGGAGTGCTTGAACCGGAATCCATTTATATAAGATGGGACTTGGTATAGGGACAGTGGTACGGATCAATGGCTACTAACACCCCTTACTACCTTCCACTCCGGAGCGAATTCGTAAAGCAGATTCTTTTGTCATCAATGCATTGAAATCAGGGGTGAATTTTCAGATCAAAGGAAACTCCGTTATACTTTCTTAAGGCGAGTGACGATGTTTGGTAAAGAACAACGTCCGTAGATAGGCGATTGGATAGAGGAATCTTCCGTAAGAACTACGATAGTGATTTCAAATGGCGGTAACCTAGGGTTTATCAATTTTTTTTATTTTTTTTTCCATTATGTTCAGACTGTAATATAAAGTCTACGCACTATACACAAATTGGAACAAAATGGCGACCATGCGAAGACCTTCCCTTGCCCACTCGTCTATCTACGGACCTTGGTGAAGAAGTAAATGTCAGGTTCACGCCTTGTGACATTTTTCGATTCAGTGATAATAAATTAATTGTATAGGCAATAATTTATATATTTTACATATATTATACATTATCGCTTATTATACAAATTGTATATTTCACGTGTAAATTTTAATTACTATTGTATACAATGTAAGCGGTATTTGAATTTTATTTATGGATGCGTGTAATTAAATATTGTCTTATGCAGAAGTTTCTAATCAACTTATATTTCCAATATTACGCAATGTTTACTTTATTTTCCTTCATATTCATGTCTGAATTGATTTGAACTTAGCGCAAGATCCAGAGGTAGGGGGTATTTGTAAGTTTGTCCTCAGACGCGCTAGATAGCGTTAAATATCGTATATGAAAATATATTGATGTACTATGCTAGTATCCACACTATTCCACCCTCCGTGAACTGGTGTATACCTATAATGGATTTACGGTATAGAGATATTATAAATAGAGTAAACAAGTGAGCCATACAAGCTTCCAATCGACAAAAAGAGAGTGACTAATCCATCTTTTTGTACTAAAAACAGTGTAAGGAGTTGAGTGTGCAGTGCAGCTTTTCGGAGACTAACCAATAGAAAAGTTCAGCCAGTTGACGTCGCAACAAGCGGTCCATTCAAAACTGTTAATAAATTAGTATCCGAGGTAGATCAGGATGTTACACATAAAACGTAGACTGAATTCTTCAGTCCACGCAGAATGCAAATGCGAATACTATTTTACAGCTGCAGGTCCCACCACGATTCTTACATCCCTTAAACGAGAAATTGACCCTTTTATTGAATTCGTGAAACGACGAGACTCAACGCGATGCGTGAACTAGCGCGTTTTTTCATGCGTTCATCAACGTTTAGTTGAGGTTATATTTCATTTTGTACACGTGCATGCGCCGTAGGATTACCATGACCTGCCGTGACGTCAACTCACAAACAACTTATAAACACCAACTGGCGGAATGTGCGACCTTGTACGAAAATTGGTCCTATATCGAGCACATTTTACCTCTTACACTATGCTACCAAGCATGCGCAGTGTTTCATTGCGCAGAAGTAGAGCAGCTTATGATTCTGACGCATGCGTAAATGCGTACGCAAACAAGGATAAAACGGTCGCTCGATTTTCTTTCTCTTTCTGTCCGTCAGGCCTTTCCACTTATGCTCACCCCTATACTTTGCCTACTCTATGTATAATATCTCTATGATTCGCGGTCTCTGCCTCGATCAATAAGAGAGTGTTCGCCCTTACCAGACGCGTTGGCAGCTCCGACTATGTCTACACTAACATAATACTAACTTAACGTTTAATCCTCTCGCCTTCATCGAAGCAATACGCCATTCGTGCGGGAAAAGTTTGATAGGACATGACAGATTCTGACAGAATTTTATAAAATCGGATTCAAAAGCGCGATAGACTTATCACTTTGTGTCATGTTTCTCAATCCTATTCTCAAAACTCTCTGGTTCGTTCTATTTTCCGATGGGATCCTGTAGGAATCCAGCAGACAGCAAATTTAGATGGACTCTATGATATTATTATAGAAATTTCCAATAGGGCCCACAGGAACGTACCTACATACATATTTATAGTCCATTCGGTCAGGAGCGTCGTCCCGAGCCAATAACGTCTGAATTATTGAACACCGGGCACTATAATTTAGGGGCGACTTTATACGTGAACTATTTTAAAAATGAGTAATCCATTGACGAATTTCCCGAGAATGGAAGAAATTTGTCGTTAGTGATGGATACAGTTTGTCATCAGACATACCACTTCCTATCTTTATAGCCAGCCTATAATAATGATTTGTTGATAAGGTTTTGAAAAAACTTTTTCAATTTCTGGATGAACTTTACATTTTCTCTCAGTCCATAATTGGGAAATTGTTTTAACTCGCCTCGTGTCTAACTCAACCCAACCTAACCTAGCCTAAAATTTGGATTTTCAACACTAGGAAATAATAGTCATACATACGCCCCTGATCAGTAACTCGACAACGTTTTTTGTTTTCAAACGCAAGTGAGGTAAAGACGTTAAGTGCCTTAACATTGGAGAGAGGGCAACGGAAATATTACGCCTGATAAGTGCAAGTGTACCGACGAAACAACGGCCGCCGGCTGTTTTCGCAGTGTTGAAGATAAAAATCGCACTCTATCATAACAATTAATCAAGCCAGATGAAAACGCACGACACAAAGGAATAGACTAACAGCGCGGTATAAATAATACAGTTTCTTGCATGTTGGCGCAAATCATTAGCCGACAGTAGTTTTTTGTCGATATACGCAAATACGTGACGTATGACGCAGTGATTCTTATTCAACTACGTGGGTAGAATTATAATAAACATTGATTCGGTTTTTCTGAATCTCTCAACTTTTCCTTCGCTCTTGAAATTTTGACGATACGGTGATAATTACGTTAATGGAGTGTCGGGTCAAGTCGGTGGGTTTTATAACATTACAGCAGTAGCCTTACATTGGTATTTTGATGTCCATTACTATCAGCGTAACTAAATGTACACTAATTCAAAGTATAATTTAATTTCTTCTGAATTCCGGAGACATCTGTGTTTACTGAAAAAATTTGTTGTTTCGGCCCAACTTCAAGTCGTTGTAATTCGAAGCGTGCGCGACCTTGACGACGTGCGCAAGACCCGCTCTTCTTGTTCCGGAATACCTTGGGAGAGTCTCAGGCTCAATGACGCGTGCGCTATTTGCATGCACGAGATGAAGATTATCTGCACGTTTATCTCTTCGTGAAATGATCGATTGCTCTTCAATAATGCCATGCGACGAAATATTTCCACGTTTTCATATTTTTGTAAGGAAATAATACAATTATAGATAGTGAAAATTAAATAATTTTAATATAACTTGTACATAGCTAATAGCTTTCAGTTATGTTTCACCAGTTTCACCGTTTTTATTTCTACTCTAATCTGCCAGTTGCGTAACTCTGACGTTATAATGGATTCCATTCAACTTGGTTAGCTAACGCGAAGTATTAAAATTCATTATAGAATAATTCAAATAGTGTTTTTTGTTTATTACCGCACCTCTAGCTACTGCAATACGATATTACAAACGGGTATAGGATATGTGCGGGTAATATTCATGAAATATAATAAGATGAAAGGCCACGAATCAGCATAACTCAACGAGTATTTTAATACCTGGCGATTTACTTGGCCTTTTTTCTTTGTACCTTCTATTCCCGCCGAAGTGAGAAAAAGTGTGCACGTCCAATTCCCATGACGTACAGAATCAAAAATCGAAGCAAACGAACGTAATAAAATTTTAATACTTGTAACAACCGGTTAATGTTGTTTCTGCACATGATTCAATAGCAATGGTAACAAAACAAATAAAAATAACTTAGTTTAGATATAACACGACAATGTAGTTGATCTATGCGCGATAAAGACCTGTACGTTATTATGTGCAACATACAATTAGCTACAAGCTGCACATATAGCCTATGGGTATGCATAGCCTGATCTTTGTATTATATTATACGTATTATCGAATATCTTCTTCCCGTTTATATATAATGTTTGAGTGATACGTATAATTATTATAGCTATACGTATAATTATATGTAAGTTATTAGCTGCACGTTTCGTAGATTAATGAGACCTATTTTTTCAATTATAATATATCTACGTTTGCCTGTACATATGTAGAATAAATTAATGCAAGTTATCCAGAAAATAAATGTATAATATAAAAGTTGATACATAACTTTATTGTTCTCTTAACGTTTTGAAAATCATTGTTAAATCATCGGTAAATTTATCAATTGAACGGCAATCTGCAGAACACAATGATCATATATACCTATATCTAATATAAATTCTTCGGTTACACAACAATATGAACCGTAATTTTAATGATTACAATCATAACGGTTATTGTAACGATAATTGTGCGGTCCTAGTCTTCTTCTGTTGTGTTATAATTGTATATAACGGTAAAGATAACGTATGTATGTATATCAAATGCCGCTAATTGTTTTAATTCAGACGAGCTAAGCGTTTGATACGTGCGTCATTAATTAATGTCATTCCCCTTCCTGATTCAGGAACAGATTGAACTGCCTTTACTGTTACTAGCATGCGTGAATGTATAACGGAGTAGAAGATTTACGTAATAATATCATGAATATATATCTATATGTATATCCGATTTAATGAAGTGTATATATATATATATATATATCACAATAATATCATAATATCTATGTATGTACTGTACACATATAAATATCCGTACTATCTACACTTCATTAAATCGGATCGTTTGAAATATATCACTGCAACTATAATTCAGAATAATTGTAATAATACTGATGACAATCGACACATATAAAAATGAATGTATATCTGCGTATATGTACAGAAATGAATTCTACGTGGTGTTGCCACACAAATTTTCTTAAACTCTACGATTCGTTTTATCCTATCCAGTAAAGCAAAGTGTACGGATCTGCATGTATCTGAGATCTTAAAAAATGACCAACTTTCACTTTTGATCGCAGTATTGGCCGACTTTTATTAAAGTAATCATTTATATATACAGATGCATATTGGTACAGAATAATTTCTGTTGATTTTCGCATTTTCGTCGACTGATCATAATTTCCGTATATTCGATAGTTTCAAAGGTAGAGATAGAAAGTTTCATCGACCGTTTGGACCTTACATTTTAACACATTTTAACTCACACACTGTTAGAAATTGACCTAGTATTGTATACTATGTGTTTCATAATTGACATCGTGCACGTTTAACTGAAAAAAAGATTTGACCGTGAATTGGTGAAATATAGATTTGTCAGCTGATTGCTTACCTGCGTTTTATTATTCGTTTACTTTTTTACTTATGCCACGTACAGCGGTCTATAATTGTACTGTGTCTTGCCTTGGGATCAGAAGTTATGTACATATACAGGTGCTCAAAACGTCCTTGAATAAACTGCCATCGAACAAGGAAAATAACTGACCGACGAATATTTAGTCATTTCAAGTCAGATTTCAAACATTTTTTGTTCATTTTTTGTATCATATTGTACGATTTTATCGAATCGGATTTTAGGACACATATCTCACAGAATCTTTTTTCGATCATTTCAGTTAATAAGCATTAAATCTGGCTGAAAATGCGGGCCGAAATATCGAAAAAGAAACTTAGGAAGTTTAGATATTTTCCGTTGATGATCTCTATAGAAAAGGTTATCGGTAGTCGGTAGAAATTCATATTTCACATATAATATGACATGACGTGATCTGCAGTTCGTAAGTAAGAATCAAAAGATCTTTATCGTGATGAATATGACAGCACAATCGCTTACATGTAGAGTGAAATTATTTACGCGGTCATATATTATCATATAGATCAACACATCAGGGAGGAATTAATGTGAAATTCTTTTCATTTCTTCCGTCATGACAATAAAGTATACAAAGCAATTTGTTAATGTGTAGCTGCAGTATATACAATGTGGATGTTAAATAACGTGCAAAGAAACCATAATTACTCACTGTAAGGAGGTCGTTCGGTTTCCCAGATGAGGGTTCCCCGATGAAAATATACCCTGCATCTCTTTTTACGAATCACAAACGTGTTGAGGAGCACTGCATCCGAGGCATGATCGTTAAATTCCTGCATCGCGGTGACGGTCTAAGTACGAGTCTTAAATTTACTTTTATTTTCCCAGCTGTGCTCTGCCGTTGCAGGTGTATATTATTGACGCTTCCGTTCTCGTTTACTTGTTATCGGAGTCACCACCTTTTATCATTACAAAATACCGCTATTCAAACGGTCGACATATTCTTTCGTCCCTACCCAAAACTCTCGCCGTCGGACAAACTTTAGCGGCACCGCATAGCGTCAACGGATCGATCTGACACCGATGAATTGTATGTACAGAAACGCGTTGCGTATATACGGACGGACGTAAGAATCATTCACCTATCTGCGGTCAACTCCTGGCTGGCTGCGCCTGCCGACTACTGAAGTACTGAAACTGACTTTACTGACTGACTACCAGTGTCCCAGAGTGGGTGGAGGAGTGGCTGGGTATTTTGAAACAATTGAAATAGAGCTACCTGCTCGTGAACTCGGGTGGTAACACAGAAATCAATGTTACCAACGAATTTCCGTAATACGTCGATATCTTATCGTTGACCCAATACTCTTTGGATAACTCTGTTCATTCTGATTATTTACCAACATTCCACCAATCAAGTATATTCGTAGTATTGTTCGTGGAGCACGAATGTCACGTTAGGAAGAATCCTATACAACACCTGTAAGAATTATAAGTCGGTCTGGATTTTACTACCGGCAATGCTTTGCTTCCAAAATTACAAAAATTTTCCTCGAATCGCATGGATGAATAATTCGTGGCTGATACTCCGGTACTTAGGACAGCTATCGCTATATTCGTTAATTTATCGGGTAAAGCTCCGTAAAAGATAATACTGAACTATTAGCGATCTCTCATATTTGACTAGAAGCGCACCGAGCATACTAGCTACGCAAAAACATACAGATTATTGTACATATGTATGTGGGTTATACTATACTACTATAGCACACGACGTGATGTGTCGGGATAAGGTCGAGGTGCAGAACTTTCTGGAAGTGCTGTTCGCGCATTCTGCTCTGTTTTGCTACACAACCAAACATATATACATAGGTATACATTGCGAATATGTATGTATATGTATGCATACAGATGTCGGGTGCGAATGCGTATACACGTTACATACGTAGCTCCATGTTACTTTGCTGCGGAATTTCTGGCGCTCATTTCTATAACTTTAGTAATTTGCCCTATTATGGAATAATTTTGGTCATGATGAATCCCGGTTTTCCGTTAATTGTCTTATAGGTATAACGTAGATCCACGATGCGATTGTAACCTGACCTAATTACCGGGAAAATTAATTTTATTGCCGATGACAATAGTCTATAGGTCTCTAAGTGGATAAATTCGACATTATCATCTTTGTATATATGTACATATTTTATGAATGATTTATTTTCGTATGTAGATTATAAATATTTTCTCATCAGTGTCAACTGTAGCCAGTTGCGATCTCTACGTGCATTCACCTCGACCATCCTCTAGCGATTAGGAACTCTGATTGAGGAGGTTATAGAGCCAGAGCAAGTTTTGCGCGGGAAACATTCCTTCCTTCAGACAACATTCCGAGTCAGTCATTGTTCACACACAGCATGTCATGGAATAGGTAAAGCATGGAGTGCTTAAACTGCTTAACTATACAACTACATCCTTACCGCGATTACAGTAAAGAAAGCAGAATCAGTTACAATGGATAAGGAAATATAAGAGATCAATTGGTCATGTAGTATATGTTATGTTTACTTTATTGGATACTATTGTATTGGATAATCTGAATATCAATTTAGCACAATTCCGCTGTACCTATAACTATTATAATTAAGTAACGCCGTCCAACTATTTGTATATTATACGATGAAATCCACCGATGAATTGGGATTTTGTACGTACATTCGAGATGTAACGATTAGATGATGCGTTATGGATGTGTGCAATATGCAAGCTTGCTGCAGGCTCTTGTTCTTGAGGAGGACGTAAACAGCGTATCTTGCTTGAAAATGAATATAGTTAAGAATTCACAATGTGGAATTTGAGAATCCCTGGTAGTTTAAGGTTACGTTAGGTTAGATTGACACAGCCAAAGATTGATATACGTATACTACTTCTTCGTGCATATAATTTAGACCGCAGGGACGCGGGCAATGAGGACAACGGTTACGGACTATGCGAACACACCTTTTTTTCTATAAGGAGTCGCATTCATTTTGCGGGGCAGTAAATATTCCAAACAGCTTAGCATTTTAGCAGGTTCAAGAGGGTGGACGCAAAACTGTAAGAACTTGCAAGGTACATACAAATCATCTAGATAACAGCAGTTCAACAAGGATACGTAGTATTCGCGTAAATAAATGTATTCAGGCGATTCGGATCGGAGCTGTAGTTTATATGGACGGCCCTGAAAACTGCGGCACTGTAGTGAATTCATATCCATGGCTTATAGTTATCCCAAAGTACGTACAGCACTACATATCGTAGGCGCTGACGTATAAACAAAGGTTATCATTATGTTTGCTGATAGATACATCAGTTCGGTTTATTCCGATGAAATTCACATAACCAGCAAAGTTGGAATTAACGAAAGGGTCGTTAATGGTCACATTGCTTTTGAGAAGAGAATTCGTACAAGGTACGTCACAGAGGCGTACCGAATTGAGGGTGGTCACATCGCCCTTTTGTTTCCTGATTCGCATTGGTTATCATCGATCTTGCTGTTACTCTCTTTGTTGTTACTTCACAAATTATCGTGTGACCTGATAACCAACGGACTCTAGTTGGGGGAAAAGTTTACAATTTAGGAAAATTAAGATAGTGTAAATCACATAATAAATGGTAAAATTTGCATTACGAGAAAATACTTATTCCGAACTACACTGTGAAATTAATTTTCTCTCGCGGTTAATCGACGCTGTATATCTACGGCCCTGAAGTCATGGTGGAACTCGGACGTAGTTTAAAAGAGCCAATGGATATCGCCGTTGAAATTCACGCAGTTGCTGGAAGGGGCTGCGCGTCGGGTTTGCGCGCAACCCGTAATTCTCGATCATAGCAGCGCCGCAAGTGTCCATTTTGTTTCATTCGTTGATCCCGGCTAGTCGACGCTGGTGCAACTATATTCCTCGTTTGCTCGGAGTTCGGCAGTACGTAGTATTCAGGAGCGACGCGTTAGATAGGGGGCAAATAAGTAGCAGTGGCTGTCTTGCTGCGGAGTTTGTGTCGCCCGGTATACTAGACCGAGAATTTATTTCAGAGTAATAGATCCACGCTTCTTTTAGACTTTAGTGATCGAGATTAGTGTCGCCGGTAAACTTTTCGTGTTTTCGGAGAAAATAACATTAAAATAATAATATTATAGAAAAATTTACAAGGATCAACGAAGCGTGTATATATTCGACTTTTAAACCACTGTATTCTTCGGTGATAATCTGTCGTTTACCAAGATGGCCGAACTACAGGGCACGCCGGTTACTCAGGACGCACTGTCCGTGGCCCAACTTGAACTTGGAGGAAATCCTAACGCCTTGGCGCTGCGTAGGCCATTCGACCCTGTCGCACATGATCTTGACGGTACTTTCCGCCTGACACGTTTTGCTGATTTGAAAGGATGAGGGTGTAAAGTCCCTCAAGAGGTTCTTGGTAAACTTCTTGAGGGACTACAGGCGGACGATAATAACGTCCAAGATCATGAGCATGCCCATTTTATGCATATGGCTATTCCGCGCATTGGTAAGTTGATTTCTTATCATTATACGTTCTTCTGATTGTGCATGGTCACTCTTTGTTACCTCGGATCACTACCGTATCCACGGATTAATCCACGAAGCATTTTTTTTCATTATTGAAACCGCTATACGGTTGCATGATTATTCGTTCGCATATACAGAAAATTCACGTTTACCCCGCCAATGGATAAAATTTGTGGAAATGGCGACCGGCCAGCCGGCCGGCCGGCGCTGGGCGTCCGTCCGCCACGTTGTCAATTCCCGCCTATTTTTTTTTCTCGTAATGCGTTCGCCGCCATTATGTTGTCCGAACATCTTTTCACGATCCCATTGTTTCCCACGCATCTGAAGAAGACGCATGAATATTCGTATTCTCGTTTGCAGTCTAAACACGTTACATGATGAATCTTATAACTTTTCTCACTTTTTATTCATTTTTTTGCAGGCATTGGCATGGATTCCTCCGTAACGCCGTTGAGGCATGGTGGTTTGAGCCTAGTACAGACAACGGACTTTTTTTATCCTTTAGTAGACGATCCTTACATGATGGGTAAGATTTCTAAAACTGTTGAAAATGACCGGTTATTTTTCAGTACAGCAGGTGAAATTATTCTTGCGTTTTTTTCTTATAACTCGTCTCTCGTAGTCCTGCAAATAACAAATAAATAGGCATACGTCGTTATTACAATATGTGTGTATATTAGTTTTATTTTTCATTGCTTCGACTACATATCATCAACGAGCAGAGAAATCTTATTTTTTTTCTCAGGCAAAATTGCATGCGCCAATGTGATCAGTGATTTGTACGCTATGGGTGTTACGGAGTGCGACAATATGCTGATGCTTTTGGGGGTCAGCACCAAGATGACTGAAAAAGAAAGGGACGTTGTTGTTCCACTTATAATGAGAGGCTTCAAGGACTCTGCTCTTGAAGCAGGGACGACTGTTACTGGTGGTCAAACTGTCGTTAATCCATGGTGTACAATTGGGGGTGTTGCCTCTACGGTTTGCCAACCCAACGAATACATCGTGTATGCAAAATAATTCAAGTTGTTTAAATTAAGTGTTTAATAGCTTTTCCAGCACTGCTGCCCATCACTTTTCCTAATTAACTTTAAATGTTTCTAGATCATGAAAAGTTATTTGGATGATGTTTCATCAGTCTTGGATTGACTCTAGGTACCTTGAACAATTTTTTTTTCTGTGTCCTTTTCAACGTTTAGGCCGGACAACGCGGTTGTTGGGGATGTCTTGGTGCTAACAAAGCCACTCGGAACCCAGGTGGCAGTCAACGCTCACCAGTGGCTAGATCAGCCCGATCGTTGGAATAGGATCAAACTAGTAGTCAGCGAAGATGATGTGAGAAAGGCATATCAGCGTGCAATGGACAGCATGGCTAGGCTAAACAGAATAGGTACATTTAGTGTTACATCAGGACACCAGAAAATTTTTTAGAGATCTTTTCTATTTGCCTGGCCATACACATTGGACCATTTTGCAATTCTGCACGGTCTGACAACACTACCAGGCATAGAATAATCAGTTGAGGATTCCATGGCGCTCTGATCTTGTTCACTGGCAGTAGTCGTCACAAATTCCTTGTACATGTTCAATTAAAATTCATTTTCATTTTGTAGAGGTTTCAAACGTTTATTTGATTCTTACAGCTGCACGACTCATGCATAAATATAATGCACATGGGGCAACGGACGTCACAGGCTTTGGCCTCTTGGGTCATGCCCAAAACCTGGCCAAACATCAGAAGAATGAAGTTTCATTCGTTATACACAATCTTCCGGTTATTGCCAAAATGGCAGCAGTTGCTAAAGCATGTGGTAACATGTTCCAATTGCTTCAAGGCCACTCCGCAGAGACCAGTGGCGGATTGCTCATCTGTCTTCCACGAGAACAGGTTTGCTATAACCATAATAAAGAATATCCTAAGAATGAAAAAACTTGGACCTGCTGAATACAGTAGGGCATTTTAGACCGGTAAAATGTCCTAAAGAACGAGCAGGAAGATAAATTTTTGAGGATTCCCAAGCTGCGTCAACAATGTGTTGACTCGGTGTCGTCAACTCTTAAACAATCAAAATTTTTTCTATGTGTACGCTTGTTTCCAATAAGGTGTATCCAAGCTTTATTTTTCGGCGTTTATTTTTAGGCTGCTGCATATTGTAAGGACATTGAAAAACAAGAGGGTTACCAAGCATGGATCATCGGGATCGTTGAGAAGGGTAATCGTACAGCGAGGATAATCGACAAACCGCGAGTCATCGAAGTACCCGCGAAGGAAAAAGATGGTGAACTCTGGTAGAGGAGTAATCTTACGGATGATTATGTTATATGAGTTTGGTATCACGCATTCAAGGTGGTTAGATCTTGCAGTGCTAATAGCTGTTGGTTAGCAATTATTGTAAGATCGCCACGAATGTTGATCGGATTATCGAATAGACGGGAAACCACTTTGTGTTTCCCAAGTTCTTGGGGAGCTTGATAATATCTAATATACGTAAATATATATATATATATATATATATATATATATATATATATGTGTGTGTGTGTGTGTTTTTATCTTATACAATACATGATCGTAGAACAATTCATGTATAAGATAAAAACGAAGAGGCAAAGGAAAACAACGCCAGTAAAACAAGTTAATGAAGAGATATCATCAGCTAGTATATATACATTATACATATATGAAAAACATAATTACTATAAAATATAAAACAACGGTTTGCTTTTATACAAGACGAAACTGTGATTTTTTATTTTTTATCAAATTTCAACGTTGAGTGCATCTGAAAATGAAAGCAAATTCCAGTTGACGTTGATATTATAATCACTTTCAATTGCATAAACAAAGTGAGAAAAAGAAAATTTTCAATTCAACAGTTACGTGTAATTATGTTGACTTATTTTGACAATGTTGTTCCAAATTCCTGGTTCTTTTCTTTGCTTTCTTTTCTCAATATTTCCTAATCTTTGACTATTAGGGGCGTAGCTATTATGCATATGCTTGTGGAGAAACAATGGAAAGATTAACTCTGTTATAATCAAACCGAAATTTATCTGGCAAGTTGGCGTCGGAACGATGAGGCCGAGTAAACTAATTCCCTATAAATAATAATGAAGAGTGAAAGTGAAGAGAATTAAAGTAAAAGCTTATGGCGAACTAGCCGGGCAAGCTTGGCTAACCAAAATGTATTCTCGTTGAGACAGATGACAAAAATTCTAATTCAAATGCTTATTACACCCAGATTGCAATAAGTTACCGAATCTGGGTAAGTTATAATTTGCATATCTTGATTGAGTCAATTGCTCTAGTTTTCATAAAGTATTTTTCCTTTGTTATTCATAATTAATACCGTACTTTTCTACAGACTCAATTATTCGTACCCTAAAAAACGTTTATGAAATCAGACCATAATAATTCTGCGAGCACATTTGTAAACAGACGTTGGTAAACTTTGAGAATGATGGGGGTGAAATTTGTCATATAACATTTTAATAAAGCGCTACTTTGTCAATAACATAGTCGCCTCTTGGTTATTACCGTTCGCCACTTAATCGTACGACACCCTCCTAACCTAACCGTGATGTGGGTGTGTATGCATATATTAAACTCATACGTAAGCCATGAAATCGATGCACGCGATTGTCAAAATGGTGGTATTGAGACCGTCGACAGGTAAGGGTATCACGAAGGCTCCATTTCTGTCGTTGAAACGGTACTTGAATTTTATCCGAAGCGGTCGTACAGCACCAGGAACCACCTCTAATGGGCTTGGATGTGATAAAATAAAACTACCATTGTCATGGTGTTTTGTTTTGAACTATGAGAGGCAGTGTGTCTGTATAGTCTATGTGCAGGTTTCGAGTGGTTGACAAGACAGAGCCACGGTCGGAAGTTCGAAATATATTGCTTGGAAAGCAATTCAAAAATTAAGAATCTGACGCTTGAAATGACGCTTTGAGAATTGAAACGGCAAAGATTTGAAATCGAAGAATCGGATACTAGTTTCCGGGATGGAGAAATACGTTGTGGTCGGAAGGATTGGCGAAGGCGCGCATGGGCTGGTATTGAAAGCTTATCACGTCGAGCAGGGCAATGAGGTGGCGTTGAAAAAAGTATTGCTCAAAAAGATCGACGAGGGTATTCCGACCTCCGTATTACGAGAAGTCAAGACTCTGCAAGAGCTGAGACACCGCAACGTAAGGAATAGCAGCACAACTGCGGGTCAATTTCATAATTTTTAACCATCTTTATGATCGATACCCACAGGTAGTCGAGTTAATCGACGTTTTCCCAGTGGGTTTGGATTTTGTCATGGTATTCGAGTACATGCCATCCGGCGTGTGGGAGATAATTAGAGACTCGGAGAGGCCGCTAAACGATTCTCAAAAGAAAACTTACGTTAAGATGTTGTTCGAGGGTGTATCGTACATGCATGCAAATAATGTCATGCACAGGGTGAGTTTAGAGGGTTTAAACAGCGTCTTCAAACCTACACCCATGAATAACTTACACTGGTTTGAACACTGTTTCAACATTTTATGCACACGCACCAAACTTCAATACCCTAAAAGATGACAGACAGAAGCTCTGACATTGAATTACACAATAGTTAACCGTCTAAATGAATTTAAACAACTATTTATCAAGTTAGGCTGATCAGTTTAATTGGATAAAGAGTTTAAACTCATAAAACTCTGGTTTCCTAGGATTTGAAACCTGCCAACTTGCTTGTGAACCGAGAGGGCGTGTTGAAAATAGCCGATTTTGGTCTTGGCCGATTGGTCTGGGACGACAACAGTCATTCCTATTCGCACCGAGTTGCAACACGATGGTATCGAGCACCGGAATTGTTGTACGGTGCACGTTATTATACTACAGCGGTAGACATATGGGCGGTGGGATGCATTTTCGGAGAAATACTTAACAGCGCGCCTTTATTCGCCGTAAGCGTGGATACAAAAGTTACGAGGTTGAAGTTGGTAATATTATCGCCACGAAAAATCGGGGAAAGAATCACTATTTCCTGAATTTTACAATGATTTTTAAGGGACTAAGATTTCAAAATACGAGTGTGTTTTGTTTTATTACGGTCTACTGAATTTTAGGCAATTTCAAAATGGCGGAATGACGGTTTTTCCACGGCATCAATCGTTACAATAACGTTACCAACTTCAATATGATGATCAGTTGCATCGTCCTTGTACATGCAATTGCGCACCTGTCCTTCGGTCTGTTTTAGGGAGAAACTGACATCGAGCAGCTGGCTATCGTTTTGCGACTGCTTGGCTCGCCGACGACGGAATCTTGGCCCGATTTGACTACTCTGCCAGATTACAACAAAATCACATTCCCGTGCCACAAAGGTTTGCCCTGGGATTTGATTGTACCAGATGCGACACCGGATGCTATAGATCTGATCAAACAGCTTCTAGTCTACAACTCATCGAAACGCTTAACTGCCTCATCGGTATGTTAGATTTTTAGGCAGTGTAATCAGACAGACTTAATTTTCTTCAACGACTTCTTGTTTCAGGCACTAAAACATTTATATTTTCATTCGCGGCCGTTCCCCTGCCCTGAATCTGCTTTGCCGAATCCAACGCCGGATCATCGGGTTCAAGTAAAGCCGGAAGAAGTTAAAGGAAACTTGAAACGTACAGTCTTGTTTCAAAATTTGTTGAGCATCGTGTAACCTTGCTAATCGTTTTACGTCGATGACTATATTTTGCAAAGATCTTACGACATCCGACTGTTACCCAAGAACTTCTATTTGGCTTACTTCTAGAAAGGCAAAACCGCTAATTCCTTCGTTAAAAATCCCAGAGCGGTAAAACAACTTGGCGTTTTCAATTGATTTTTTCTGAGAATAGAATGCTAAGGCGCGGTCTCTGTGGAAAATAACAAAGAATATCAGTAACAAGACGTGTGAGTGATCGAAGGCAACTGCTAAAGGTCCTCACATTGCATACATTATAAATTTTAATATATAAATGATCAGCAACTTTTTTCCATGTTTATTACTATATTAGGTAATTTAAAATTTATTATTGTACAGTAGTAGCCTAGTGATTATGTGTAGATCTTAGACAATAACCATACGGACAATTATTGATTAAAGATTCGTTAAAGAAATTAAAAAAAAAAAACATAGTCGTCGCGTAAAATTAATTTTTCTTCCGAGATCTGATGATACTAAATAATTACGATATTCTTAGCGAGTGCAATGATATACACGAGAATGTCGATAATGATATAAAAGACAGCGAAGTAATACCAGCAATAATAACAGTAACGATGACAATAATGACACTAGAATATAGTTTCACGTGTAAAATGCTTACAATATTGTCTCCCAAAATGTGCCATGAATGTGATACAGACAGCCATAATCAAGCCATGAGTAAGGTATACCTATATGAATAATCGTCCATATGGCTGTTGCTTTGACATTTATATCTGCGTTATTGTAATTTGTCAAAAATATATTGTTCAATTTAGTCTACCCTATTGTTGGTTTTCTTCGCGCTGGAGCGACGATAGTATGTATTGAAAAGAATTTCTCTATCAGTGCGTTGTTGAACCATTTTAAAAATTTTATTTTCGCATTCTTTTATCCTTTTAGACGTTGTTTCATTTATTGCAATAACACCTGTAATCGCGATAATAATTGCAAGCGTTTTGTAATCTTCTGTTTACTTGAATGTACCAGGAATATAGATTTTCTGCAAGAAATAAAAATATTTTGAAGCTAAAATTGAGTCAAGCTTTTTAGTTTTCTTTCTTCCTTCCGTTCTCTTTTTCTCCTTTTTGACTTTCAAGTTTTTTTCATAAGAAAATAATGGAAAGCTTTGTTGACAACGAAACCAACAACACGGGCAGTAAGTAGCGTATAAATATTCAACTGTTTTGCATTATTCAATTTTTTTCATACATAATATAAGCTAACCATTTATTTTGTTACTCTCCTATTACCCTATTCGTAGCTAAATTTGTTACTTTTACAATAATTTAATTTTATAATTGTAATATTATTATTATCATAGGTAAAATAGCATAATAATAATAATATATTGTATTTATTATTTTGTAAGATTCGTAATTATATTATCAGGAATACCTACCCTACACTCTATTCAGTTTAATGTGATCCTAATAACTTTTCTTGTACTGCTTGCTTGTTTGCTTTTTGAATCTCGAATCAAATAGTTCCATTCATATTAATGCTTTTTATATTCTAAATCTATACATCAAATAAGCCATAAAATCAGCCCAAACATAAAACAATTACTCGAAAGCAAACTCGAAACTTGGTTGAATAAGGGGTTCAATTTTGGATTACTGCTTCGTCTCGTACTTAAATGCTATTCGCGTAAATATCAGAGAATTGTAATAAGTTTGGGCGGAGTTAGACAGCACATTTTTTAAATATCACTTCAGTGATTAATGTAAGACGATTTTATATGAGACAGCGATTTGTAAAACGTTAGATTCTAGATTAAACTTAAATATTCAATTTTTCTCGTCTAATTTATGATCACAATAATCTAAGAGAAATAGTGTTCCTGAGCCACACGCACGCCTATTCAATTTTTTGGAAAAATCTCTAAATATTCAATCGATCCTCGATACATTGTAACACACCCACCCACATTGAACTGTTTTTTGTAAGGTAAACACATACCTGTTTCGTAAAATCGTAATAAACGCTGCATTATTTGAAAAACAGCAGAGTTTTTCATATATTTCTTTATATATTTTGTATAGTTTTTCATTTCAAGTCATTGGCTTAAGAACACTACTGCACAAACACAATTGAAAAATATATTACCCTAGGTCTAAATTGATTAATCTTATGGAGTATGTAATTGAAAAAAAGCTATGGCATGTACGGCTATCGATTAACAAGGAAATTTGCTCAATTTCATTGCCATTCGACTGAGCTTCTAAGTTTTACATTAAATATAACAAAAAATTTTGATTTTTTTTTGCATTTTTCTTTTGTTCTAGAAAAATCTTATTAGAACGCATTTCACTATTATTATTAGTAGTAAATGTTTATGTATGAATTTCGGTCATTTGTTTGATAAGAGATGCGCAATATTATTGAAAGCTACAAAATCTGATGAATAGCATATTTTTTCTTCCTTTTTTTTCTCTTCATTATGCGTATATAAATGTAACGAAAAATATAATGCTATAGAGTATAGACGATACGAGCCCATCCATACCATAGAAGAGTAATCGTATATTTTATGTATACATTATATTTGTTTCTTCACTTGTAATCTTTGAGAATTGAACTAACAAAAGGAGAATATTTCATTTTTGGCCTCAACATATTTTCTTTGCTTGTTTCATTTTATATTGTTTTCTATGATGTTATTACTAACTTTAAGCGATAGGTAAGTGAATATTTTTTTTTTTTTTGCTCTTTTTTATCTAATAGTGTAGAAAAAACAAGACGTAATTGAAAACTTGATCGCGAACTTTTCGTGATTCTATAATGTTAGATATTGAGATAATTAAGTAAGATTTATTCTCGTTTAATACCCTTCTCTCGCACATTTCAGCATCGAAAAATATACATATTATATGTACGTGCATATGTGCACACATGTATGTATGATTAGATACCTTCGTGAGCTTATGTGATAATCAAACCTTTGCTTTAATTATAAATTGTGAATGAATACATGTAAGCTTATTGTGCGGTGCGGGTATTACAACGACGGTTATAAAAGTATAATATTAAATAAAAATTAATATTGATGACGATAATAACAGTTGTAGTAATAATAATGATAATAATAATAATATTATTAATAATAATAGTCTTTAAGGTTGATTTTATTTTGATACTTTTTGTCTATGAAGAAAAAATTTGATAACCGCCTATCTATCCTAGCCACCTAAACTAGTCCTGCTCGTCGTCTTTCTAATTCTCCTTGTATGCCTCCCTCAACTACTCGCTTAACACGATACATATTTATTTCATAGTAAATACAATATTTTAGTTAACATATCATATGAAACGGCTGACATACCGGATGTTCCGGGGAAAAAAGTGAAACAAATCGATATACAAACTGTACATGCATACGTATACATAGTAGTGTATGCGCGTATGTATCTACGTATGTATGTATATACCCTTTTATCAGTATGAGCAAAATTTATAGAGTAAATTATTAAATCGTACACGTGCTTTAGTTACGTATTCATTGCAGCATACAGGTATGTAACCTGTACATAACTCAAAACACTGTAGAAAAATTTTAAAGCACTCTAATACGCGTTCCCTTAATTTCTACAAAAGTCCAAATTTACGCCACATAATTTCGCCGGGATTTAGATATTTTATACACTAATCGTCAAAAGTAAGTAACGTCTTTGACAGCTGCTTAACCCTTTCGACTTTACGTCTATACAATATTAAAATTGAATTTTTAGTTCCATAATTAGTACACATTTAACATTTCAACGCCGTTGTTCTACTCAAAGCATCCGTACTATTATTTTTCTTTTCATTTATGTATATATTTATATAATATGTACGTATAGAAGCTTTTTCGTAATATGAAAATGTAAACGCGGCGATAAAATAACAGTAGGTTAGTGTTATTACTTGCTTGAATTAAATGTCTTAAACATTCATAGGTAGATTGTATATCTGCACTTTTCTTTCAACGGTATCAGTTTATATATATATATATATTTTTTTTCTCCGTTTGTTCATAGTATTATACTCGCAATTACGAATTTATTTCTTAAATTTTTGCAAATGTTACAATTATCGAGATTAGATAGAGAAAAAAATGTGAAATTATTTTATTTGGATTTGACCTTCTATGCAAAATCGGTAAATCGAAATTGTCAAGTTTGTGTCATGAAAAAATAAAAAATCTCATTGACAGTCACTATAAACTTATTCATCCAGTATCAGTAGCCTGTTTTTTCTCTTTCTTAACACTGTTTCATCAAACAAATATACCTATTATTGCGATTACACGAGTACACTGTGTACAAAAGTAAAAGTTACATGTGAATGAGAAACTGAATACTGCAATTTTTATATTTTTAGCTGTGGTTTTGAACATATGAAATCAGAAAATAATATACATTATCAGTAACTCTCGGTGTTAGCTAACCTTTCTTTTTTTTTTAGTACATTTGAATGTGGCGGAAAACTTAGTTCAATGAAATAACACACACACGCATATACATGTCGAGGTAATATTCATTCATCAACTGCAAGGAACAAGTTAGATATAAAAGCATGATATATATATAAGGAAAAAAAAAAAGAAGCGATTATCGGAATGCAAAATTAATCAATCGGTAAGGTAATCGGGTTGTACGAAAATAATAATAATAATAATAATAATAATATAAGAAAAAAGATATTTAAAAAATCAATGAGAAGTATAAGAAACTCAGATTTTCAATTATTAAGGCGTGTTTGCCGTATACTTGCGTCCCTCGATATATTACCATTTTCAACGACTATCCTATTTCAACCCTATTTCAGTTTTTGTTTCGGTTCGAAACTGCGAGTGGTATAACGTGGTATAATAATTACCCAATTACTGCTGCTTTTTTTTTTCTCTCTTTAGTAAAAGACAAGTAAGATCCTTCACCGTTTTAAGATAATAAATGCATTAGTAAAATTTCAATGAATTGTAGCTCAGGCTTGACTGGTGGAGACGACCGGTGTCTGGCAGTAAGGACATTCACGCTGATTTGGTGCACAACCCGAACACACAACGTAGTGGTTGCATGGTGACAAAGTAACTGTTCGGTTCTGTTCCTCGCAGACCATGCATTTTGTTGCAGTTTCGAGATAGAGTACCTGAAAACATAATCTAAGCCTCAACAAAGAGCAATTTCATTAACCGACGCAGAAGCGACTCCTATTCGGAGATGGACTGGTGATTGTATGACGAAAAAATCTTTATGCATTGCCGAATGGCGAAAGATAAAGAGTTGTCAATGTAAAATTCTATTCGCGCTTCTGCTCGCATAGAAACTGACAACCAACAATTTTTTATTAAACAGGTTTGAATGGTTTACCTTTTCTACTTCCTCAAGGTCAGATCGTAGTTGAGATTGCAGAGATTTGAGCGTCGCTATGGACAGTGATCTGAGCTCGCTAGTCCTTCTTAGGGCATGAAGATAAGGTCCACCCACGGTCGCTTCGTTTTCAACTCTCAATGCTTTTACCTGCAACAAGGCCTGCAAGCAATCCATGCTCTAAAGTACAATGCATCTCTCTTGTGATTGAACAATGATTTTTTACAACGGGGAGCTTTCTACCAAGATTCTTAAAAACTAAGAGAAGTTTACTCAATCATCTGGAAAATTTGTTAATATTAACCAAAAAATTATTTTCCACTGTTGATTTATCGACGAAATAACGCAATGTCCATAAAAATTCAAACCTAGACTGTTATCTGCTATCTAAACTGACAAAGTAATAAGTTTTTTTGCAACATTCCATGAACCTCAACTTAGTCTGCGGGCTGGAAAAGGGGAAAATAAAAAAAAAAAGAAAACAGCTTTGTCTATCACAAAGCAAATCTATATTTGTATGACTATTTGAGGGTGCTAATGGAATGTATCATTATTTTCACCAGGAGTAATTAATACGACTTATACTGCAATTGCTTACATCATGAACGTGACAATTAATAGTATAAGCACGTCTGAACTTGAGTGGAAAACTCCCCGATAAAATGGAGGATAAACAATCACCTCATCCCTCTGTTGTTCGGCAATAGACGCTTTACGCTTAGCTTCTTCGCTTTCCAACTGCCAGGCTGTACAAGCAGCTCTTGCCTGGTTTATGCGCTCGTCCCACGTCGCGAGTTGTGCACGACTCGAAGTCAGTTCTTCCCGGAGCCTTTGAACCTGATCGAATTCAACGAACGGAGGCTTGAATAAAAATCCTCGTCATCGTTCAGAATGAAATAATTTGATTCGGCTAATTTCTTCTACATATTTGCCCGTTTTTGCTATCTATTGTATTATTTTCGGTTCATTGTAAAGGGGAAAAAAAAAAAGATTGGCCGGTCGCTTACTCACCTCTGATAATGTGCCTGTATTGCTGGGACTAATGGAGAATGCGTTGACTAAGGGTGAAGCTGGGAGTGGCTGAGCACGAGACGGAGACATGCCCTGATTCGCAAAGTCGAATAAACTGCTGTTAAATCCGCTGAGTTTTGAGGCAGAGCTACTGAGTTGAGAGATGTGATTGCTGAACGGATCCGAAGCTTGGCTCATGAAAGGCATGGTCTATGGAGAAAGATAAGACGTAACGTAGAAGGGGAAAATAAGCAAGAGTACTTTTCATTTAGCAAATAAATTAAATTAAGGAAATTCAGTATATTTAATCAATGTCTCTCTATTTACCGATTCCATTGAATCTTGATGAGAAAATCTTGACCCGGTAAGAAAACCAGCAGACTGTAATTGTTGTAGAGGACTTGAAGTGGATGGTGAAAAATTACTGAGTACAGATCTTTCCGTCATTCCAGGTATATTCACCGGAGCTGAACTTCCTAATAAACCAGAGCTAGCCAAACCAGCCGATATAGAATTGCTCATTGGCGAATTACTATCTCTATGAATAGAGTCTACTAAGCTCAACGGGTCATCCAAATGTATGTCATCCAGTGCATTGCCTAAAAATATGGATAAACATTTGTACACACGATTAGAAATGAACACAGTCGTTTTTCTGATATTCTTAAATGAATAGTATTCTATTTCTCGTCAACTGAGTTTAGGTAATTCATCTTATTTGTTCAACATACCGATAACAGATTCAACTGTATCGCTAGGGTAGAAAGACGTTGAGCGAGGAGATACAGTTGAGCCCAAAGAGTGACTACCAAGTGTGCCATTGAGATTGAAAGCTATGTAGAG
Source organism: Neodiprion pinetum (assembly GCF_021155775.2). NCBI lineage: Eukaryota > Metazoa > Arthropoda > Insecta > Hymenoptera > Diprionidae > Neodiprion > Neodiprion pinetum. The sequence continues at coordinate 34,561,566 of NC_060236.1, read as the reverse complement.
ACTTTGTTTGCGCTGAGCTTTTTCAGCTTTGTTCAAAAGAGGATCGCTCTCTATTGCCATCATTTGCTTCCTTATTTCACTCTGAAAAAATGGTAACGGATAGAGTATAGAGATAAACAGAATATTTATCGAGCCATCTTCAAAGATAAATTAATGGTATTTCATATTTACAGCTTGTAGAATTGACGAGGAGTTGTAAAGTATGCTTGTGAGTTTTTGATGAGCGGCTGCTGAAGCAGCGGAAGATGAATTGTGAAGTTGAGCACCCGGCGCCTTGCTGTGAGAACTATTGCTCCCGATGCTGCTGGTCGTGCTAGCAGATTCCGAGACATCTCCCCCACTGCCATTCTGAAACCCGGTAAACTAAACGAATCTGTGATTGTCAGTTGTCTACCATTGACAATGATGCAATAAAATTATGAATCCATAAAATTGGGATAAAAACAAAAGAACTACCGCATCCGTGCCATTGTCAAGAGTTTTTTCAATGTATCCGAGGTTGCCTTCGGTCTCGTTTAGCTCAGACAATGAGTATGAAATTAATGAAGAATAGGAACATATAGACTTACACTGCTATCGCTCGGTGGTTTATCCTTGTCGTGAAGCTTTTTGTCGGGTGTCAGAACGCTGCTTATTAGGTCGGCGATGTTGGTGCCGTCAAGAGGCACGGCCATATCCCTCGCGAGGCTCATTTCTTCTGTTGGCAAGACTGCTCCATCAGCATACCGTACCAATTTTTCAATATATCAATCTTGAGCGATTCTCACAGTTAAGTTTATGGTTTAACACAAGATGAAACCCAAACGACTCAAGCATAGAATATAATGGCAATTTACAATTTACTGACAAACTATTGACTAGATTTCATAGTGGAGAAGTCTTTACAAAAGAAAGAACTAACATGATTTACGATCGCAACTTGACCAGTTTCCCCAAATCACGCAAGTCAATATTCATGCAGCCCAAATTCAATTATTACCATTATTCATTCCAAATCTGAAACTCGATTGTTTACTGTTTTACGAAAATACTATAAAATTTGTGAAATTGTAAACCCGAGAAATGGCCAAAATTCAAATGAATAAATTAAAAAAAAAAATATAATCAAAATTGAATTACGATAAACACATTTATTAGCATGATCTTCCACAGCTGGACTGGAAATTAATTTGTTTAAATGCATGCTTTGAAGGAAGGAAATTGTGTTTTGCGAGAGAACAGTCAAGAATAAAAATTTACACAAATAAAATAATGTGTCACGTCAAGCTAGTAAAGTACATTTATCACACATCCTAAGCTTACAATCTTTATGAAAAGACATTGTTACGTACGATTGATGAGGTTACACTCACGGTCAACGTGTGCGAAGGCGCAAAATACGCCGCGAGGACAATAACCAGCCTGCTGCACGTCGTTGCACTTTGTAGACTTGTATATTTCCGGATGAAACTGCTGCTCTGTTCGCGTGTGGCAATAAGTGCAGGCATCGCCTTGCTCGCAGTTACCAGGCTCACCCCATTCTTCCCCATGTTTAACATTTGGACACGGTGTGGATCTTTGAAGGAATTTGATATTGAAAAACATCATTTTGATACCAAGGGTGATACCTAATCGTATATGAATGCACAGAATAATTATAAAAATTCACCTGTACTTGTACTTCCTAGGGCTGCGCCTTTTGTCTTTGCTGTTATGATACTGCGGGCAGGCATAGCCTTGCCTGCAGAGCCGAGGCGGTCGTTTGCACGGCTCAGTCTTGTAATTTCCTAGTACATAATTGGTGTCCTGCCATTTGGGGTCTTCGTTCATGAGATTCCTTTCTTTATCCAGTATGTTTGGCCCATTCGTCGACGAGTTTGGATCTGAATCTGGGTTCTCAAGGGCCTGAATCTCCTTGATGTCATATACCGGCGGTCGCAGATCATGATTTCCATGTGCAAACGCGCAGTGTGGACCATTTTTTACGCAGAAACCCCTTGAATCGGTGTCGTGAACGCACATGCAGGTTTTGTAGTAGCGGAGGTGATACCGTCTCTCCGTATCCCCCGCAGTACGGTGCAGGAACGGACATCTGGACCAGGCAGAAATTTAAAACCCAATCATTCTACTTTGCCTTTGCGTTCCCTACTATTGAAAAAGGTATCGATTGGCTGATTCTAATTAACAGAAATTAAGAACCAATGAACGTATCAAATTTAAAATTTATCCCCCGAATGACGATTCGAACTAAAATATAGTTTTGTGAAATTACATAGTCCCGAGTCAAAATTCTATGATGCCATATTCTGGATAATTTGTGACATTGACGATGACGTAGAACCTGCATCCTTAAATACGATTAAAGGAATGCTGTGTATATTTTACAGAACGTTTTGATAATCCTTCATATTCGCTAAAAATAACTGATCTATTTTTTAACAGTACGAGATGTAAACCACTCAATATTATTCATTCTAAGGGGATTAAATTCTTTTTAACCAATATCACCTATAGTTTGGCCAACTACAAGAAATCTAAGCAAGTTTTTAGACAGTCTGTTAAACTTGAGGCAATCGGCAAGCCACAATAATGATTAGAGCCTAGACAACAACTCTGTACAGGATGAACCTGATGCTTTTTGACCATTTATCCATTGGGTCATCACCTCTCATTTGCTGACGGTGTAATCATTGAAGGAAATAGAAGTTTAGAATGCATTATTTGTAACGCGGACATAACAGAGATAATATGAAATTGGTAACGCAGGTAAGCAGGTCACTTTGGTTCTGCAAATGAACCAGTAAACAACAATGACTAGTGAAGTGGTCAAATTGTAGAACGATCGTCGGTATACAGCAGGGATAACCAACTTGATCGGACCCGAGATCTATCGTTTACTGTCCAGACTCTGTGCGATCTACCAATCTCAAATCTTTACCGCAGAATTACAAGAAATATTTGTTTGACAGTTATGTATTTTTCTTTGCTTTGTCGCGATCGACTGGCCTGATAGCCAGGATCGATCGATCGGTTGGCCATCCCTGGTATACAGTATGGATTTATTATTGGTGAACAAACAACTGTGTAGGATAAATGACAATAATATGAAAGAGTACAAGGCAGTGTTGGTTCTTTGTTGTTAGGATAAGTAGGAGAAAATCAATACCGACAGAGTTCCTTTGTGCAAAATCAGCTCCTGGCGTGTGTGAAAATAATGCGAAAATCGTGTGGAGAGCCGCGACGGTGTGAGAAATTGGCGGGTAGCGCGGTCCGAATGATGTAAGAAAATAATGTTCGAGCTTCCGAGGGTGGTTAAATATGGGCGACGATAAGAAAAAAAAGCGGGTGGGTGTTGGACGGAGGGTAAAGGGGGATGGGGATGGGGAGGGGAGATAAGGAAGTACTCACTCGTCTCCGTCGGGACAAAGGCCGGTTGTCTCATCGTACTTGGTGCAGTAATTGTCGGCGCTGTAATTGAAGGTCCGATCACGTTTTTTTACGGGCCTTCGTCGCCGCTGGTTCATAAAGTGCCAGTTGAAGCAGGTGAAGGGCCTGTGCTGGGTGCATTTGCGTTGTATAAAGAGGGGGCATTGTTCCACGCGGAATTCCTTCAAATATCTGGAATGCGAATCCACAGAACTACACATTATTCGTTGTACACTGGACCGTGAGCACTGCACCACTGTCTGTCGTCACACTCGGGGGCCCCGCCAGGCACTACTTACGTGTAATGATTCGCCTTTTCTGTTTGAGCTGTCAACAAAGGTTTTGATTCGGACTTCATCTTGCGAAACGATCTATCGAGCATCCCAGGGGCGCAGGGTACGCGTCGCGGTCCGCCAATCCCTGGCCGTCCCGTGCGTCACGTGACCCCCGAATAATCACGAGTTTCAAGGTCATTGGTGTTTTGGTACCGAACGTAAACACGCACTCATGCCGATGCGCTTTACCCCCCGCCTAACACACTTCTTTTATTGTCAAACGATAGGATGCTTTTATTACCGTTACTCGGTGATCGAATTCTATCGCCTATAAACGCGATGAAAATGTCTCCTCCTCAACGTTGCTTGTAGAATCTTGCGTAGTTCTAGCAACTATCCTGACTCGCACTGCAGTTCGATGCTGTCGCGTCTGTCGCTATTGCGCTTGTTCATATGCGTAATTTCTTTGTGTTGCGGCGTCACTGGTTCAACACGCACTAGTTGTCCGATATTGTTTGTACTGGGTCGCCGCTGATATCTCACGATATGGATTTCAGCCGGAGATTCTTTCGTCACTTTTATCCTTTCATCGCTTTGTCTACGAATAGATCGGTCGATAATTTTTATTTTATTGTTATTTTTGTATCCAATTTTTCTCTTTCACACATACCAGCCCGAGTAATGATTTTATAATGTTGCACACTTTTCGCCACGCATTTACGAGCGAGATAAAACGTTAGATGGCAGCACCTCGCGCTTGTGTTACTTTATCATATGGACTAACTATACAACGTTCGGTCGTGTTTCAAAATTTCGGGCACTGTCCGTGAACTATATTCGTTCCTTTTCCCATGGCTGAGTTACAAAATGAACTGCGGTAGCGCTGAAAATTCATGGACCTAATTCTCTAGAAGTGAAATAGAGATCACCAACAATCCAAGTAGAGCGGGTGAAACACAGAACCACCGATCATCGTCAGAACTCCCAGCAAATGGTTGAATGCACCGTACATAATATACATGGCAATAGTGCACTTAATAGTGGCAGATCTGAACGAAAAATCTAGTAACAAAATCTGATATTGTATACCGTGTATACCCTTGATGAATTAACAATTGGCTAGGGGTTGGCAAGCGTGTTTGAAAAGAAATAAATAAGCAAAGCGACCATGAAGTGACAAATAAAAGCTGAAGAAACACAATGCTGAGGTTCTAGGCGGTGAAAATCAAGTGTAACGTCGTCGATCGGTGGACAAGCCTCAATAACAGTAATACCGGCGTCTGTATAACGGATAAAAAATTTTCCACGGCCGAAGGCATGCAGACCTCGGTAATCCGAGGCTTTATGGGCTGACATTTCGGCCTCTCGACTCTCGCGACTCTGAACTCAATCCGCCGTCGAGCGGAGCGTTTTACCATCAACCCAGTTCTCCCAGTGCCTATAAAATCGGATAATAAACAACTGTCCGTGTGAACAAGTGCGACGTATCCTGCATGAAGTAAAGCAATTTCAACCTCCATTCTCGCATCAGGTGATTCCTCCCCCGCGTCCCAGCCGAACAATAACACTCTGCTGGCCGAAGGTGAAGCCAAAACATGCTTCTGGTCGGGGACACGCTGCTGCCTTGATCAGTGCACGTAATACGTAGTTCCTACATACTTTTTTTAAAAATTTATTCTCACTTCGCATATCACGAGTTTTTCAGTTTTGTGCTTTTCTCGCGCGTGTGTGTGCTCGAGTGTGGATATTGGATATTCTTATTTTTATTTCTTTTCATCTTTTCGCTCCTGTGTTTTTTTGGGTATTTTTTTTTTCCAATCTTTCCTGACGGACAAGAGATCTAAAGAATATCTTGAGTTAATCATTGGATGTTGTATCGGTGGAATTGTTATCCTTAATCATGGATGGATTGAAAAACTAGACTGGCCATGCTGCTCAGTGGTGAAAAAGTATCAACAGCCGTTTGACGTCGTCGTCGCTCGTCTCCGATAATACGAAAATGAAAACGGAGAAAAAATCGAGCGAAGCAACGTGCGTTACGACCACCGTCGTCAAGGAGGAACCTGATACAGATTCGGTTAAAATAAAGGAGGAGTCCGGGGTAGCAGGAACTGGCAATAATGAGAACACCATCAGGGAGGAATCGACGGAATGCCAAAGGGATTCAAACATCGATCCCAATCACACGGATGGCACTATGTCTCAAGAAAATCAAAATAGTACTAATAATCAATCCATACTTGGCTCTGTAAAACAGGAAAATGAACAGAACCATCCTGGCGATGATCTGCAAAATGGTGCGCACTCGGTATCTTGGTTAATTTTTCACCTTGGGCATAGATTAACGATTACTATTTATTATTTTACCCAGACTGCGCAGCAAGCGTTGGACTCTCGTCTGACGGAATTCAACCCCTAGTGAGCAATGTGCTTGCCAAGCAAATGGGCACTGGCACAGGCGGAGGGGATGCTCAGTACATGCAACAGCAGAGCCAGATATTTGTATTTTCTACTATGCTGGCAAATAAAGGCGCAGAAGCGGTTTTGCAGGGACAATTCCCATCGATAATTGCTTATCATTGCGCACAGCCAGGCACCAAGAAGTATCTGGAGGTACGTAGGCAGGATCGTCACAAATCTGGAAAGTCAGGAAAAGTCAGGGTATTTTATTTAAATTTTGAAATATAATATACCTTTAAGTCATTAATTGCAGAAATTGCTCCCTTTTATCGTAACTTGTTAACTTTTTTATTCTTCCAATGATTCAATAATTTTCTATCAAATTAAACTTGATAATGACAGATATCAATATTGAAGCATAGTTGAGACCACCATAGCGTATTGATTTATTTTGTAAACCACTGAGCGAAGATAGCAATTGGTATATTTCTGCAGATTATTGAAATAGAAGGATTTTTTTATCACCATTGTCGTTTCAGAAACACCCTAGTAAGGTGAACCAGTTCAGACCAAACCCTGCCCAGTGGTTGAATAATCTAGCGATGATGAAGCAGAAAGTCCAACAGGGCGGGCCGAATAGTGCTTTTCCCACCGAGCAGCCGCCGGACCTTCCTGCACTTGAGCCCAATGCGCCTCCGTTTTGGAATGAGCAAAGTACAATCAGAAACTTGAATGGCAGTAGCTCAATGGGCAACCCAGACTCCTCCCTCGACGATAACAATATCGATGTGCCTTGCCTTGTGCCGAACTCCCCTAACAACCCAGGTATTACCGCTAATAATTGAGTTAGACCAAACGAAATTCGACTATCCGTTTTTTGACCGAAAGTAATAAAAATGAACGAATGTTGAATGTTGTTTGGAGAGCGGTGAATCGTATTTTTAATTGGCTGCCCGGAGCTTAGAAGGGCTATGGAAAAGCAGCGGTTGTATGTATATGATTGATGACGTCAACGATTTTTGATCCTGGACAGGTAACTCTCAGCCACCAACTAGCACCGCATTGGGCCACAGCCCAAGCCTCCTGGGGGCACCGAACAGTCCTGGTTCCTCAGGTCTGCAGCCTTCTCTGCAGGGTGTCAAGGTACCTGACGAGAATTTGACCCCTCAGCAACGTCTGCACCGTGAAGAGCAGCTTGCCACTATAAGAAAAATGCATATGATGCTTTTCCCCGAGCGCAAAGACGAAGGCCCTGCTGCTGGCGGCTTGGACCCTACCCAAGGGCCTCCTCAGGCACCTGCACAAGGCGCGGGGAATGTTTCTAGCGGCCCTTTAGCAGGCCCGCCTGCCGTTGACTGGCACAAATTGCAACACCACTTTTTTGACGGCAAAAATAAGGTCTATATGAGTTGATTTTATGGTAGTCAGATGCTCCGATTCAATGTTTCAGAGGTTAAAATATGAACATCTCGTTATAGGTAGGGGTAGGCAGTCCTAACGCTGCAACTTTGAGAGGGGCAGGCATCGGACCGACACCACGTGGCCAGGGACCTCCGCCTCCTTATCACCAGACAACGAGGTCGGCGAGCGTGCCAATTGCCATACAGAGCCCAAACCCATCGTCGCCCAACAATCCAACTAGCAACTTGTCTCTTCCTTCGCCACGTGCTAGTTCGGCCCTGAATTCCCCGGCAGATTGCAACAGGCAGTTTCAACTTGGAAATAATGTACAAAGATCTGGACATCTCACTGGCCAGAGTCCTACGAGTCAGGATTCTCCCAATCCTGGAGCTGGCCCTCCCACTGGAGCACCAGGGCCTAGACTGAACCACAGCAACCCAGGGACCCCCATTTCACATTCACACCTCACTGCCCTCAGTCCTAATGGAGCCACAACTCAAAAGGACACCCTTGACTTTCCATCTAGTCAACCATCTACCAGTAAGTAGAAAGAAAAGTGATTGCATCGCTTAGAGTTTCAATTTTTTTCACATTTTATTCTTTATGTAGATTGTCATTTTGGTGTGAACCTAATACTTCATCATTTCAAGATGCTAATTTTCATCATTGTTCCATGAGGTTCAGTATCATTCTTAAAGTATAACGCATAATTTTTGTTTTTAGCAATGGATGGTATGTTTTGCCGAACGTTGCAATCGCTGGCACAGCAGAAACAGCAACATAATACAGCGGTGAACGCGAGCGGTGTCAAAGAGGCAAATCTTATGCCAGTACCCAGTCCTCAACAAATTCAATATCTTAATACCTTTGAGGGGCAGGAACTCACGATACAAAAACAGCCAAACACCAGTCTCAAAGACACGAATTTGCCAACGTAAGTGTAACCTCACATTTTGGTATTTTGCTTTGCAATGTATAACAATTTTATGACTCCATGTACAATGTATATCATTGTGATATCCCGAGTGTACGTACCTTTTGAATACAGTATCTTAACCAACCATTCTTTCGTTTATTTTCAGGAGTACGAGCAATAGCAATAATGATGTGCAAAACAGAATGATGCCTGGAAATATGGAGAGCAGTAGTCAGTTCCCAACTAGATCGGAAGGCGCGAGTCCCTCGATGGATGGGGTTAACAGGGGGTTCGCGGGGCCGTTGCATAGCCCGCATACACCGGGTACTGCAACACCGCACACGCCGGTTGACTCTATGAAAAATGGGAATAAAACTAGCGCAACTACGACTACAAGTGCGCAAAACAGTCCGGCTCCTCACAATACCAACATTTCGGACAGCATGGGACCCCCCCGGACGGTACCTGCGTCACCGAACACTAAAGTAGACACTTCTCCACCATCTGGCAAAGAGCAGCAGCAGCAGCAGCAGCAACAGCAGCAACAGCAGCAACAGCAGCAACAGCAACAACAACAGCAGCAGCAGCAGCAGCAGCAGCAGCAGCAGCAGCAGCAACAGCAGCAGCAACAACAACAACAACAACAACAACAACAACAACAACAGCAACAACAGCAGCAATGTGGAAATTCAACAAGTTCAGGGAATAGCGGTCCGCCTCTGGGGCCAGGATTTCCATGTAGTAGGCCGTCAGTGAACGTGAATCAACCCGCGGATAACGTTCCGTTAAATCCGAACAACATCGGCGGTAGATTAGGCGGTCTTGGAGGAATGAGTACGAATCATTTTGACCCGATAACGTCGCTAGCTCAGATGAGCCAGCAGCTGACCAACACTGCGGCTAGTAACGCTTTAGGCGGTGGTCCGGATGGTCCTATGCACTCTGGAAACACGGGGATGATGCCGTTCAATCCACACGGTATGCAGCACATGATGCAGATGGGAGAGATGAACGGGTGCCACATGCCAGGGCCTGGCGGTGAGCCTGGTGACGTCGGGGGACTCTGCATGGGACTCGGCGGACCGCCTGCCAGCTATAGTCCCACTCCTCACACCGGTAGTCCGGGTATTAGCAACAAAATGGGAAACCCGATGATGTCACACCCCATGATGCACCCTGGTCCTTATCCCAATGACGGCCACGGTCCTCCGAGACACATGGGACATGGTCCTGGCCCTAGTCCTTACAACGGAGCTAATGTTCAGGTCTTACAATTTTTCCTTGACTGTTTATTTGCTTGTAACCGTGTTTTATACTATTTCATAGTCATCTTCTGTGAACCAATGACCCAGTATTTGAAAATCCAATTTCATGTTTAGGTAAAACCCAGCGCTCCGAATACCATCCAGTACCTTCCAGCGCGGCCAAACGTTGGGCACGCGCCACGAGGACCACCGAGCCTCGATTTCCTTCAGAGGTTTACAAATCCGTTATCAAATCTTGAGTCGAAGATGTCTACACCGTCTGTGAACCTTCAGTATTTTCCGAATGGATGCGTTCCCAATAATATGGGACCACATGCGGGAATGTCAAACGTGATGGGAGGGTTGCCGGGTATGGGAGGACCTCCGCGAATGGACGGACAACCAATGAACAATTCTGTTGGTGTTCATCCCTCTATGAGACCTGTAGGGAATATGAGACCACAGCCGAATATTATGCGGATGCAGCATATGGTCGGTGGTGGCGTTTTTCCCGGTAGCATGATGGATCCAGACAAAGTCTTCCCGCCAGAAATGGTTCCTCAGGTACAAAATCAGCCAAACCCTGGCATGTACGTACCTGGGAGCAAGGGAAGTCCCATGGGCCTCGGCCCTCCCGACGCCTCGCAGCCTTTGCCGCCGAGCATGGGAGGCGCGACCAGCAATTTCAAAAGCAGCCCGTTTGTCGGCGGCGGACCCAGCATGTCAGACCCGAACTATGCTCAGCAGTTTCACAACTTTCAGCAGCAGCTTTATGCAACAGGAACGAGGGGCAGCGGACCTCCACATCCCAATCTTCACCCACCGCCAAACTCCCACTCACATCAGCAGTTCTTTATGCCCAAGTAGTAAGTTGAGTTTAGTATGCACGTGAATGTTTTTTTTTTTTTTCTTTTTCTTTTTTACTGTATTTTTGACGGTCGAACGGGTAGGTATAGATTTGTCCTGGGATAAAAGGCAATGGAATGAAAAAAAAAATGGGTGGAAGAAATAAAGTTGGTGTAAGTTTATAGAATGCTACCCTACCGAAACTCCGACTCAACTTGTAAGAAGTGGCACAGAATTACTTGGTCTGAACTTCTTTCGATTTTCCAATTCCTTACTGACTGCTGACAAAGATATGATGTGCATAATTTTTAAAATTGCTCAAACACGATCTTGGATTTCTAATGACTGATATATCTCGCGTTTTAATTTTACGTATTACTCTAGATATCGAGGAATTTTTTCTCGATCATTTGAGGCACCGTTCGAGATCGAAACAAGATAAGGGGATACAAAAAATGTATATCACACATTATTATTGATTATTCTGTATTACATGGCCGACATGTATAGTTTGAAATAATAATTTTAGGTAACGTATTTTACCTAATCTTATTCGTACACATACATAGTCATTCATTTTTCATAACAGTCAAGAGAATATCTACAAACAAAGAATGAGAAGGCAAATTGTACATAGGATGGGTAACTGAAAAGAGCCAGTATTGAATTGGAAATTGTTTATTCTTTCTTAACAGAATCACGAATGATTGATATACCAGTAAATAATTCAGCTCAATTTTATTATTGTACATAAAGATACACACTATATAAATACCTGATGAAACGTTTCACGCCTCCTCACCTGTTTACCCAGTTATCCTTTCCTATGACCAACTTTGTGCATAATCATGCCCCTCCCTCCCCCCGCCCCCAGATAGTAGTCGCTTAGTGTGTTACAATAGCGGCAAAGAGAGAGTGAGAGTGAGAGAGAGAGAGAGAGAGAGAGAGAGAGAGAGAGAGAGAGAGCAATTGAGAACGAGAGAAAGAAAAAAAGAGAGAAAACATAAAATAAAAATAAAATAAAAAAGTAATTGACTATGAACAATTATGTTGTTGAAGAATGATTTTTATTATAAATGAAAAATAAAATAAAGATATTTACAAGAAGTTGATACAAGAATTAATCTATCATAATTTTCGTAATTCATCACCTTTTACCGAGGATATAAATCATCGGATTCAATTAGTAATTTTCTTTTTTTTTTTTTTCACCCGTGTCGTAAACTGGGACGGTGTCATCATTGTAATCAACGACAAATGTCTTTATTGTTTTGTATGTGACTGTGTGCGAGTTGATAGAACGTTATTTATAATAATACTAAAAATTAATCGTTATCAACACGACGTTTTGAGTAATTTCGAATTTTGTTTTATGCAATTCTGTATCAAATTAGCCACAGGTCTGTAATATTTCATTGTGTAACCGATCTTGTTTTTTTCAACTTCATTACTGCAATGGGATATCGCAACGAGGGTTTGTATTCCCCGCTTATTTAATTAGGTACTATTGGCTTGATTCAAGCAATTCGAGTTCGTGATATTAGCATTTATAATGTTCTAAGGCGCAGGACGATGACCCAATAGTTATCATGAGAAAAAAGGATCCAAATGAAGAGAATAAAAAAGTCATAAATCACTCGGTGGAATAAAATGGTTTGGTTTTAGTAGATCTAAAGGCTTATCTAAGACTGCAAACTTGATTGTGAGGTGGTAACCGGTAAACGTGTCTCTGCTATGGTATTAACGAGTGCTGGATGTGCTGTTCATTCTCGTTTTTAACATGATTTCGAGTGGCACAGGATCAGGCGTTGCCATTTTCAAATCACTGTGCCACACCTTACAGCAATGATCGCTCATCGGTACTCAGCAACTCTTGTCGCGTATTGTGTCATCTGGAGAACAAAAAATAAATTTTGCATTTGTACTTTTTGTTCAATCTAAAAGATTCGCCAGACCGTTTATTATTTGTAAGTTAATCGTATTCTAGAAAAAAAGATATCAGTGCGAATAGCGAATCTCTTTATCAATTCAGACATAAAGTTTGTCTTTTGTAATCAAGTTTATACCCAAAATCCAGACCAAACCTGTCCTGTCCAGCCATTTATTGGCTGGATGTGCCAGAGTCCAGTCTTTCACCACCGTTTCTGTAAAAAGTTGAATGACTACAAAATAAGGGTAAGTAGGTATAGAATTCGCCTTGAAGAACTGTTTCGCATCGCAGCTTTCGTATATGAAAAGTTCAAAACTAAGACTCGAAAGATGAAAAATTATTAGTAACTGAAGTTTCTGTAATCTAGTTAGCCAAACAAAAACTGTGATTCAAAATAGCTGCTTTAAGTGACTTGCAGCGTACCGTGTTTACCTTGACCGTTGATCTCGCGAGGTTGTAACTTTGCAGTTTAAGCTGAAAAGGGTTAAAGTTTTGTTTGTACTTTTTTTTCACTCATACGACATTAGCATTAGTGCAATTATTACGTTTTTTCGGTTGGAACAAAGTCGTCCCATTCACTGAGATCATATTTGGACAAATCGCCATCATCGTCATCCTCCTCTTCTTCCTCCTCCTCATCTTCATTCTAAAAGAAGATGGAAGAGAAACAGATTATTAACTTGAAAGTGAAAAGAAAACTGAACCTTCCATACCTGATGTAAGTGCAATATTTATACGGCTACAATGAAAAAAAAGATGAAATATGTGGATTCTAATTTGCATACTAAGTAGGGGTTTTGGGTGGCTGCAAATTAAGACAAATGGTAAGGGATTCGACTCTCCAGACAAAGCTTTTCACTTATTACATCAGCCTCTTTGTTTCCCTCTGGTTTCAGCTCCTCAATTTTGATATCTTCTTTCGGTTTGCTCCTGGGTGGGCTGACATATTTAAATGAGTCCTTGGAGTCCTCGTCGGAAGTTCTGCTTTCGAGTTTTCGCTTTTTCCTCCGCCTTCCAAATTCGTCATATTCGTCATCATCGTCATCCTTTCGCTCCTTGTACTCGACAACTCCACGATCATTGTAACCGCCTCCATACCCAGTTCGTTCCTCAACCTCACCAAATTTCGGAGCATTGCACATATTGCACTGCTGTCTCCGTGCCCAATTCACATTACCACACTTGCTGCACTGCCAGTCATCCGCACTGCAAATAAAAAAGAGCCGTTGATTAAAAAATCAGTGTCTTTCCTAAACATGTGTTTTTCCATTTTTTTTTTGTCATAGTTACCTAAACAAGCCCCTGCTTTTCTCCGCAGCAGCTTTGCCGATCTCTTGTCCTAACTTTTTTTTCTTAGGACATTCCCCTCTGTCTGAAAATCGATCAAACTTAATGCGATGAGAGATGAATAAAGTTTGGTAAGTTTTGATTGTTCTCAAAATCAAAACTGACAACCAAATTGACAAAGTATTAAGTTTACATATAATTTTAGTATGTGAAACCTATATGTGTAAAATGAATTGATAAACTTATAACTTAGTTGAAAGGGAGAATAAAAGATTGACATTGGGTAGATGATTTTTTATTTATCTGATAAGGAAATGGATGAAAAACGTGGTTTTCTCGCTGTTTGCATACTTACCTTTGCCGCACCGATTACAAGAATTGCGTCTAGCAAAATTAACATTGCCACACCTGTAAAAGTTAAAACAAAATAGTTGACCAAAGTACTTAATTCTCGACGATGCGTTCTTTTTTTTATTGACGGTGTATGCAACGTCTCTTAGAAGAATCGAATGCGAGACGGCGTGATAAATGAAAATAAAAACAAAATAAAATAGACTAATACGATAGATAATATCGGGAAGAACCAGATGAGAGTATCAACAGTACAGAGAAGAGAGAGCACAGCAAACGGTAAATGCACGGACCGATCGATTGGTTTACGCGTTTAACAATATTTAAAAATCGTTGCATGTTTGCTAAAATACGCACTGGGAGTCGGGGCAGATCCAGTCACCATCGTTAATACTCCGATGCCCCTCGTCATCGACTTTAGTGTCCATACTTAAATCTAAATAAATCTGCAAGGCGTCGCGACGTCGCCAATCCTCGTCGCTGTTTCGCGTTTCGGGTGACGTCCAACCGAGGACCAATTCGTGTGCCTGTCCTACGTGTATGCCGACACGTATAGATATATGTATACGTAGGTAGTTGTATTGTCACCGTTCAACTGCCGTGTGCTTCTACCTATGGGGCGTCAAATACACCCAGAGCTTCGAGCCGTGCGCCGCTGGAAAAGTCGGAATAGAGTTGCACCTTCGTCAGAAATTCACTGTCCGCTGTCCCTTCTCTTGCCAGTTTAGTCACGTGATTTAGACACTGGATTTAGACAAATTTTTCGTGTGGAGATTGGCGCACGGAACTGTGTAGAGAGGTTTCTCTCTGGACTGAGCGGCCCGTGCGTCGAGCTCAAGCCGTAATTAGAAAGAGAGAAGACAGCTGAACCGGACCTCTCTGCTGCACGGTCGAAAAAGTGGCGAGCAGCTGGTGGGAAAAGCAAGAAATAAGATAAGCAGGCGGTATATTTGTATGAATCTATGAGTTTCCCCCACCAGGTCACCAATTAGAGTGAGGGATTCTCTCCAGCTGTTGGTCTCTTTTTCTAATTACGGCTTCAGATCGGTGCACAAACCGCACAGTCTATCTCTGTAAGTCTGTGGATGCAACGAAGCTAACCCATTCCTCTTTCGTTCTGGGAGGCATGGGTTAGGTTTTCCTCTTTCCACGCGATAGCTAGATTCTGATTGGTTGAAGTTCGCGGTGACTCACAATCACAGTAGTAGTCATGATGTTGTGACGTCGGAACGGTACCTAGTGGAAATCCCCAGATGTTAGACACCGGAAACATTCACACACAGTTACAGCCAGACTCACATCAGTAGTTTGGGTCACCAATTACCGATTAAGTATTGAAATACACCGGACAACGGGCATTCTGTCGCTCTAGTCGAACGAACCGAAGAGGGAGAAATTGTTGGATAAAAGATTTAATTTGGCTTACCTTTTTGAGAATATTCTGGATGCGATGACTTGTAGATTGGTGAGAGGTTTTAGTGGAATAACTGACTTTAATATTTGGATATTTTGACTAACTTGGTTTATTTTATAAGTTTGATATTTAAGAGTCACAAACGCAGAGTTACACAGTGTAAGATCTTAAACTTAGTATGACACAATGGAATTTAAGCTCGGTGGACTTTTGGGCAGAGTAACGTTGTATGAAAGTTTAAATGCAAAAGGCTAAAGGATTTTACCGCGAGACTGTACCGGAACTAGATGACGAATCTGGAGGTAGAAACACAAGAGAGCGATCGAGTGATCGGTCGCCCTTTTTATAGGGGTCGATCGTTGCGCAGAACGATCCCCCTCTCTAGTTTTTTGGTCGCCTTTGCGCACCTCCCCTCTTTTCTAGGAATTCTAATTAGGGCACGACATCTTCGCCGCATGCACGCCTGTGATCTTAGTTCTTTAGCTATTACTATATTGTAGATTTTTACGTATGGTATATCGCTGCTTGGTGCGGTGGTGTAGGTGCGTGGACTTGGTTCCGTAGTTCTCCGAACTGCGTGAGCTTTTCGTTGTGTCGCCAGCCCCCTTTGTGGCGCCAGCCCCCTTTGTGGCGCCAGCCCCCTTTCTGGCGCCCCTCAGCCACTTAACTACCTGTCTACCTTTTAATGTTTTTGCTATCTTGCTCGTTACAAAGCCCATATTTCATTTTGGTTACCTGTCGTTTGTTAGTTTTATAGTTATATCTATATAGAATTGTATATGTGTTATAGTCGACTACTGTCGTTGTTAGTTTTATAGTTGTATCTATATAGAATTGCATATGTATTAAAGTCAACTACTGTCGTTGTTAACCTGGAGTACAATAGCAATTGTTTATGAACATAGTTTGTTATTTGTTTAACATTATTAGAATCACGCTGCTGCGAATATCTTTAGTTGTTTGTGTTATAACTATCTTAACAGATTTAGAGTACTTAGTAATTTGATGATTCATAGCTTTAGAGCAGGTTTACATGTGTGCTTTTGTATATGATTCCCTTCTGTAGTTGTTAATTCTTATATTGATATAAATCGGCTTGGAAGCTTCTAGAACGTTTTCGTTTCGTCGGTAAGTTTCCTAATGTATTCTCTAGGTAAGGCTCTGTATGGCTCCACATTGGAGATCTGCATTGCCTTCAAAACGTTGCGCGTGTTGCCTACAATACGGCGTTGCGGAAGAAGGTATAGTTCATGCTTGGTAATTAGCATTCACGGTTTGATGGTTTTGCAGTCTCTGGTTTTATGGGTTATTGCAGCAGTGCTATCTTTACATTATATTGGTTATGCATTTATCTATGGTTTTACAGTCTTCTATACTCCAGGCTATATAGTAAAGCGTATGTTGCTTATAGTATAGCTCTTAGCTCCGAATGCCTAAATGGCATTGTTGAGTGCTATATAATAATTGGGTATAATTGTGTTAGTTAATTATAGTGTTAATATGATAGTGATATATAATAACGCATAATAGTATTATAGTTCTCTGTAGTACGAAGATCTCGTAACATGGTTTTTAAGCCTCGGCTAGTGAATTTCATAGTTATTTCCATCTAGGGATATTCCAAATAGTTATACAGTTGTTTTAATTTCTTATGGTTACAAGATTCTCGTACTTCGAGTTTGGTTAGTTGATAAAAGTAACATGCAGTAATAATAGTCGATAAAACATACGGACGTTCCGGTCGGATGTTACACCTCCCCCCTTATGCAAGAATGGCGAGCCTCTGCTCGATCATTCTTCCTGACGGTCGTTGGGTGCTGTAGGTTTTTCAATCCATACGGTACTTTGGTTGTCCTTGGGGTCCATGGTCGATGTTGAGACGTTTTTTGCAATTGGTGATTGGGTTGCTGGCTTCATGTTTAAATTGGGGTATATGGGTATCGGCATTCCTTGGGGTGCTTTGTATTCTCCGTCCTCTTTTGTTGTTGGTTCAGTCTGGTTAATGTTTCTCGTGTTGTTTCCCATTGATTCATAATATCGCCTGACCGTAGGTTTTGGCGCTGGTGCTTCTTGCTTGAAGGATCCGGGTATTGCGTATTCGTGTTTGATTGACATGTCCATGTGTATTTCGGGGATTCCGGAGCAGTGTTTTGGTTTTGGTTGTTCTTGGTTCCAGGATATGTCTAAAGGTTTTGGTTGTGGCGGCGGTTTATTTTGATTGTTAGATGGTCCTTTGGATTCCATATCATCCTCTTGTTTTTGCCTGGCTAGATGTAAGAGTAGGTTAGTCAGGGAATTCCATATGGCTCCGAGCATGTGAAAGCTGCACCCGTAGGCCTTTCTTAGAGCATATCCGTGGATTATTGTGTCGAGGATGAATTTGGTTATTTGGATGGTTACCCAAATTCCGATTCCTCCTGCGGTGAGGGTGCCAAAGCTTACGAACCAACCCCACATCTTTGTCCATGTGTTCTTGGCTATTTTTTGCATTGCCTCTTCGGTTAGGAATTGCATGATAGATAATTGTTGATTTGCTATGGTTTGTCCTGACATTCCCCTTGCCATGTCGTTTAGTATTCCAGATCTCTCTGCTGGGAACATGATATGATCTCTCAGTCGTTCCAGATCTTCAGGGGAGTAGATTCCACTGGTTGCTAGGTTATTGGGGTTAATGTATTTCCATGTTGGTGTGGTTAAAGGTTCTATTGTGCCTGGTTTTACTGATTCGGTCAATTCTGGTAGTAATTTATACCATTTCTTATCGAGATTGAACATTACTGGGATGAAAGGGTTACATTCTATCTGTACCCCGGTTTTTAACAACATGCGGCTCTTCGGTGCTCTTCGGTGATACAAACATGCTGGCGTTTCCTCTGAATACCGGTGATTCTTGGTAACAGTTCTTCGTCTTTCTAATTTTTACGTCAACTGGTATGCATTTGATTATGTGGATTACTTCTCCTGCTATTGTTGCCATGTAGCCTGGTCCTTTCATTAATTGATGCGCGAAGTCGTCGGGTGTTACGGCTGCGGTTGTCAATAAGTTCCGTAAAACTTGTTGTTCCAATTTGCATTTCTGCGAGGATACGTCTCGGTATAATGCTGACATCTGCATTCTCATATGTCTTTCCACGTATACGAATTTTGAATTTACATAGGTGAAAATGTCCAAGTTGCTGGTTGCTATGGGTTTTTTTATGAGTGAACGCGTTTTTAGTTGGTTCTTCGATGATGAGTAGCTTCGGGTGTTCGGTCCGAATCAATTCGTACCCGCATACTTGTTGACGTCCCCTTTTCGAAAAGGCGAAGGTTATGTCTTGGGTGGTAACTGTATACACTTCGTCATAGGTTTCGTCGCTGTTTTTGATTTTGGTGGCTCTGCCGTCGTATAAGACATCGTATCGGTCCAATTGACAGGAGTCTTTTGGCAAGGTTTCCCAAATCGTGTTTCCTCCTTCATTGTCTACGCAATTACCGTTGCTGAAGTCACACGTTGTTCCGGATCGAAATATGATTTTATTTGAATTTAGATTTATTTTTGCAGTATATTCGGCTAGACTGATCTTTACATATCCTTGGACTATTACGTCGCTCCATGTTCCGTATTCGTCGGAGTATTGTATGCCTTCGCAGCAACTCATCACTGCGATTTCCTTTATCATGAAGATATGATTTTCCCCGTGAAATTCTTGAAGGTCTATGATGTACTTCAATCACCATAGTTTCGCATCAGTTCGATTGTCGTTGTGGTAGTTCCCTTGCACACAGGTTAAAGCGTCGTTCTCGTATGGCATCATTTCTTTTAAGGGACTTGTTCGATGTACTTTCTCGTCGTACATTAGCTGTCACTCCGCATAAGGGTTGGGTGTTTCTTTATTCCTATCTTATTGTTAGATGTATGATATATTTATATATATATATATATATATATCCGATGTACTTAACTAAAGGTATCTATGCGCGGCATGATTAGTTATGATAATGGAATTAGTTGATAATGTACCCGACAGTGGGTCTCGTCATGGTTTTAGTTTATTAATTCATCGTCGCCGTTGTCAGGAATTTCGATTGCCAGATCGTCGATCATAAAGTGTTGCTTGACCTTGTAATTTTGATCATCGAAAACTATTGAAAATATATCGCCATCTACGTCTTTGATCATTACTATGCTATTCGGATAATTCCCGTAATCAAAAAGATTGACGGTGGTGTATATATCGCTAACGATGTAGTCGGTATATATGCTATAGTTATAGATTCTTGGTGGCAGGTCATCGTTCCATAACAACTGGCGGGTCACGCTCTTTACCCAATTTGGCATGATTCTATTGCATATTACGGCAATAATATTACCAGCTCGCCTTATTTCTAAGGTTCGCATATCTGGCTGAAATCTATCGGCGAATATTATGACAAAATTTTCCTGGTTTGCCAAGAGCTTCATCTGCAAAATCGAAATGTTGATATAGTAGTTGAAATCATAGTGTTGATGAGGATTATTAATTGCGAGCGGTTGGTTTTTAACGGGATTTGTGTGGTTGGGTATGTCTTCTTGGAGTAGGGGAAGCGTGAGTTTTAAAATTTTTGGAGTTTATTCCTTAAGAAACTATTTGAGTTATAAGGCCTGGTACGGAAATTTCAAGTGTAACGTTCGGAAGCTTGAGGCGTTAAGTAGAAAGAGACAAATATATATGTATCTGTAAGATTGAACGTGCAAAAGAATGAGATGGGATATATTAGAAAGCGTATCCTATACTCGGGGTCTCCTCTTTGTGCGGTGCTTCGTAGTCTCACTGCATAGTTCACTACCTCTGGGCTGAGAGTTGAATGTGTGCGTATGTTTGTACGTGTGTTGTGTGCCTGCGCATTACGAAGTTCTGCCGCAACTTGTGCGTTGCTGCCGAGTACAGGGTATGCATGCTTAGTGCATCCTAGACTATCGCCTGGTAGGCGAAATATATCTGCATTTGCTCGGATTAGGTTATAGACATTCTCTTTCTCCTCGGCATTTAAGTGTTCTAATCTCAATAAGGATTCCAAAGGCTCGACCCTAGCTTTGACTAGGTTGTGGGAATTTTGAACCATAAATAATCGTTTTATTTTCGGGATATTTATTTTATTAGATCGGTTTGTGTTTTGCGTAGAGATATTCCGTGGGATTGCGCATGTTATCTTCCTTTTATACTCGTCTTCGGCTGTTTTCGTATAGGATTTAAATTCGGATTCGCGTAGATTTCTTTATTTCTTGTCTTCTTTTATATTTACTTGTCTCTTGGTTTTTATTGTATTGATTTACTTTTTCTTTAAATATCGACGTGCGTTCATTTATTACAGCCTTGTTTGCATTGTCAGTAATATACGGTCCCATTAGTTTGATTTTATTTAATTCACTCGTTGTGGGTTTATTGGATTCGCTCAGGTTTACCATAGAATTATCATTTCTTATGGATTCGTCGGAATTACTTTTACACTTATTGTTCGTAGTTTTATTTTCGTACTTCGCGGGTTCATTGGATTCACTTGGTATTATCGTAGTTTCATTATTATTTTTCACGGATTTATCATTATCTTTCATAGATTCATTGGATTCACTTGGATTCTTCATGGATTTATAGGAATTTTTCGTAGATTTATTATCGTTTTTCACACATTCATTGGACTCACTTTGTATTAGCGTAGATTCATTATTATTTCTCATCGATTTATTGGAATATTTCGTAGATTTATTATCGTTTTTCACAAATTCATTAGATTCACTTTGTATTAACGTAGATTCATTATTATCTCTCATGGATTTATTGGAATATTTCGTGGATTTATTATAATTTCTCACAGATTCATTGGATTCACTTGGATTTATCGTAGATTCGTCGTTATTTTTCATGGATTTATTGGAATATTTCGTAGATTCATTATCATTTTTCACAGATTCATTGGATTCATTTGGATTTATCGCATTTTCGTCATTATTTTTCATCGGTTTATTGGAATATTTCGTAGATTTATTATCGTTTTTCACAGATTCATTGTATTCACTTAGATTTATCGCAGATTCGTCATTATTTTTCGTGGATTCATTGGAATATTTCGTAGATTTATTATCGTTTCTCACAGATTCATTGGATTCATTTGGATTTATCGCATTTTCGTCATTATTTTTCATCGATTTATTGGAATATTTCGTAGATTCATTATCGTTTTTCACAGATTCATTGGATTCACTTTGATTTATCGCGGATTCGTCATTATTTTCCATGGATTTATTGGGATATTTCGTAGATTTATTATCGTTTTTCGTAGATTCATTGGATTCACTTGGATTTATCGCGTTTTCGTCATTATTTTTCATCGATTTATTGGAATATTTCGTAGATTTATTATCATTTCTCACGGATTCATTGGAATATTTCGTAGATTGGTTATCGTTTCTCGCAGATTCATTGGATTCACTTGGATTTATCGCGTTTTCGTCATTATTTTTCATCGATTTATTGGAATATTTCGTAGATTTATTATCGTTTTTCACAGATTCATTGTATTCACTTAGATTTATCGCAGATTCGTCATTATTTTTCATGGATTCATTGGAATATTTCGTAGATTTATTATCGTTTCTCACAGATTCATTGGATTCATTTGGATTTATCGCGTTTTCGTCATTATTTTTCATCGATTTATTGGAATATTTCGTAGATTTATTATCGTTTTTCACAAATTCATTAGATTCACTTTGTATTAACGTAGATTCATTATTATCTCTCATGGATTTATTGGAATATTTCGTGGATTTATTATCATTTCTCACAGATTCATTGGATTCACTTGGATTTATCGTAGATTCGTCGTTATTTTTCATGGATTTATTGGAATATTTCGTAGATTTATTATCGTTTTTCACAAATTCATTAGATTCACTTTGTATTAACGTAGATTCATTATTATCTCTCATGGATTTATTGGAATATTTCGTGGATTTATTATCATTTCTCACAGATTCATTGGATTCACTTGGATTTATCGTATATTCATCATTATTTTTCATAGATTTATAGGAATATTTCGTAGATTTGTCGGATTCATTGTCGTATTTCATGCATTTGTCGGGATATATTTGATATTTTGTGGGTATATTCTTATAATTAACGGTTTCTTTTGCATTCTCACTTTTGATTTTAAAATTTTGGGTATCTGATTTTAAGGAGTCCTCTGTTTCACTTATTTCTTCCAGGATTTGCGGTGGAATCCTCAGTCTTACTTCCGAGTCTGACGTTTTAATTGCATAAAGGTACGCTTTATCGTCTCGGTTTGTCACTAACGCGTTTCCTATGTAGACGTTGTCACCTGCGTCTATCAGGGGTACGTACCCTTCGGTCAACTCAGTTTTTTCGAGATTGATACGGATGCCAAGCCGTGTCCTCGATGGAATTACGATAACATCTTCCGGATTTTCGACCTTTTCCTTTCCTTTAAGAGGTTGGGAAATTTCCGTCGTTAAATCGGATTTTGTATAACCGAGACACCCGTTAGATTCTACATCCAGGAGCGGTAAAACCTCGGTGCCTAGTTCGGTCTCCGCGAGTTTGTCGCAGTTGCCAGTCTGCGCTCTATACGGAGTCGTTTTTTCCTGCCGGTTTAGAAATGGGATTTGTACGTTACCGAATTCTAATGTGCCTTTATCAAAATTTATCTGAGCTCGATTTTCGTTGAAGAACTGGGATCCTATTATTCCGTCCTGTGGGATTGGTAAATTTTCCGGAACTATATGGAATTGAGCTTCGGTTCCTATTACGTTTATGGGAACTTCTCCCATAGTTTCTACGCACGCGGGGACTATTCCGCTAAGATTAAATTTCTTTTGTTCGTTTATTTCAATTTCTGACCTTACACAGTTATTTTTTATAATGTTCAAGTCGGAGCCTGTATCCAACATGAAAGTACTCGGATTTTGTAATTCGCTCGCTTCTAATTTGATCGTGGGGATTATACTTTCTGGATTTATGATCGTATTGATTGATTTGTCATCGGAATTTTGAGGTGGATCTATAATTATTTGTTCCATATCGCTTGTAGCCAACGTCACTAGTTTTCTATCGGTACGCCCTGTATAATAGATAAGGTGCGGTTCGGTATTTTGAGAGCCTCCGAGGTCGCACCGTCGTTCGGCAGGCTCTCCCCGTTTCCCGAAAATGAGACTCGATTTTCTCGCGGTATTTGATTTGATCTATCATTTCGCTGTTTAATTGGGCATTCGCTGATTAAGTGACCGTAGTTTCTGCAATATCGACAGTGTTCGCGTGGTTGTTCTGCCTGGTATTCGTCAGGTCGGTTCGAATTGTAGGGCTGATAATTCGTTTGCGGAGTATAACGCGTTTGTCTAATTATTTGATTATCGTCGTACTGATTTGGACGCTGGTTTCCCTGTCTGAAATTTGGTTGTGACCTCTGCGGGCTAGGGTCCCTTGAATAAGTTCTTTCACGGTACGAGTTATTGCTGGGATAAATGTTTCCGCGGTATTGATTGTTCCCTTGATAGCGATTTTCGCGATATTGATTGTTTCTAGGATAACCTTGTTGATTAGGGGAATTCGACCTTCGATTACTGTAATTGTCTCGGTTACTAAAATTCGGAAGTCCCTGTTGCCGATTGGGACGATTTTCTCTTGAATCGTAACCGGGTTGCGGTTGGTAATTTATTTGACGATTTTGATGCTTCGGAAATTGATTTCTCGAGTTAGTATTATTTTGAAGTTGGTAGGTGTTAGAGTTACGTCGAGGATCCGAATAAGCGTCTCTCGAATTATAATTATTCCGATAGTCTGCTCGATTACCTTGGATAACATAAGTTTGATTCCGAGGTTTATGGTGGTCGTAATAGCTTTTATCTGAATTGTATTGGCAATCGTATTTATCGTGGTCGTTTGCTCCACATACAACGCAATTATATGGTTGAAACATCGCGTAATTTATTGTAGCGTCCTGAATTGTGCTAGGTTGATCTCCTCGTCTAAGTTGGATTTTAATTTTCTCCTGTTTTTCTATTTTCATCGCCGCGTCGACCAGTTCTTTCAGAGTACCGGGTATTGTGGGGATTTTTCCATCGATTTCAGGTCTTAATCCGCGCAGAAAAGCGGCTTTGCCGTCCGCTTCGGTATTTCGCGTAAAAATTTCGAAATCATCTTTACGTTGTTCTTGCAGGAATGCCTGTCTTATATTTTCCATCGCTTCGCGTACCCTTGATGCGTACGTCACGACGTCTTCATTCTGTCTTTGGAAAATTTTCCCTAGTTCACCCTGACACAGATTAACGGATTTGGCTGGTCCATAAAGCTCATTTATTCGCGCGGTTAATTCGTCTATGGTATCGAACCGTTCGTTCTCGATCACACGTCGAGCCACTCCCTTGATTTTATTACGTATTATTCGCGCGAGGCTTAATTCGACTTGAGGCGGGACCATTTCGCGTGCATCCTTGCATCCCTGCACAAAACTTCTAACCTGGGACGGATTGCCGTCAAACACCGGGACTGCCTCTAAGGCATCCTTAATTGAGATATAATGATAAGTCGGTGCGGGTAAGGCGGTTGCGCCTGTACTTGCAACGGGTTCGCTCACCATTTTAAATTCCTGAGGAATCTTTATATGTGTTTGGGATTGGTTTTCCGAATCAGGCGTTTGAACAAGTATTTGAGTGGGTTTTTCTGTTTTTCTCGAGTTCTCCAGAGAATTTTTATTCGTTGAATTAGAATTTTGGCTGGAGATTTGCGACTGTTCAGGAGTTAGATTTGAGGTTCCCGAAGCGTTCGTCTCCACTAAATTTTCTAATTGTCCTTCAAATAATTGGGTGCCCTGCGTACTAACTTGTGATCTGAGTCGTCGGTCTGAAGGCGGACTATGTACTACGGCTGTGCGTTTTTTATCGGTAGGAGGGTCTTCCTTTCCCATTTAATGTTGGGATTGCACAATCTTTTGTTAATAAGGTTTATTTTAAATTTTAGATTCCGTGTCGGAGAAAAAGGAGGTAGGAATCGTTGGAAGTTTGAACGGGAGGTATTTAGAAAGAATTTTCGCCTTTTTCCTAATCTTTGCGTCTTCTTCGCTAATCGTTCTGGGTCGCGTTGGGGGCTCGAACAGCTTATTTCTTTCTTTTATTCGTTCTTCTGTATCTCCCTCGTAATAGCAAATATCTTCAGAAGTTCCGATGGTGTGGTTAGAATTCTGTGGTTTATTGAGATAAGGTTCCTTTACAGAGTCCGGGATTTCGTGCGGATCGCTTAATATAATCGGCTGAGTATATTGTTCCCAAAGCTTCGCTATGGTTCCGCGTTTTCCTCCGTTTATTTCGTTCGATTTTGGGAGCATTCGTTATGAGAACAAAGGGTATTTGTCAGAGGTTTCGATTAAAGGTTGAAATCCTGGTTCGACAGAGTATTTCGATGAAAACGAGGGATCTCGGCGATACAAGATCCCAGTAGTTGCGATATTGAAGAAATATTTGAATGGGAAATTTCCAGAGCGGATGGAAAAATTCTTGATTGACTCATTGATTTTTAGAATTTGGCGAGTTAACGGGTATTAAAATTCGGGTTTATTTAATCATTTTATTAAATCGAGCGAGATTAGGATGATTTTCAGTTCGTGTCGGTAGCGCGCAAAAATTCCGCCGTCCGTCGGTCGCTACTCGCGTCACAAAAAGTTTTTCGCGATTATAACGTTTGGTTTCCCGGCCGATGCACCAGAAAATTTTTATATGTGACGTCGGAACGGTACCTAGTGGAAATCCCCAGATGTTAGACACCGGAAACATTCACACACAGTTACAGCCAGACTCACATCAGTAGTTTGGGTCACCAATTACCGATTAAGTATTGAAATACACCGGACAACGGGCATTCTGTCGCTCTAGTCGAACGAACCGAAGAGGGAGAAATTGTTGGATAAAAGATTTAATTTGGCTTACCTTTTTGAGAATATTCTGGATGCGATGACTTGTAGATTGGTGAGAGGTTTTAGTGGAATAACTGACTTTAATATTTGGATATTTTGACTAACTTGGTTTATTTTATAAGTTTGATATTTAAGAGTCACAAACGCAGAGTTACACAGTGTAAGATCTTAAACTTAGTATGACACAATGGAATTTAAGCTCGGTGGACTTTTGGGCAGAGTAACGTTGTATGAAAGTTTAAATGCAAAAGGCTAAAGGATTTTACCGCGAGACTGTACCGGAACTAGATGACGAATCTGGAGGTAGAAACACAAGAGAGCGATCGAGTGATCGGTCGCCCTTTTTATAGGGGTCGATCGTTGCGCAGAACGATCCCCCTCTCTAGTTTTTTGGTCGCCTTTGCGCACCTCCCCTCTTTTCTAGGAATTCTAATTAGGGCACGACATCTTCGCCGCATGCACGCCTGTGATCTTAGTTCTTTAGCTATTACTATATTGTAGATTTTTACGTATGGTATATCGCTGCTTGGTGCGGTGGTGTAGGTGCGTGGACTTGGTTCCGTAGTTCTCCGAACTGCGTGAGCTTTTCGTTGTGTCGCCAGCCCCCTTTGTGGCGCCAGCCCCCTTTGTGGCGCCAGCCCCCTTTCTGGCGCCCCTCAGCCACTTAACTACCTGTCTACCTTTTAATGTTTTTGCTATCTTGCTCGTTACAAAGCCCATATTTCATTTTGGTTACCTGTCGTTTGTTAGTTTTATAGTTATATCTATATAGAATTGTATATGTGTTATAGTCGACTACTGTCGTTGTTAGTTTTATAGTTGTATCTATATAGAATTGCATATGTATTAAAGTCGACTACTGTCGTTGTTAACCTGGAGTACAATAGCAATTGTTTATGAACATAGTTTGTTATTTGTTTAACATTATTAGAATCACGCTGCTGCGAATATCTTTAGTTGTTTGTGTTATAACTATCTTAACAGATTTAGAGTACTTAGTAATTTGATGATTCATAGCTTTAGAGCAGGTTTACATGTGTGCTTTTGTATATGATTCCCTTCTGTAGTTGTTAATTCTTATATTGATATAAATCGGCTTGGAAGCTTCTAGAACGTTTTCGTTTCGTCGGTAAGTTTCCTAATGTATTCTCTAGGTAAGGCTCTGTATGGCTCCACATTGGAGATCTGCATTGCCTTCAAAACGTTGCGCGTGTTGCCTACAATACGGCGTTGCGGAAGAAGGTATAGTTCATGCTTGGTAATTAGCATTCACGGTTTGATGGTTTTGCAGTCTCTGGTTTTATGGGTTATTGCAGCAGTGCTATCTTTACATTATATTGGTTATGCATTTATCTATGGTTTTACAGTCTTCTATACTCCAGGCTATATAGTAAAGCGTATGTTGCTTATAGTATAGCTCTTAGCTCCGAATGCCTAAATGGCATTGTTGAGTGCTATATAATAATTGGGTATAATTGTGTTAGTTAATTATAGTGTTAATATGATAGTGATATATAATAACGCATAATAGTATTATAGTTCTCTGTAGTACGAAGATCTCGTAACATGGTTTTTAAGCCTCGGCTAGTGAATTTCATAGTTATTTCCATCTAGGGATATTCCAAATAGTTATACAGTTGTTTTAATTTCTTATGGTTACAAGATTCTCGTACTTCGAGTTTGGTTAGTTGATAAAAGTAACATGCAGTAATAATAGTCGATAAAACATACGGACGTTCCGGTCGGATGTTACAATGTAAAGACGATAAGATGTACCTGCGCAGTTGTCTCTCGGAACCAATTGCATGCCCCGACCATGTGAAGGCCGTCTTGGATTTTCAACCAATCGCATTCGAGATCGCTTAGCGCACATGGCGTACATTTTAAAGTGTGGATGCAATATAGCGTCGTATATTTTTAAGATGGCTTCCACATGGTCGGCGCAGTACGGGACGAAAGTGCGTCCGCCGGAGGAACACACCTTATCTTCTTATATCACGGTAGTACTTGATCTGTCGCGTGTGGATACCGGGCTTGAAGATTGCTGCTGAGCCATGAGGCGTGAAAGCGTCATATATATATGGAAAGCGTGGAAGCGCAGCGATCGTTGCTACCCCTCAACCCCCTCATCGCGTTAATTATCTCGGAATGCAGCTGCGGTTAACAACCAGCGCAAGCTTCAAGGGGGTTCGTAGTCGTAAACATTAGGTGTGTCGGCGTCACTTTGGTCCGATACTGATGCCGCCGTGTAAAATACCTGTGACGAATATCAGCCTAGCTAAAAATCGACCAACCTTCAGAAACACCATAATTACTCCATGTACGATCATGGGTAAATAGAGAAAATTAATGGAAGTATGAAAAAAGAAGAAAATAACCATGAAGAGTTCAGTGACATATAACTATATAAATAAGTAAATAAATAAAAAAACAAATCAAGAGATTGTTTTGAATACATGGTACGAGTAAACGAATGAATAAATTAACATGAGATTTCACAAGAGAGGAAAACGGAAGTGTCAAACCCTAAAGCTATACTCGCTTTGTTATTAATATCACCAAGCTTGGAAGTCGGCGATTTTTCGGATTAAATCCACAAGAGGAGGTAATGCTTGTATGGGTTAGCTGGCTGTTGCCTGTGCGGAGGGCATGGAGACGGAGAGCGTGAAGTCAGGGGCTAGCGAGCATAGCCATAGCCACAGCCACCACAGTAGAGGCTCGCAAAAGCATCATAGATCACACAACAACAAATCTCATCACCACAATCGTCAATATTCTCACAGGTCGTCGAGGTATATGGTTATTATTTGTTATTGTTTGTTACATCTCCTGACACAGAAACCTCAGGATTCAAGTTTGTCACTGATAGCCTAGTCATGTTTTATATTCAAGTGTTTCAGACTTTGCAAGATTCTTTGTTTTCGGTATCTTATTTTCATAGTAATTGTTTAAGTCAATAACAGTGCTATGATTTTTTATGGGTTGGGAAAAGTCTGGAATTACAGACTAGAATGCCACCCTAGATGCTATCTCTTGAATTAGGAACTAGAAACTTGAACCGTTAAATATTAAGAAAATTTTATTTCTTCAGCATAGAACTGTTATCGACTAATTTTTTTCTTTTACAGAAGTAGCCGCAGCCAAAGAAAGGAAAGGCAGAATTTGGACCCCAGTGAAATGGCTCCGTTTCAGACAACTGTCAATGTGCGTGGGGAGAATGTCGACCACTTGGGCCAAGAGGTGATCGAGGTGCAGATATTGCCTCAGGATGAAAACTGGGGAGAAAATACGACCGCAGTTACTGGAAACACCTCAGATAGGTCGGAATCGACAGAAGATGTCAGCAACTGGCAGAACGAGAGTGACGGATCCTTTGGTTTCACGTGTAACCGTTACGTGGGACCAGCAGTTACAACGGTCCTTGGAATTAGTGCGTTCTTCAGCCCTATAGCGATGGTTGTGCTCCCGAAGCTGGGCTTCTTTCCAGACTCGACTAATGTCCTTACTCTTCAACAAAGGCTTCAACGTCTTTCCTGCAACGCAGAGTGCAAGGGGCAGCTTGTAGGCCTGGCTTTCAAGCTTGTCTTGTTAGGGATCGGGAGTTGGGCAGTCTTTCTCAGACCTGCGAACGCCACCATGCCTCGAATATTCCTATTCAGATTTGGTGTACTGATGCTAACGCTGTTGTGCATTTGCACGTACTGGCTTTTTTACGTTGTTCAGGTACATATCTTCCGTTTTTTAATTCTTTAAAGTGTAGTTTGTAAATTTTGTTCACAGAGTAATTTGTCGCGTTTTTTGTTTTCAGCTGACGGAAAGTGCAAAGACTGCAGCAAACGGGGAAATTACAGAGTATAAGAGCTTAGTAAGCTACGCTGGAACTCTGACCGACACTCTCTTGTTTATTCACTATGTGGCCGTACTGCTTGTTGAAATTCGTCACCTGCAGCCCACGTTTTATCTCAAGGTAAAATATTTTGCTCAGAAAATTCAAGTTGAACGTTTACTCTGTCAAAACCAATTAATACGCGATTGTTGATTATTACAGGTAGTACGATCTCCAGACGGAGAATCGAGATCTTATGCTATAGGGCAATTGTCAATCCAGAGAGCGGCTGTATGGGTTCTGAAAAAGTATTACACAGAGTTTCCTGTTTACAATCCTTATCTAGAGCGCCTGCCGGTTTCGAAATCCAATAGAAAACAGTCCAGTTTCAAGTTCTACGAGGTTGACGGTGGCTCCGGGACCACTGTCACTCAACGTGGAGCTGGTGGGGACCGAGCAGTCCTCGCAGCTCAAGCCCGTCGGCGTGACTCAAGTCATAACGAGCGTTTTTACGAGGAACACGATTACGAGCGTCGGGTGAGAAAGCGTAAGGCACGTCTAATCACCGCTGCCGAGGAGGCGTTCGCTCACATAAAACGCCTCCATTCGGAAGCCGAATCCGCACCAAATCCGGGCCCAATGGATCCGATGGAGGCGGCACAGGCTGTTTTTCCATCTATGGCGCGGGCCCTTCAGAAATATTTACGGGTAACGCGTCAGCAGCCTCGACACTCGGTAGAATCGATTTTGGGGCGGCTCGCTAGGTGTCTTGCCCAAGATGCGGCCCCTCGTGCCTTCCTGGAGCCGTTTTTCGCTCCGGGTCCTGTCCTGGCTAATGAAAAAGAACGGCAGAGGAGGTCTCAGCATTGGGCTTTAGTTTGCGAAGGGGAATTGCCGTCGAGATCTCTGACCTCTGGTTGTGAATTTCAACTACGGCAGGGCGAAATCGCGCTGCTTTGCACAGTGCATAGGATACCGCATTTTAATCTCACCGAGCAACTCGCACATCCCAAGTCTAACAAATTTTTGCTACGACTTAATTCCGAGACTTCTGTTTAGCCTTAACAAAATAAAATAATAATAGTAGGTCACAAAAGAGATTAGTTATAAAGTATTAGTGATGAAGCTGAAAAAAATGGCGGATGAAATCTGGTAACGATTTTGGGAGAATTGCTTTAATTGATTTTACTTAGCTCGTAAGTTGTGGTTCAAGAGGATACAAGCCGTTCCGTATGGAGAAAACTCGTTATATTTCGAAATACATTGACCGAGTTATACAGACGTATCCACTAGATAACGTAATTGTTTTTATGATGCGTGTAAAGTGTAGAAGCAATTGGATAGGTCGTGAAATTAGTTACAACACGTTTTTAAAGTATGATATAAATTTTTCATGGAGGCCAACACAAATATAAACATCGCGATGAACAAATTATTTCTGTTTTACCTATTCTACACGTGGAAATGATTATTCGTTATCGATTGAAGATACGCACTAGGTTTTTTTTTTTCTTAATGTCTGTGGTATTTAAAGTAAAATCAACCTTATAATTGCGATAGTGCTATTCGTAAAACTAGGTAAATTGCATACTGAACAAATATGCGACATATGTATTGATTACTTAAGATACGTAAAAATTGCAAGCTGTAGAGCCTATGTTCTTTTTAAAAATTTTATTTTCTATTTTACAATTATAGAGTCCATTATCAATTCGTGTTCAAAGCTTGAGGTGTGAACTCTGTCGTTTGTATGGCAGGGAAAATAGAGAGAAACGAAAATAAAAGTGGAAGGAAGTTTATTATAGATAAAATTGCAATGTCCGCTATCACAGTGCGCACAATCTTTGCAATGATATTCATGATACCTATGTCTGAGCGTGCCGATTGTAATGCTATGCCAATGTGTCAAGTCAGGGAGCTTACAGACGACGTGATTACTTATAAGTCTTAGATAAACTGTCTGCAAACGTTGCTGGCCAAGCGGTTTGTAGCTCAAATTTTTTTTTCATAACAATCCACAAATTATTTTTAAACAGGTAAAAACGGAACAAGGATCTGATTGGCTCCTTTGCGGCTACATATCATAATTTTATGTATAGTTTAATACTATCGTCGCGACGTACTGTCTACTGTAGTATAATAATTATTTAACGTTATTAACCGTAAGTAATAGCAAAAATAATTATTGTAATTGTAATTGTAATAGTTATCAGGCTATTTCAAATCGTACAATTATGAATTTATGATACGTATTAGTATATACTATATACATGCACATAATTGTATAGCTAAAGCCTTTTTTGTACTTGTTTTGTACTATGCTCTTTTTATTGTACCTAGTGTAGCTTTTTTATGCAACTATTTTTTATTTATATGCGTGGCGCGTGAAAAGACAATTAAAATATGAGAATACACGTTGCAAAAACGAAAAATATCAGAGTCAAATAATTACCTTCAAAGACAAAACCCCAAAACGTAAAATTTTATTTAAATATTTATTACATGTTACGCAAATAAAGAGATGAGATAGGTGTCACAGACGATTTCATAGCATTAGAGATAGAAAATCTACCTAGTGATCGCATCATTTTTTAATACTATACTTTATACAGAGTACCTATACAGTAGGGTGATTCTTATTTTGGTCATATCGGAACTTCTTTGCGCTCCCCCCTAGAAGTAATCAATATATATGTATAAAAAAAAATCTGGCGAAACCCGAATTTTTCCGATAGCAGTCAAGCAGTCGAACTTTTATATGGAAAAATGCATACATTTGAATCCTCTGGCTATTCTATAGAAAATTTATTGCTCTACAAAAAAGGTCGCACGTAAAATTTTTGTAAAATTAATATTTGTCACAATATTAGTGAAAAAAATTAAGTCAGTTCTTCGTTGATACCATGATAAATATTTACCAGAATTTTACAAGAGATCTTTTTTGTAGGGCATTAAATTTCCTGCCAAATAGCTAGAAGAATTTTTTTAATGATATATAGTCTTAAAGTAATTTATAATATATGTCAATTACTTTTGGGGAGTGAACGCGAAGAAATTCCGACATAATCAAAATAAGAACCACCCTACGATACAGCTGTATTATAAAAATGTATTCTGCGGCAATTTCCATTATGATCAGTCAGTCAAAAGATCGATTATGATCGATGCTACTCTACCATACAATCCATCTTTGTCGTTGGACGAAGTTGTCTGTAATTCAAAACAATTATATAGTACGGGATTAAAAAAGTACCGATAAAATCGATTAGCAGCTATGTTGGTGAATAATAATAATTCCTGATATGGATTATCGCAGGCCTGAGCTGCCCTACCATACAATCTTTTTCTTCGTGTCACAACAATTCTGTGAAGTTGTATTTTAGACAATATGATATAAAAATTTCAATACGATAGATCAAAGAAGAATACCAAATTCCGTTGAGTTGTCGAGATAAAGTGATCGAAATAATTGCAAAGTCTCACTTTGTTATCGGTGATACATTTTACGTCTTGATATTTTCCTGATAACTACTTGCTGGTGAATTCTCTGTCCAATTAAAAAACAGACTACCCGATGACAATATTTAACGTAGCGATGTTACTATGTAGTTAAATGACTAATTGTCAAATCGATGAAATCAAAAAACCTGTGTAACTCGTCATTATCGTATCTTTTTAATTAAAGCTAGATTTAACCAGGGATTGTGTCGAAAGCGATCTGATACAACAATTACCCTTTTTAACCACTCGTCGATGAATGATAATTATCTGTATACAAAGCTAAGAGTATCAGAATGGCCAAAAATTAATCCTCGTCGTAAATGGGATTTTTGTTTTTTCTAAAGCGAAATACTTGAGTCATTGATACGTAATGAAAAATGACCTTGTAACTTTTCCCAAAATTAACGCAAAAATAACTAATGCTTTTAGAGCGAATTTCAAATCTCGTCTCGACCATCTCCATTAAGCGTGCTTTCAATATTAACATACAGTGCGATGCTGAAACGACTGTCAAAAGAATAGACCGATATTAACAGAATTGCAATTTCACCCTTGAAGTTTTTTTTTCTCTTCTGTTTTTTTTTTTTGTTCGGTTTTAGAAAACAGATATTTCTTTATTCGTGCTGTTCATTTACCTATCAACTATTTCCCGATTATGGTTTACAATGGGGTCGATATTTTTGACAGCATTGAGAAGGGGGCTCTATCATCCCGGTATCAATTCCGTCCAGGTGTTCGTAACTTTATTGTTTATCGTTCGGTAGTTGAACTACCAATACGAAGAATTGCTCTATCAGACGCGGCAGAATGTATATTTTCGAGTGTGTAGGTGCTCAGTGTAGGTGTGTGTGCGAAGGGAGGGGGGTTAATTTGTACTAGCATAAAA
Source organism: Neodiprion pinetum (assembly GCF_021155775.2). Lineage (NCBI taxonomy): Eukaryota > Metazoa > Arthropoda > Insecta > Hymenoptera > Diprionidae > Neodiprion > Neodiprion pinetum. The sequence continues at coordinate 34,526,940 of NC_060236.1, read as the reverse complement.
TATCGCCGTTAAGATTTTCAGTCTTTTTTATACAAAATACACTTATTTTTCTTTCATATACTTAAAGTTGCCTTTCGGTAATTGTTAAGCTTGATGAATTCGTTTATCAGAAGGTTATTAAGATCTAATACTTCAGCTACATCTTGGTGAATATGCATTATAGCTACATCGTCCAATAAGTGATCATGCAGAACCATTGATATTCTAGTAATTTAAACAAATAGAATATTGTGTAATAAGGCGGCAACCTCGGTCTTTTCGAGAGATCAAGTTTGCAATATCAGTCGTAGGTGAGGTGAAGATGAATATTGCGAATACGCGAGGCAAAAAGACGGTTGCCTCGTTGTTGCACACGATTCTTTATATATGAAGAATACGTTGAGAGATTTTTCACGAAATTGAGGTTAGGGTCGCGTAATGTCAGATATGTTCACGACCGCGCATGCGCGCAGTACAGAAAAAACTACTTTCAACTCCTAGGGCTTGAAAGTGATCTTTGCAGTACTCCGCACATGCGCGTTCGCAGACTCACTTGATCGTCATAAAAACGAGCATCTTGGTGTACGTAAAAAACGTATGGAAAATCGCGTAAAACGTGCTCGCGTTATATAAATTTAATATTTCGAAACTGCAAATATCTAAGATTTGCATATCTACATGTACTAAATTTCGAGGTGCGGAGTGCTCCACGACTATACCCTAGTAATTTTGCCGCGCCTGTCAGCCCTAGTACACGAAGGATGATTAATAGTGCGTCCACGATTCCTTCGTGTCGAAATCTTCGCATTGCGTTGCTCTATCTTATCCAGAACGTCTTCTGCAGATGCGTAATATGTGCCGGATAAGAGATATCTGTTACAATTGCTCAAGGACGCACCTTGTCGAACTGTTCAAGAGTAGGTATGTGACGCAGACAAACAGCGAGACGTCAATCCCTCGTTCAGTCAGTAAACCAAAAAAATATCACTGTGACTCGAGTTTACCCGCGGCGTGCTCGCAGTGCGGTTTTGCCGGCTGTGAGTGAACATTGCTGAGCGTTAACTGGGAACAACGAAAGGTATCACAACCCGGGTGAACCGTTTATGAAGGAACGGAAACGAACTTTTTAACCCGGTGGAAAAATTTCTGCAGGTGTCGATTGTTCGTTTTAAGGGTTTATTAATCTCTATATGGTATGGAAAAGATGGTCGTTTCAGAGAACAAGCCGCAGGTAACGTTTTTTAATTGATGCAAAGCTTAATTACTTACAATTAGAACAAAGTAGGGTAATTCTATAACCGTTAATTTTAATTGGAATTAAATTTATACAAACAATGACTTCAATAATTTTATAATTTTTGAAGACCACTATTACTTGGTAAACTTTGATTCTTTCACTGTATACGTTATAAATGTATATTTGCATATTTTCTGATGAATACGTTTTGCAGTATTTCATACTTAAATATATCTAATCTGTTTTGCAATCTTTCTCCATTCTTTGAGTATTCGTAAGAATTCACTTTTTCAACGTGTATTGCGACAAAGATTTTTCTTTACTATGCTATATCGTAATTTTGTTGGAAACTTGGTGAAAAGCTCTTGAAGCGGGTATTCTAGTCTAGACAAGGATTTCTTACTCAGTTTTTAGGAATTATTCAAGCTGGAACTACTAAACATTTTAGTATCGAGCTTGTCCTTAGTTATTTATTAGCATTCGAAAATTCTTTGCGAATTCATATTCGTAAAAATAGTGAAAACTTTTCAGGCAATCAGAGCAGAATGGGGAGGGGGCTTAGAGTTCCTGATGTCCTGCATTGCGACTTCCGTAGGGTTGGGTAACATCTGGAGATTTCCTTATACAGCGTACCAAAATGGCGGCGGAGCTTTCCTCATTCCATACATAATCGTCCTACTAATAGTCGGCAAGCCATTCTATTATTTGGAGGCAATCCTGGGCCAATTTACGAGCAAGTCGTGCATTAAAGTATGGTCGCTTTCCCCGGCTATGAAAGGTGGGAAGGTGTTCTTTAGTTAATTCTTGACTCCCGATTTACCAATAAAACTGTACTTGCAAACCTAGGCAAAGGACCTTGCTAATGGCAACTAGAAATATTGATGCTTGGTTAATTTTCTGCTCTCAGGGATCGGATATGGCCAGCTGATAGCTGCGCTATGCGTTGTTTCGTACTACACAGTGTTGATGGCCATAACCCTGTTCTATTTGGTGGTCAGTTTCCAGTCGGAACTCCCTTGGGCAACGTGTCGTGAGGAATGGGGATCGACTTGTTTCGACTCTGGAGGCTCCGTGAACATTACTGCAGTTACCGGAAACGGGTCGCTACAGAGTTCAGCTGAGTTATACTTCCTGTAGGAAATCGACAAACACGCATCGGCTGTAAACCAAACCGAGACAAAAAAACCAACCGTCGATCTTTATTTCAGAAAGGTTGTTCTCAACGAGGTTGACTCCATTGACGAAGGCATTGGAACACCATCTTGGCAGCTCAGCCTCTGTTTGCTTGTCAGTTGGATCGCTGTTTACATGGTTCTCTTTCGCGGGGTCAAGAGTTCAGGAAAGGCTGCCTACTTCCTCGCACTTTTCCCCTACGTTGTCATGATCGCACTTCTGATTAGGGCGGTGACCCTTTCCGGTTCCGGGATCGGAATTATGTTCTTCATTACTCCAGACTGGACTAAGCTTTGGTCACCAACAGTCTGGTACGCTGCCATAACGCAGTGTTTCTTCTCTCTCAGTGTCTGCTTTGGGGCTATCGTGATGTATTCTTCCTACAACAACTTCAACCACAAGCTTTACAGGTAAGTGATCAAGCCCGTCAACAGCACCAACGTCCAGTTATGTACAACCCATAGCTGCTTGTAGGGATGTAATGATCGTCACGACCTTGGACACGTTCACCAGCCTCATTGCCGGCTGCACGATATTCGGAATCCTTGGTAACCTGGCCTACGAAATGGGGACGGATGACGTGAGCACCGTAGTTCGGGGCGGAACTGGCCTGGCTTTTATTTCGTACCCGGAAGCCTTGGCCAGGTTCACGTTCGTTCCCCAGCTCTTTTCGGTCCTCTTCTTCGTCATGATGTTGGTCCTTGGAGTGGGCAGTGCCATGGCGCTCTGTGGTGCGGCGTTCAGTGTGGTTTGCGATCGGTTTCCTGACGTCAACCAGTGGAAAATCATGCTCATCATATCCGTCGTCGGTTATTGTATCGGCCTTGTTTACGTCACGCCGGTAAGATTGATAGCCAATGCGGGTATCGGCGATCAGCGAAGACCCATTAACGGATTTCACGATTAATCACAATAGCAATTTCGCTGATAGCATCTCTCCCTCTATCTTACAGGGCGGACAGTGGATATTGACCCTTGTGGATTACTACGGCGGGACATTCGTCGCCATAATTGTTGGGACCGTAGAAATTCTGACAGTCTTTTGGATCTACGGTCTCCGGAAGTTCATTGATGATGTGGAATTCATGACAGGCGTGAGGCCCGGGATTTATTGGAGAGTTTGTTGGATGATCGTCACTCCCCTTTTGATGATCGTGATTCTGGTATACACGGTAGCAATATACGAGCCGCCGACATACAATGACACTATGTTCCCAACTTCTGCTTACGGTTTGTGACATATTGCGCCTCGCCATCTTTGCCAGTTTCAATCACAATTTTAACCGATTTCATGAATGCGTCTCTAGCCGCTGGTTGGGCGATCCTGGGCTTTGCGGTGTTGCAGATCTTTGGATGGATCGTTTATCAGCTGTATACAAAGAAAAGCTCTTCGGTTGCAGAGGTCAGTGAAAAGGGCATGCGTGAATTGTGTGTAAAAATTTTCAATGCTTTTCTATAGCGAATGTTTTCCCTTTGCCAGACATTCAGGAATGCTTTTCAACCTACCTCCAAGTGGGGTCCGAACGACCCCAAGCATCGCCTCGAGTGGGAGTCCTTCAAAGACATGAAAGCGAAATCTTCTTCGAACGGACTTTATGATCTCTTCTTCAAGTAGCTTTCATCAAATTACACCTAGATCGAATCTATGTATATGCATGCCAATCATCTAAATCCACCATAATTGCAGTATCGTTTCGACCACCTTACAATTTTTCACTCAAACCTTTTAAGATCGAATATATTCAGCTCACAGTGAGCTTCATGGCATGTCACGCGGTTAAGCAAAAAACAAACAGAATAGAATAAGATAACACCTGAAAAAGAATAAAAAAATACGCGTCTACTTCCAGTGCAATTACTTTGTATAATGTAAACAATGAACTAACTCCAGATATACATTTTTAGAAGCCTGGAAGTAGGGAGTCAATGCTTATAGCCTAGGCAGGTGTAAACTTTATTGACAGCATTTGGTCGTTTTGGCTTGGTGCGAACGGTTACACGGCAGCTTTGTACAAAGGCCGGTCGTTGGCACGTTTCGCGTAGCTCTACGATGTTTGCAAGAGTTACAGATAAACTAAGCGGCGCGCAAACTGCACGCTTTAAACTTGTGCAAGCGGTGTGCCAACTCGTCCCACTTCAAGCTATGTGTTCTTGCAATTTAGTAGGCTTGAGATTTACTTTCATTGTCAAACTTTGTGAGGATCAGTTGTTGCGTACCGTGTTATTCATAATCAGTTGCAAGACGTTTATGGCGTCTGAAGTGACTTGTGGACGATGGAAAATATCGCAATAACGCTTATCTCTAACACAATTTTACTGCGTGAATTATTGGTCATCGGATAAAGATAGTGCTCCCCAAAACACAATTCCTCGGCGATAGCCTCAAATGGGTGATTATAGGATTTGCAATGTTTATTGGATAAATAAATTTTTTTTTACTATTTCGCGTCACGCTTACTTCCACGCCTATTCCACCGACGGTGTTATAAACGTCGCAAAATATTATCTGTATAATAACTTATCGTCGGTTAATATTTAGCCCAAGGCTTTTCCAAAATGCGGACAGCGTATAGGAATTAAAACTCTGCAAACCCTTGCAGATTCTCATAGTGCAAGATTACGCACAGAACCAAGATAAAATCGCAAACGTATTTATATGCGAAATTTCAAAATTGGCAACCAATTATTTTTTTTATCCGTTTTCCGAAACTATTGCCCGGATTTAACGAACGTCCGAAATTGACATCGTGCAGTCTCGCAGGAATTCGGTTCAATTCGTGGTAAGTAACAATAATAACAAGCACCGCTCAACTCGTGGATAAGTACATTGAAACTTTGAGTAGTTGTTCTCATGTGATCGACTCGGAAGGACGGAGATGTTCGTAGGGTAGATGTTGAACCATATCCACCGTATCATGGACAATGACAAGGTGCGTATGCACGACTGCGAAATCCGACGTGAGCTATATCGTTCGTTTTTTATTTTGTCGCATGTTAATATAATATGTATCAAGTCAATGTACAAATCTTGGAGACGCCTATTCAATCATCCGAAGAATTATACGTGACCGAAGTTTGTTTTGATGCAAGCTCACGTGGCCCATGGGGACTGTTTGACCTCATATAGATTTTGTTGACACTTGAGAAGATGAGACAATGAAGGATGACCCTGGATTAAAGTAGCTCAATTTTACAACACGGTTCGATCGCTGCCAGACAAGGAGTGATCACCGCGTTCAATAGTTATTGATGAGCTGTTTGAGCACTTACATTTAATCGTATGGCAGTAATACTTGTCAGACCTTGGGGAAATATTTTTATATTGAGGCATCGGTTCGTTGCGTCACGTTAACAGACAATCTACTCGTTCTTGTTGAACGTATTAAAGTATTAATCTGTTTAGTGAATTTGTGAAGGAGCCTCCACAAGCCTTATAATGCAATCTGCAATCTCGATAAGGTTCAATGATCCTTCCAAGGTGAACAGTACAGAATATAATTTGCAGTGATGGCATATGGTTTCAACGCCTGAAGAACCATTTATTCATCATCGAGACTTGTATATCAAATAATATTGTGTTATTTGGAATATGCTGAATTCATGCTCATTCTTCCGATGAACAAATGCAGGATAAAAACACTGATTCCGGAGCTGCCAACGAGGACTTGGAAATGGCGAACAATGGGAACTCCAGGGCCAAGTGGGGCAGCGGAATGGAATTCTTAATGTCATGCGTGGCTTTTTCCGTTGGTTTCGGAAACGTGTGGCGGTTTCCGTACACCGCGTACGAAAACGGTGGTGGAGCCTTTCTCATCCCGTATCTCGTTGTGCTCTTCATTATCGGAAAACCGTTTTACTACATGGAGATGATCCTTGGCCAATTCAGTAGCAGATCCTGCGTTGAAATTTGGTCGGTATCACCAGCGTTCAAAGGTACCTTACGAATTGCGACTGTCTCCGAACTTTGAGACACTCCAATTTTTCGGGATAGTGTGTTAAAGAATAATATTCTCAGCATCGTGATTATACCCACGCAACACGTAATGGCCAAGTACAACTTTCAAGATTTGCACAAATAGCTTTTACATAACGCGAGTACGTTTGACGCGTTTTTCCATGAGTGTTTCTGTGCACTACGTACCTGTTTCTATGACGGTCGAATGAGTACGAATGCGCATGCACGGAGTACTGAAAAGACTACATTCAAGTCCTAGGAGTTAAAAGTAGTCTTTTTCGCACTGTGCGCGTGCGCCGTCGCGAACAAATCTGACATTATGCGAACCTAACCTCAATTTCGTGCTACGTGCAAAAACCCGTAACATACTCTTGTTGTGTAAAGAATCGTGTGCAACAAGGAGGCAACGGTCTTTTCGCCTCGCGAATTTGCAATATTCGTTTTCGGCTCACTCACGACTCATATTGCAAACTTACGTTTCGCTTGAAAAAACCGAGTTTGCCTCCTTGTTACACAATATACTATCCTCCAGGTATCGGTTTCGGTGTCACGGTTGCAGTCTTTTCCATAACCACATATTACTGCGCGCTAATGGCTCTGACGTTATTTTACCTGCTGTCAAGCTTTCAATCGGTTTTGCCGTGGGCTACGTGCCTTGAAGAATGGGGCGACACTTGTTATAGTTCATCCGGAGTCAGCAACGCAACTTCAAACAGTCCGCAATCAAGCTCTGCAGAGCTCTTCTTCCTGTAAGCATTGCACCAACCTGCACTCTATCGAACAAACAAAACCACTGACAACATGACTTGAATTTTCAGAAACGTTGTGCTGAACGAGACCGACGACATCAGCAACGGAATTGGTACTCCGTCCTGGAGACTTGTTCTTTGCTTAGCCGGAAGTTGGCTTGCTGTTATCCTTGTTCTTTCACGCGGTATGAAAAGCGCGGGAAAGGCGTCTTACTTCCTGGCCTTGTTCCCCTACACAATGATGATCGTACTCTTGGTTAGAGCCGTAACTCTGCCGGGGGCGATCAACGGCATCGTCTTCTTGTACAAACCGATTTGGACGAAAATTTTCGAACCTCAAGTATGGTACGCAGCTGTTACCCAGGCTTTCTTTTCACTCGGCGTATGTTTTGGGGCAGTCACCATGTACGCATCGTACAACGACTTTCGCCACAACGTTAAAAGGTTTGTTTTACAAATTTACGATCCAGAAATATTATGGGGTATTTTAGAGCTGGATGTTTTAGGATTAAAAAAACTCTTTATTATAACCTGTCTGTATCACGACATGGCTGTATGCAGAGAGCGTTTGTCTCTGTCGGAGTACATATCAGGTTAGCCAACTTAGCTCTAGGCATATATGTAGGGATCTAACTAGTAATTAGAAAGATATAAAGATACTACAAGAAACTTTCTGTAAAAAACCACGAAATTGCATTAACTCTATTAAGTTACTCTTGATTTTTCAACATTCCAGAGACTGCACCATTGTGACGACCCTGGACCTATTCACAAGTCTTCTCGCCGGCACTACGATATTTGGCATCCTCGGAAATTTGGCCTATGAATTGGGTAGTGACGATATAAGCACTGTAGTACGGAGCGGAACTGGACTGGCCTTCATATCATATCCCGACGCATTGGCCAAGTTCACCGTCGTTCCCCAACTTTTTGCAGTCCTCTTCTTCCTGATGCTATTCGTCCTGGGTGTTGGAACAGCCGTAGCTGTTTCCAATGTGTTGATCAGTGTCATCATGGACCAGTTTCCAAGTTCTGTGCATTGGATGGTGGCACTGGGAGTCGGCATCGTCGGATTTCTGTTCGGGACGATCTACTGCACTCCGGTGAGTGATGCATAATTTCTTTCATCGCCACTCGATACAGTATATCTTTCTTTTTTCGAAGGGAGGTCAATACATACTGAATTTGATCGACTACTTTGGCGGAACTTTTATCCTGGTTTGTCTCGCGTGCTTCGAAGTGGTCGGCATTTCTTGGGTCTACGGTAACGTTCATATTTGATAGCGTCAAAAATTTACGAGCCAGTGTAAGGTTTATCTACTTTTTACGGAACAACAGGAATTCCAATACACTGGTCAACATATTTTTTGTTGTTATTTGTTTTTATTTGATTCTTATTGAATGAAGACTGAAGTTATCTTTTATTCGATAAAGATAAGTAATACTGTCAGTTCATCAAGAACAGGCATGACAAATCTGTCCATTAACCGATTCTCGATAGAGCATCACTGCTTTAAAACACCGGTCAAAACAATTGAGAAAAATGATGACAGTAGATATTATCTGCCCGATTCAGGAGTTGATAATTTTCTCGATGATATTGAATTCATGACTGGGAAACGTCCGTCTTTCTACTGGCGATTCTGCTGGGGCCTGTTGACGCCTCTCATGCTCTTTACCATCCTCATTTATTTCCTCATCAATATAACCCCGTTGGTGTACAATGACGTGGAATATCCTACATCAGCCTACGGTGAACGATAAAATTGATTGAAATACCAGAGTTGTACACGGCAATGTCTACGTACAAAATGATCTAACAATATTTATTACAGCTGCTGGATGGGCGTTACTTTTTTTTGGAATCGTGCAATTTCCAGCATGGGCTATGATCACCGGATTGCAGAACAGAGATAAGCCATGGTCCGACGTATGTATCAAATTTATCATACATGATTTTTTAAATTATATACTTGTGTATAAGAGTTTCACTTTTGACTTTTAGATATTTAAACCAACAGACGAATGGGGACCGAAAGATCCAGAAACCAAAAGGAAATGGGCAGAATTCAAGGAGATAAAACGATTAAACCGAGAACGGAAGCTGAATACAGTGGGGGAAAAGTTCTGGGCGGTATTAGTTGGCAGATGATAAACGCACAGTACTCGTCAATCGATATATTTTTCTATTTCAAACAATTTGTATAGTGTGCTGTAGGATTATTCAAATGCTTATTTATTATAATAACCAGTTACAGTTCTCAACAAAATATATGCGTTGCGTTTAATGAAACAAGGTCATCAAGATGACTAGAGAGAATACATTTGGATTAAAAATTAATTCGGTGATGCTGCTAATTGATCAATTCAAATTATGATGACTGACTTTCATGCGGTTGATGTACCTACCACTTTATAAAAAATCCTAGAATAGCTGGCTGTGAATAGTATTGAGAGCAGGCTTGTAGCCGTATGCAACTTCGAAACGTAAGATATGCACCATAGTGCCCTCTCGTGATTCTTCGAATATGACGCATGGCTAAGTTTTGGATTTAGTCTCTTCAATGTTGAACAGTACGTAGAGTTTTTGGACAAACCACGATTGCGTCCTGCTCTCTCCTTGCCTGGCTTTTTCATCCTTGAAAATCAGCCATTCTTGACGATGATGCGTTAGTCGAGGGCCCCACTTAGCTGCCGGTCGAAATGCCGATTGCACCATCTAGCAAAAATTTCAGAGGGCAAAGATGCATATTCTATATCAATATTTTAGCCTGCAGTTAGTTACTGGGGGGTGATTGAGGTTGCTGATTACGAATCTGACGTCAGATTTTTATAATTTCTAAGTCCAAGGTGGCCGATTCAACATGACGGATATAAAATCCCAAAAACTATCAGAATTCGATGATTCTGCGCGAAACTTGTTACTCGGTGGTTCTTAGGGTTATACGAAGTAACAAAGATCATTTGAAGTTGTAAACAAACTGTGATAAGGCTAGGACATGGAAATTTTCGAGGTGAGACGCTAAGCATCCCACTGTGACTGAAAGCATCAAGAACCCCAGTTTCAGTATTCAACCGCACAACACTCACCGCTTTGAAGGACAAATTTTTATACTTCATGAGCGCTATTGCCATCCAAATGGGTATTTGTAAAACTCCAATAGCAGTCAGTGTCCATCCAGCAGCATGGGCACTCGGTGGAAATGCCACATCACCGTATGTCAACGGGGTCATCTCTATGGTGGTGTAAATGAAGACACCGATCAGAGCTAATGGCACTATAAGAAACCAGCAGAAGCGCCAGTACATTCCGACTTTTCTATCCAGCATGAATTCTATGTCTTCCAAGAAGTTTTCCAAGCCTGCAGCGGTTAATCATTGACAAGGAACGAGTTTCTCTGAATTAATTTGTGGTCCAACTTTGAGATGTGGATGACTCACCGTAAACCCAAATGATGCCTATAATTTCGAAGGTGGCTAAGATGAAGACAATGAAGGAAGCCCCGTAGTAATCTACAAGAGTCAAGATGAACTGGCCACCCTGAAACAGAATTCTATAATCAAATCACAACCTCGACTGAGGTGACGTCATTTGATTCTTCAGCTAAGACTTACGGGAGTGACGTAAACTGTTCCAAAAGCAAAACCAGTTGCAGCAGTGCCAATCATAACTTGCCAGCGCTTAAGGTTCGGGAACTGGTCGCATAGCCCGGTTATAATACCAGAACTCATCCCTACGCCGCTGCCAATGCCCAGAACGAACATCATCGTGAAGAACAAAACCGAAAAAAGCTGTGTAAGTGATGAAAAGAAAGAAAAGTATCAATAACGCGATGTCTATTGGTGGAATTGTCACCTTGCAATGCGTCATCTCGTAAAAAAAAAATCAAACTTATGCAACCAGGCTGACAGCTGACCGTTGGCCTTGTTTTTTCGCGTGTGGATGGTAGAACAGGTATGTTGATGATTACGTTTCATTAATTTATGTGACATGAGTAATTTTAAACCCCAAAAATGACGATTTGCCACCATTCAAATTAAAAACTTTGTTTATGCGGTGATAAAATAGCGCGGTCAACCAGGCTCATGAGGACATTTTCCAATAGCGGAATCGGACAGTTTTTCCATACCTGAGGTACAGTATTGAACTTTGCAATTGCGTCCGGATAAGAAACAAAGGCCAGACCAGTTCCTCCGCGAACCACAGTGCTGATGTCGTCACTTCCAGTCTCATAGGCTAGGTTTCCCAATATTCCGAAAATGGTGCAGCCGGCCATCATGCTTGTGAAGGTGTCGAGGGTCGTGACAATCATCGCGTCTCTGTAATCGGCATTGAAAATGCACATGAGAAGTCTCACAACTATCAAACACCATATCGGAGTGCTGCTCACCGGTAAATGTTGTGTCTGAATTCGTTATGGGAGGAGTACATAATGATCGAGCCGAAGCAGACCGATAGCGAAAAGAAGCACTGAGTAATGGCCGCGTACCAAACTTGTGGGTCGAGAATCTTTTCCCAGTCTGGAGTGATGAAGAAGAGGATCCCGTTCCCCGCGCCGTCCAAGGTCGAGGCTCTGATTAGGAGCGCTATCATAATGACATACGGAAATATCGCGAGGAAGTAGGAAGCTTTTCCGGTGCTTTTTACCCCGCGTGAAAGTACCGCACAGATGCAAGCCCAGCTTCCAAGAAGACAGAGGGTCAGCCGCCAGTCCGGTAGCCCGATTCCGTTGTCTATGTTGTCGTACTCCTTCAGGACTTCCTTCCTGCAAGCGAAATCATCAGACGAATTGCAGACAGCTGAGTTTATGCAGACAAAGGATGAAGGGACTGTCTCACAGGAAATACAACTCTGCGGAGCTCTGCTGGTCCACAGAACGCAACGTTGTTCCAAACGACGATGAGTTGGCTGTGGAGTTCGTCTCACTTCGCAAAATTCTATTCAGACCTATTCCGGAGTCAACGCAGTTTTCGCCCCATTCTTCTCGGCATCGTGCCCAAGGCAATTCTGAGGCGAATGAGGCAAACAAGTAGAACAAGTTCAGGGCCATCAGCGAGCAGTAATAAGACGCGAGGATTGCGAGCGAACACATTTGGGCCCATCCCACACCTGGAAGTGTCGAATCGGAACGGTTAGGCACGATCAACGGTACGTCACCTTAAACCAGACTCATCTTCTGTTGCACAAAATTGGTGTTCATTTTTGAAGTCCTTCGTGTTCGTTTGTTCTTAACATGCATGTTATTAACGGACAATGGCTATGGCAGTCACTTGGTCATCCGGAAAGATATGGTAGAACTTCACACGAGAAATGTTTTTAAAAGTCGTTTGATCATAATTTTGAATTTTTATTGATAAATTGACGCACTCAGATATACGTAGAATACTGTAATACTTATACATACCTTTGAAACCCGGTGAAATTCTCCAGACTTTGATATGAGAACTGCTGCAAAATTGACCGATAATCATCTCCAGATAATAAAACGGTTTACCAATCAGGAATAAAACAATTATGTACGGAATTAGAAATGCACCACCTCCGTTTTCGTAAGCAGTAAATGGAAACCGCCATACGTTGCCAAATCCGATGGATAACGCGATGCAAGACATGAGGAACTCGATACTGTTTCCCCAGGTAGCTCTCTCGGTTTCCACTGACTGCGGTGATTTGGCCTCTTCTTTTCTATCCACAATTGTCTTTCCACCATCATTGACCGAGCCATTTTCGTAACCCAGATTGTCACTACCGTTCATCTCGTTTTTCTAAATGTGAACAGATATGATCAGCCGGGCAATCAGAGGTTGACTGAACACTCGCACAGACTGCGGGCCTTGTGAATTTAATTCCAGTATGTAATTTATATGCAAGTTGCTCCGAGCATATAGAAATTTAGAAAGGAAATTATGACTTTCCAGTAAAATCATTGACACTAATTCTGCTAATACTATGCCTCAGACCCGCTGAATGGACTCTTCAATTTCCCGACAAAAATCTATCCGTGATCGGCAGTATTTTTTTCAACCAAGTTTTCTGTTCCATCATTTTTAATTTGTTCCCAAAACAAGTAGCAAAAGCAAAAAATTAATCCAGGTTACCGTTGCCTAAACATCTGATAAGTTATCCGACTTTTTTTGCTGCCGCTTCATTCGTCGTATCGACGATATTTTTGTCTGATCAGATGTGAAGCTCATCTACACTGATCCAGTTTGACTGCCTAGTAGAGCGGTTATTTTCAGGGTTGATCGCGCAGCATCGAGAAATTCATAATATTGGGGATATACCGTAATGTGTGGCTTTCACTCAAGGTATTTTTGTGAAACGTGATGAGAAATTTATGATGTTGAATTAAGAGATAAAAAATTTTGACACGAGTAACTTTGCTGGGTATATGTGATAATGTGGGGTTATCACCTGTCTGCACGACTTAATCTGTGGACGCTTTACGCTACGCAGCACCCGTTATCACTCCGATCAATCACTTAATTTTCATTGGAATTCATTTAGCGTTTCATCGTCTGTGCACTGATATACCCTACTCGAGGTATTAATATATTACGTACAGCACTAATGGTACATAACGTAGAACGCAGGAACTTGAAAACGAAAGAATCTCTAATACTTGTGCTAAAATGATTTACGGCAATTTTTATTATCTCAGGTACCTACGGCAGTGCCTCATATCGCTTTGTTCTATTACAGATAAGATTAATTTCGACTTTTCGAGATATTCTCCACCAAGTTACCCTTGAAATTGTCTGGCCTTGACTGTTATTTTTTCATTCAGTACACAGATGTCGTATTTATTCAGTAATATCACTCAATTCTCACGGCTCTTTGTAAGCCTTGTCCATAAGCGAGTGTAAACTCCTAAAGAAATTATACTCCCAAGCGAGATGGTAATAAACCGAAAAAATTTACTTTTCACAGGATTTATCCCAAGCTATTGTGCCACTTGCAAGATTAGTTGATGTTATGTTCACTTCGAAACTTGTCGCTGTTAGCCATAATAGAACAGAGGCACGAAATTGGATACCTGGTACCACTGAAAATGATTTGGTCAACGAACACTTCCGGAAATATCTTCATTCCCTACCCTGTAAGCGGCCTTCCTCCTTCGGCGTCCTTTAACGCGTCCTGTGACGCGTCCTTGGTTCTTCAAAACTGGCTATTCCATGTGCGCCACTTTCTATTTCGCGGAGCTGCACGGTAAGATCCAATGCGACTGCAGTACAGCTCGGCAAGTAATAAACTTCGGTCGTACGAGTACTTTGCATGAAGGATCGAGGCCCATCTTATCTGATTAATCGTTTTCTGTCATACTGCATTTACGACAGAGCTACGTTACAATGATAACGAGCGCTTCTCCTGTCACACTTCAACCTTGATTTATCTTTCCATTGCTGGAGCTGTAATGTGAGACGCATTCCGTGAATGACCAGGTAATATTTCTGTGTTATAATCAGTAAGTATTTTTCCAATGGCCGTCAGGATTCGAGCCCATCAACATCAATTGTTACTCAATGTTGACACGGAGGTGATTGTCAGTTGTCTCAGTAGCGAGGCAATCCGTGATCGTCTCCAGAGAGATAACCATACTTTCGTCGTGATCACCATCCTCGCCTTTATTCTGTTCCGTTTAACTTGCACACCGAAAGAAGCGAGAATGTCGAGACCACCGTACAAAGAAATGCCGGAGAAGGTTGTCCTTGAGAAGACCGGCACCCACGTGGAAGTAACAGCTGGACCTTACACGAAGCGGGAATTGCGTCAGTTGCTGCTGTCGTCGCTCTCGCTACTTTCTGGAATCGGGGATCGAGAGGTAATTTGATTTCCAGGACGTCCTTGTGCTCGGGTTGTACTCGACGAACGGTTCATAAGGTGAATTTCTATATCGCAGATCGAACTGATGAGGCTGTCGGGTCTGGATCCGGACGATATACGGAGTTTCAAAGCTGGCCAGACATTTGGAGCTGATGGGAAGGAACTGTTCGATGACCCAGACAAGACATCCGCAGCTCTACGGCTCGTTGAATTGATCGCCAATGAAGGGAAGCGTGACCTTGAAAATGATCTCGCTGATCTACTTCGAAGCAAAGGCATCAGCGACGATCTGTTGAAACGGATTCTTACCTACGGGCTCAACGACGAGACTATCAGGTGAACCAGCTTATCCTAAAACCAGTTTGCAAGTTTAAAGGTCACTCGGAGTCGTCTATCTGCTACCGGTTTCCAATTTCGGTTCAAGTAAACGAATGTAAAAAAACCACTACTAAGTACCGTGACGATTTTATTCAGATTATTGAAAGCATTGGGTTTCACTGACGAAGAGATAGCCCGAATGTTGGGCACTTGGCAAGTATTGGCTGAGCAACGCAGCCGGTCGGAAGAATCTTGCCCATCGATGCAGTCTTATTCGGAAGAGTATATGACTCTCGAGGGTTTTTACTTGATGAGTAATTTCAGAAATCCCTTGACGAAGGCCCTCAGCGACATTACCAGCAAAAAGCCTTACAATCCTGCTGAGTATCTCGGTCACTGGCTTCTCAACTACAAGGTACAAAGATATGCAGGTCTACTGGTTATGTAAAATACATGAGTAAACACTGAAATCAGATCACAATGATACTCGACTGAATATCGTTCGATCTATTTTATGGTTTAAGATTTGTGAAGAGCGTGCACAAAAGCAGAAAGAATTCGACGCTGAGCTTCAGGCTGAGAGAGAAAGACTTCGAATCAAGGTCAGAGTTGGGTTTTTATCGATTCATCGAGCAGCTTTGAAGCTTGCTTTTTATTTCATTATCGGGGTTCCTTATTGACCGATTGACAGGTAATGCTGAATACATGCACATTTTTTAATAACTCTGTTATTTCTCAATGGATTTGAACAAAAATTGGTATACTATCGTCTTTGGGGTCGTTGAATCCGAATTGGTAAGCAAAATTGAAAAATTTAATATGAGGGACTGAAAATGGTGGCTTTAATTACCGGTAATTACGACCAGGCCTCAGCACCCTTGTACCAAAAAGTCAAGAAGTGGAATAAGTCTTTTGAAACTTGTTACACGGGGGGTTTTGGAGTCGCTGATGATGAATTCATTAACAGAATTAAAGGATACAAAATGGCAACGACAATAATAGAAATTTTTGTAAAACTAGGCAGTTCATCTAAAAATCATTACTGGGTTCTTTTTTGGGACGCCGATGATGACTCCCTTATCAGATTTGAAGAATTGCAAAATAGAGGATCCAAAATGGCGACGGCAATACTTGAAACTTTTGTAGAACTAGACAGTCGATCTGAAAATCATCAGTTGGGTTTTTTTTCGGGTCGCTGACTATGAATCCAAAATTGGACACTAAAAGAAGAGAAAAATAAGCATAAAGTATGTAGTAAAAACTTAGCCATAGTCAAAATAAAACTGCATACCTAAATCTGCAACTGAAGGTGAAAAAATTTACAATGAAACTTAAAATTTACCCTGAAAAGCCCCTATCTTCATCCTCAGGGGGTGGCAGATTCATAAAATTAGCTTTCGCAACGAAATCGCAGATTCAAAAATTTCGAATTTCAATATAACAACGAAATTCATAATAAAACGGAAAATTTACCCTGACCCACCCCTATTTTTACTCCCAGGATGTAACAAATTCAAAAAATAAGTTTTAGGACCAGGGACCCAAAAAAACTCCGCGTACCAATTTTGGTCTAATTTGGTCGGTTCAGTCAACGTGTGTGGCTACCGGTTTTGGCAGGAAATCTGGAAAACTCGTACCAGTCAATCTGTTAATCCATTGACGGTATTCGTGAACTTGACTCCGACATTTTCGTCAACAGGTGGTCTCTGAACCGGAGGACTTGGATCGTGTCCAGGATATGGAAGAAGAGTTGGTCGAGGACTGGAATTTTATCGATTACGAAGCGGACTAGGATGCCTGCTTCATATGAATGAAGGTTCCCGTCATCTCAATGTCGATAGAAATGAGTATAAAGTAGGTATACAGTATGTATTTAAATAGATATACGTATAATTGATTAATATTTTTTGTCCACTTTTTTGCTATGTCATCATTGCCAAGAGATAAAATTGTACTCTCTTTTTTCTACACACGAAAAACCGTCAACTTATTTACTAAAAGAAATACTGATAATTGCGAAACACAGCCGTGAATCATTGCCCTTTTTGCAATCGGAACTCGTATATATTACATATCTATGTATACGCACAGCGTAGCTAGAATGAAACAAAAAAAAAAAAAAACAAGCGTTGATATCTCCCGTTGAGTAAATACCATTTTCCATCATGGAGGTAGCACATAGATTGTGAGTAATAATAAATTAGCAACAAACAGTGAATACAATTATTAGGAAATGTTTGTTACTGCAATGACCGTATAACACGAGATGGTTATAAAAAAAATTTCGCAAAGAAATTTATGTTTCCTTACAAAACAGATATGATAATAATAATAATAATAATAAAAACAATAAAAACAATAATAATAACAGTATCAATTATAACAAGTGCAACTTCTCGAAGTTTTGATTTAGCAACTTTCTAGCGATCTAATTTTTTATCTTCGTGATATTTATACTATACATTGATTGGCCTGATGTGCTTGCACTTGGCATGTGTCTTACAAACGTAGCGTAATAAAGTCGAGAAATAAAAAAATTACGTGTAAAGTGCCTTATCCTGTTAAATCTAATTGGCAATCGGCAAAGCGTTAATGGTGATGATGAATATTCCATGTAACTGGGATTTAGATTACAACTTTTCCTCGCAGCCTACCAGCACGTATAGGATCTGCTTAGCCTTTGAGGCGGTCCTCTCGGCTCGTCTTTTTCTAGCACATTCCTTGAATTCGCGCCAGGAAGCCAGTCGCGCCGGGTTTTTTGGGCCCCAGTGTTTGGAAGGCTCAAAAGCGGCGTATATCATCTGCAGGTGCGGACATAACGGTTATTGAAAATTGTGATATAGTCTGCTGCTTCAAATTGCGGACGACGCTTGAACTATCGATAGTAGGGTTCAGAAAGTAACAGAGTAGGAGACGAAATTCCGGAATACAAAATTGGGCCACATTTTAGCGCAGAGTTAGTAGTACCGATTTTTGACACTCATAGCGTCTGTGTTCTTTGGTCGTTCAAATATTATGAGTATTAAGTGATGACCAAATGTTGACAGCTGCTGGTTTTACATGTTTCGAACGACCGAAGAAGAGGAACGAGCCGAGTGGAAGAAATTAACATTACTAATTCTGCACCAAAAATGGGGAGATATAGGGAAAACGATCGTAATGCATAAGAAACGGCCGAAAATCTAGAATAAGATCTTTCTACACTAGAGGCGCTAGAGTTGCTAACGTCAGGTTTGTTAAATTCAAGAAGGAGAATGCCCGTCATACCACGTGATACAAACAATAACAAACGGACGCCGTCAACCTGACATTGATATCACCAGTTCTACCCTCATGGACATTGTGAGAAAATGATATTTCTCCTTTTTTCTGGCCGCAAATAAAACCAAAAAAACCTATGTCGATCGTTCTCCTTATATCTAGGATCCGTGAACTTGTTAGTAGTACTTGTTTAACCCGAAGAGCAACTCACCTCGGGTAGCCCCAGATTTCGCTTGGAAATTATCGTCACCCCCATCCACAGGGGAATTTGGATAGCTCCAAATGTCATGAGCAGCCATCCAGCAGCTGAAATGTATCCACGGATGAATATTTTTGAATTTAAGTAACGTACTGTCGATCACGGAGAATGATCTTACTGTGGGCACTGTCTGGATACGAAATACCGCTGTACTTCAACGGCTCCATTATCGCGATCGTGTAAATAAGAATCGCAGCGAGAAGAACCGGCGTCACGACGCCCCAACATAGCCTCCAGTAAACCGACGGCCGTCTGTCGAGCATGAACTCAACATCGTCGATGAAGTTCTCCAGTCCGTAGACCCAAAATATACCAGTCACCTCAAACGTGGCGAGTACAAAGACGATGAAGGATCCTGCGTAGTAATCGACTAACTGAAGCACAAACTGGCCTCCCTGTTTTCGGGGTGAAAGAAATCGTCAGACCAACGGTTAAATTGCATGAATTTGCATACTTACCGGGGTGCAGTAGACCATTCCAACCAGAAACCCGAAGATGGACGTTCCTAGGACAACGTGCCAGTGTTTCCACGTTGGGAACTGGTCGCAGATCACGCTGTTTATTCCACCGGCCAAGGCAATGGCGCTGCCGATGCCCAATACGTATAGCATGAGAAAGAATAGGAAGGAGAAGGCCTGAAATGACCAGTTGAGAGATAGATTTGCTCAGTTAATTCTCATATGCAATAGGAACGCGAGAGAAGCTAATCGTAAACGTACCTGTGGCAACACCGAAAACTTGGCGATGGCGTCTGGATACGATATGAAGGCGAGACCAGTGCCTCCCCGAACAACGTTGCGAATATCGTCGGTGCCGAGTTCGTGGGCGAGATTACCGAGTATTCCAAATATCGTGAAGCCAGCCATGAGACTGGTGAAAGTGTCGAGGGTCGTTACAACCATCGCGTCTCTGAGGAAGAGTCAGAATTATCGCATGGTTCACTATCCTTAAAAACCTGATTACGTGGGAGCGAAACTGTCTAGATTTATCGAAATATACCTGTATATGTTGTGGTCGAATTCGTTGTACGACGAGTACATAACCACTCCGCCAAAGCAAACCGACAGAGAGAAGAAACACTGCGTAACCGCTGCGTACCAGACGTTCGGGTCGAACAGTTTCTCCCAATTCGGTTTGATGAAGAAAATGATTCCGTCGATGGCGCCTTCGAGGGTCACAGCTCGGATGAGCAGAGCTATCATAATTATGTAGGGAAAGATGGCCAGAAAGTAGGCCGCCTTCCC
This sequence comes from Neodiprion pinetum, assembly GCF_021155775.2. Classification (NCBI taxonomy): domain Eukaryota; kingdom Metazoa; phylum Arthropoda; class Insecta; order Hymenoptera; family Diprionidae; genus Neodiprion; species Neodiprion pinetum. The sequence goes on along the minus strand of NC_060236.1, from coordinate 34,506,940 downwards.
GGATCCCTTCACTCCGCGGGCAAGTACGCCGAATATACAACACCATGCGAAAAGTAGGCACAACGTAAGCCTCCAATCAGGTAGCCCGATGCCATCATCAATGTTCTCCTTTTCCCTCAGAACAGTTTTCCTATAGTATAACAAGATGTTGTAAACTTTATCCTGCACTGACAATAAAGGTATCGCAGGTCGATCTCTTCGATTTGATTCCTTTTGTAATATGTTATAGTAAACTAAAAACCGAGTGATGTGCATTTTTTTATCTGCCATCAAACACTTTAAGGGGGAGAAACCACCCTCCAAAATAAGGCATGTCGAGTGAAAATTTCGCAGTTTTAATTTTTTTTTTTTTAATACTGAGAGAATTGCTTTTTTCATTTCTCGATATGAGAAGACTTCTCCAGTTGGATTGGTTAAAAAATATTATGTTTTTGTGGGTAAAAGTGCCAAATCACCTCTTGACATGCCTTACTTTAAAGGGTGGTTTTTAGTCTACTATAACATATTACAAAAGAAATCAAATCGAAGAGATCGACCTTTGATACCTTCCTTGTGAGTTGGCTTATCTTTTGATAGCAGAACTCACGAGAAGTATAGCTCCGCGGAACTTCTCATCGTCCCGTTTCCGGCTATTACTGAATCGTTGGACTTGACAGAGTCCACGCAGCCATCCCACTCCTCAAGGCACCTAGACCACGGGAGTTCGTAGCTGAAACTTTTGATCAGATAAAATAGCGTCAAGGACATCAGAGAGCAGTAATACGTCCCGACGGAGATCATCGAGAACATCTGCGCCCAGCCGACACCTTTAAAGCCAGGAGCCAGGGCCCACATCTTGACCGATGATCTGCTGGTGAACTGGCCCATTATCATTTCGAGATAGTAGAACGGCTTGCCGACGACGAAGAGGACGATTATATACGGAATCAGGAAGGCACCGCCACCGTTTTCGTACGCCGTGAAAGGAAATCGCCACACGTTGCCCAGGCCAATGGACATCGCGATACAAGACATCAAAAACTCGAGTCCACTTCCCCAAGTCGCTCGCTCCTCGCCGTCCTCGGCTATGGTCTGAAATCGTGATGACGACCATGTTTTATTACGGGATTCGAAGAGGCTTAGGACCAGCTTACCATTTGTTCCTTAGGTGCGGTGGACGGCGTTTGAAAGTGACCGAAGTTGGAATCATTATTCCCATACTCCCTCGCGATTTCCTGAAATATTGTTCAAGGATCAGAAATTGCCGATGGGGTGGAATCACACCGAACAAACTCGTCTTGATATCGTACTCACCTTACCCAGATCGACGGCTGCACCGTCGTCGCCGAGAAAGGACGGATTCCGCCTCCCATCCTACGAAAGAAACACTCAGGTTACGCAACGGCTGATGAAAGGGGCACCAGTCGTAATCTGAAATATATTTCGCCGCGATTCTGGTTTGTGTGCGAGCCACGGTATTCCCCACGTGCTTAATAATGACATAACGCCTGACCGACTAGTCTTACAGGCATCTACGAATGTATGGGTATTCCGTATAACACCGGCATGCGAATAGTTCGGCTATGGTTTGAAATTGTTATATCGAATCGAATGCTGGGTCGATAATTTACCGGCTTTTATTACCGTTGACTATGAAAGTATCGCAAGATCGCAAACACGAAATGCTATCTCGCTGTCGCGGGTTGTTCTATTGACGTTCACTCTGCCATGAATGGTAACTAGCTGATTTCGACCTTCACTTTTTGCATCGCCTAGTTGATGCGACGCGGCCGTGTGCATATATTATTACAAAACCAATATTCAGAACCTGATTTTTCCTGGGCTCGTCACATTCTCCAGAAATCGGTCGTCTTCTGAGAACAAGTATTCTATAAACTGTGCCAATTTAAAATCCTCGGAAGATAGCGAGCAGTTAAAAAACTGTTCGGATTTATAATGAAACCGTAAACGTCGATTTTGTTGACTATGAAACACGCTTCGACATCGGGTAGTGCCAAAAGTATGTTAATTGTTTTAAAGGGACTCGCGTGTATTACAAAGCGTGAATCCCGATGTTAAACGGACTTGAGTCGAGATTCCGTCTTAGGGCACTTTCTATTTTCAATGCTATTCTTTGACGCATAGTTGTTCGCTGGCCATAATTTATTGATCAATGCCGAAGTAGCAAGTATATTTTATACGCATCATTCAGTTGCACGGTACCTGCGCAAGAAAAACCAAAACATCCAAACTTCACGGTGTCCACACTTTCGAAATGTATTACACTACTGCGATTGCGAGATAAAACGTGTTCTCAATTTTTTTTTTTTTTTTTACAGATTTCACAAATGTATCTTACCAATTTACGTCTTGGTATACAAAACATGACTACATCATGTACTCGGCTTGACAGACAACCTTTGCGAAATATATACGTATGCGTAACGATTCCCGACCGATTCTTTTTTTCAATCAATGTTCACGAGACGAGCACTTTTTCGCGACTTATATCGCCGCTCTGATTTTCTCTCACAATTTTGAAGTTACACTGTTGGAAATGCGGTGTTAAATGAATATTCTGTAGAAGTCCACACCATTTTGGTGTTGATTTTAAGACCACTTGGTGTCGAGTATCGACCGATTTACACCGACGATGTTTGTACTTTAATTGACACCGTGAATTTTCTGACAGTGTTATAAGGGTTTATCGAAATATCGCCTACCCACCTTTGGCACGACCATCCTGCCCGCGGGTTGGTCCCAATTGCCTCACCAGCCCAAGTCTAGCGATTCAAATGCGGGTGGACACTGCGTGAGCATAACACCCAGAATCGAAACCCACAGACTATGGACCACTACAGGGTGATATACTGCTTTCGACGCGATTTACGGGAGCAGGTGGACAGCAGCGAAGGAGGAGGAGATCTGCAGGTGCTGTTCTGCCGAAGTCGAACCACTTACTGCCTGTCGGTGATCACCAGTTGGAAAAGTTTAACATCGTTCGTTACGAAGTAGGGATAGTTGTACTTCGCCTCTCTGACCTCAGCTATTCGGCTACCACCGGATATTTTTTATCATCCTCTTTTTCCCCCTTGCTTCGTCCTGAATGTGGTCCGCGGGAACGTTTATGTTTTGGGCAGCCTCTTTTACCGCAGCATCGCTAAATTAGTGTGCGCCACGGTACGAGAAAAAAAAGTTTAATAGCAGGCACATTCTTTTCGGACTCTTTCATTTGCTCGTGGCGTTGCAGACTTCAGTGCCATTATTAACGGTAACTGCCAATGAATCGTAGCATTTATAGCAACGCTGCTATAACCTGACCGTGGAGATGTGAACACTTTTTTGAATCTTTTCTGAAAGGATAAAAATTCCTAAATATCGAAATCGTTATGGTCCAATTCACCGAACTCTGGTTATACCTAATATATACTCTCTTGCACGTAGATGTCGAAGTGGAGCGAGTCTTTCACACTTTCTTATTTACTTTTTGTCATACATTCGAACAAATCAACTCATATTCATGTAACATTATAATCCATCATTCGCTGATCAAAAATGAGAAAGTTTCGTAGACCCTATACAAATACGTTGACAGAATGACAATTCCGAGTGCACTGAGCTCCGCATTCTTAAATTATCTACCTGTGTCTGTTGCTGATCTGATTTAGGACGCTGAATCCCGGCTGTGAGAGCACATATACGTCAAAGTTATGGTGCAGCTACATGTACAACGCTCAAGGAAATTCCGGTATGGATTCTTAAAAGTCAGATCTAACTCGAGGTTATCCTCATGTGTGCAAAGGTCCTCGACTATTCCGCGAACGCGTCATGCATGACGTCAGTCATAATCTTATAATACATTCAGACTACCGATCTCCATCTGGTCGCGTCAATCGCTGAAAGACGGGACAAATTTTTGGTTTTCCCACTTCAGTCTGAAGACGGGAATGTCGAGAATTCGTACGCGCAAACCTAGAAACTTGTAAAGCTCAGGGAATTTTGAGACTGTCGAAGAAATAAACTCGTTCTTATACAAAGTAAATGTTAAGAAAGAAAAGATTGCAATCAAAATGTATTTTCGTCGCACCACTTCGTACATTGTATATTTATTATCTAATGACAAACCTTCTTTCGTTTTTTTTTTCTCACGGGAAATCGCAGACTATTGTTTGTAAATTGGTAGTTAGACAGTAAGATAGTTACTATGTAGGTAAGATTGAAGATATTAGTAAGTAATGTGTAAAAAAATTTGGCAATCATCGGTGGTATATTTCTAGACAGATTACTGGAACAATCCTATTTTCAGGCGGGAATACCTGGAATAGTCGGGGAATTTCAGATTCCAAAAAGCATGCAAACCCTGAATGTAGAACTGGCATTTTACGATGTTACGTTGATCTGAAATCACGCAACGATTGCAGCAGAAGCAGGTGTATAATGTGTGTGTATGGGGTATACATAACTCAGCGATTTGAACCTTGCATGGAAAGGCACGGCACGGCACAAAGCATTATCTTACTCTCACTGTCACTCTCACTTTTGCACGTTATTGAGACACCGTGTGTCGAGGATACAGAGGAATGTTGAAAAACTGCGAGTACAGCAAGCCTAGATTTAACATCATTCGGAGGAATAGTCTCTGAGGATTTTTTTTAATACAGTACGCATAGGCGGAAATCGTTTATTAGTAATCCCACGATCGTGGAAAATGCCCGTTGCATTGGCTGTTTCTTTGTCTCGTAACTGTGAAAAAATATTTTTCGAAGCAGATATTCGCAACAATACATATTATGATCTCCGATGTCAACGTCGCAGTATTGTTAACCATTGTCAATATACGTGCCTACGCAATTTTTCTTTTCAACTGCAATTTATTTCGAACAAACAACTTCTATTCACCGATACCCATCTCGGTGGAACGATCGGATGATAAATATTCACTCTTTGACATACAATGGACGCTAGACGTTTTTCATTTGTATCCCACGATCAGAAGACTGATCAACAATGTTTTATGATGAATTCGCGCAGTACGAAATAGAGATAAACGAGTATGATAAAAAAGTTTGCATTACTTCCGACTCCCCTAATTTGGTTGAGGAAAATTTATTTTTTTTATTTTTAATTTAGGCAAAAACGCATTAATAATTCATACCTCGTTGCTGAGGAACGGATTAAAAAACCTCTGACATTCATGGCTATTTCCCATGACCAGGAGAGCCTTTTGTTATTTACTGTTTACAGATACTCATGTCATTGTATAATATCCGTTGCACTCGTTATGGCTACACTGTCGTTAACATCATGTTAACTAAAAATCTACAATCTATACCATTCACGGAACTAAAAAATTATACGTAATATACAGGGTGAGGAAAAAGTATAAAAAACCTTAGTAGCCTGGCGGGGTTTGGTGAGAAAAAAAATTACCAAAGTTCAATCTTAGGTCATTTTTAACAAGGGATCGAAGCCTGACCTTTGATTGCACCTTGAACCTCACCTTCAAGATTATTTTGAGATCAACTTTGATCTTTCAAATGGGAACCCCCATTTTTTGTGCCAGAATCAGAAAGAGTGGGAAATTTTCAGAAGAAATTTAAGAAATGTAAAATTTCCCGCTCTATTCGATTCTAACATTAAAAATGGGTGTACCGACTTAAAAAATCAAAGTTGATCTCTAAATGACCTTGAATATGAGGTTTAAGGTTAAATCGAAGGTTATCATTGAATCCTTTGTTAAAAATGACTCATGATTTAACCTTAGTAATTAGTTTTTCACCGAACCCCGCGAAATTTTTAGGGGTTTCCATACTTTTTCCTCAACCTGTATAAGGATATACTGTATAAAGTTTCGTTCGGTTGTGCACAAGAGATTTCGACATTTTCCGCGGAGGATTGGGTAGGAAACGCAGGATCTTTCGACTGATTAATTCAATTCAACATTCGGCTGCGAAAAAATTAATGTTTATTAATATTCTGAGGTAATTATGGATCACGCCGAACTGCCTGAAAGTTTCACGTGCAAGCCGTGAGGCCGCTGCCAATACAAGCGGCGTACGCCATGAAGTGAGGAATGGTGTTCTGTTCCAGAGTTCCGGTAAACAGATGTGACCATGGACCACGAGTGAAGATAGCGACGTCGTCTCCGCCATGGGTTTCCGAATTGAGGGGGACCATTGCGGGATATTCGTATCTTACGTAGGCTGCAAGGTGACAAAAAATTACAAACGATGTCAACGCTGTATGATCACCTTGATGAAAATTTCTACTACTACGAATAATTACAGAAATTGGAACATTTCGTATTATTTCTAAGAAAATTGTAAATACGAATCGTTTATCGTGAAGAATTGTTAATTTTCGTTAACAAATTGTAGTAGCTTGTAAATTTTTTGCTGACAAGATACAAATTTTCATGAAAATCTACAAGTTTTTATGACAAACTATGCATATTTACGATTTTGTAGGAAAACCATTTTTTTTGCACAAAATTGTATGAAATGTCTAAGAATTTCTCGAAAAATTGAAAATCGTAGACATCATTTTCATCGGGGCAGCGCAAACGCGACGAAAGGGAAGCAGAACTGCTTACTAAAGTCGTCTTCCGAAAGGTCATAGCGAGTGCTGTTCGAAGGCGTTTTGTATCCAGGCCCGTTTGCGTAGCTGAGGGTCGTGTATGGCAGACCATCCGCGCCATTGATGCCAGACAGTCCCAAGATGTCGTTACCGCGCACTGGATATCCGGATAAACTCATGACGTGAGCGTGATCCGCTGTCACGAGAATCAAGGTGTCGCTTTCGTCCGTCATTTCATCGGCAATACGAACGGCCGACGCGAGTTCCACCGTCTCAGCCAAAGCCAAGCGAGTGTAGGTGCTGTGATGAGCGTGATCTATGCGACCCCCTATCCGGGTTTGAATAAAGCAGAAATGAGCGAATCGTAGTCACAATGCGTTTTTTCAAAATTCTGTCAAACGAATCGTTGCAATCCATGACTTGCCTTCGACGAAGAGGAAATACCCGTTGCTGTTTTTCTGCAGAATCTTTATCGCCGCTTCAGTCATCTCGGTGAGAGTCGGTTCCGTCACTGGATCCGCCTCCAATTGGTACTGGCAGTGACTGCTCTCAAACAGACCTAGAAGGTAGTCAACATCGTTGGGGTTGTCGATGATCTGTCGGAGTCCGCTTCTGTTCCAAACGTAACTGTACGAGCTGTCGCGATCAGTTTTGTCCTGCTTCCAGGTCTCGATAAGGTCGACGCCGTCTTCTCTGTACCCGTAATCACCCTCGTCGTCGACGGTTGTGGTCGGGAGAAATTCGCGACGTCCACCACCGAGGATTACCTGCGTTAATTACTCATTCGCACATTCCCTGGTAAAGAGACAATTCAAAGTTCGAGTTTTGTAGGTACCTGGAAATCTTGACCAGGATACGTCGTGATGAGCTGAGTCGCGATGTCCAGACAGACCGAGGCGTTGAAACCGTCGTCATTTACGTCAGCGTCGGACTCCCAATTTCTGTCAGCGGTTCTTGCATACGTGCCTGACGGCGAAGCGTGCGTTACTCTGGTCGTGGTCACAATACCGGCTGATTTTCCTCCTTCCAAAGCCCACTGGGCAATGGACGATAAGTGGTTGCTGGTATTGGTCATGGCCTCGCAATCTCCGTAGGACACTCCAGCGTTCAAGCCGATCACTCCATCGTTCGTCTTAACTCCGGTGAGATACGCCGTTGCTGAACAGGCGGAATCAGCGACTTGTGAATCCACGCAGTAGGTCTACGAACAAAGTTGTTTCAATATGTACGATAAACTTTGCCACACGTTCCAACGACTCTGAAGTAAATCCATTGATTCTTAAAGCGAACTGTAGTATAATACCTTGGAAAGACCGCTGTAGGGAAATGATTCCCAGTGCAATTCATCCTCTTCTCCAGTTTCACCCTTCAGCTGTCCCAGGTACATTCGCGCAGCCGCCAAAGTAGGAATGGACATGCCGTCTCCAAGGAAGATGATGATATTTTTAGCTTGATTTGTATTCTGACGTACTTTTGTTTTCGTCTTTAGCATAGACTGCGCCAGGTTATTCCAGTAAGCTGAGGCTGTCAATTATATCTCATATGGTATTGAAGTCACAGTTCCTTAGAGGTTGGCATACTAAACTTACAATTAGAAAGTCTTGAGAGTAGGAATTTCACTATCAAATTTCTGAACGCCTTAGCCATTTACGGTGTTTTACCAGACAATAGCAAGGTGTTCTCAGAGTAAATTGAGAGCAAATAATTCTTACTCGTTTCATCCTCAAGACCAGCTGAACTTCGACTAGTCTGTGATCCAGATCTATCCAGTGATCGCCCAGCAGTGTACCTGCCAGTCTGGTGCCAATATTCTTCCTCTATGTCCGCTATTAAAGAAAAATGATTTTGCACAGTCTTAATCCTGATAGCTTACACATTCCATAAACGATACCCGTTTATATCTACAATTGGTCCGATAAACTTTCGAAGGGATTCTCAACCACAATTCTCGTTGGTACAACACCACCAATAATTGAAATCTAATAACGCATGAGATGATTATCACACCCGATAATTTATATCCCGTGATGTCGCAGAAGTCCAATGGATGTGCGATGAATTATATCCATCATGCAATAACCTTTAGACAGACGTCGAGTGGATGATGTTTTAATCGATAAATGTAGGCAGGTGAAAAATTGAAACGATGAGATATGGTGAACAAGGTTATCAGAGATGTTATAGACTGTAAGGTATACGATTATCAGAAGGTGTTCTGATTCAAGAATATCTCAAACCCGTGTAGACCAAATTAATCGATGGAAAAGCCTTTGCTATACCAAATATTAAACGTTTTCGTGATCAGTTGTCGACTGCGGTTTTGTTTTTCCATAAAAAGCAACGTTTTTTCTTCTATAATCGCTTATCACAATCGAAGCCACTTCACCCACTTCACATATTTTCAAGTAAAACAACTGTATCTTAACTAAAATAAGACTTAATTGTGATAGACAGTCAAGTTCAATATTTCATGACACCTGTGTGATCGCATGTTAACATTGAAAGCATATTTACCTCGGGATATGTCCGGACGACCAGCTACCACCGCCACGATCAGGGCAACCGGTAGGATGTGCCGCAATGACGTCATAGTGACCAAAGAGCAGGGGCCGATCACCAAGAAACGCAGTGGCGACGGACAACTGATGATATGGCAATCAAGCACTTCACGGCAATGATCTAACTGCTGAAAGGCTACTACCTCGAAGAACTTATACTTATAAGCCTAAACGGCTGCCTTCTTCGCCCCGAAGCAAAGTTGGATTCATATTGGTAAGTGTTATCTGCCGTTAGATATACGCAACATGTTAACGTCTGTACATCACAGGATTACCTAATAAGAAATAATCTTGAAAGTACGATGTTACGATTGATAATTACGCTCAAATCGTAACTTGAGATCAACATTTTAAAGAGACAGAGATTACTATGGTCAGTGGGACGTGGACTTCGTTGTTAATTGAAAGTTTATAAATACGTGAAGTGCGAATATTCGGCATTTATGATATGTTATACCTACTCTTGTTTCTGTTTAAGGAATTCGTTGGGTATGGCTAAAATAAATGTGACATCGCTTGGCTACGTAGTTATAGTAAACAACGGTTGACACATCAATAAACAGGCAATCACAGATCTAGCATAATTATACAGCACATCTGAAAGATGTTTTGATTAATCTACAACGAATTAATTTTCGCTCCCTGCGAAGGATTCCACTTCCAATTTATTAGTGAATAATTTCTTGCGTTAATCCTAGAACAGTAACGGGGGGGGGGGGGGGGGGGGGGGGGGGGGGAACTCCCCACGCGAATTTAAATTTCCGGCCGCAAGTGAACAATTTACGTTCTCGACTCGAGACACATCAATTTTCGAGCAATTTCTTACAACTCGAGCAAAAACGTTGTTGGCCCACGTGATTCTTTATTACAAAACGAATAAAATCGTACCCTATAGGAGACTATTAACGATGCGATGTACCCGAGAGGTGGAATTTACAAAATTGGGGCGTTTTTTCACCCCACAATACCGAAATAAGTAAAAAAGAAAAACCTTACCGTTCTAGGATTAAAAATATTATATAAAAATCTTTTGCGCAATTGCGTAAGTAAAAACCGAATCCACGTGGACCTGCGGAATCCAAAATATCAGTATGCATGCATAATATAACAACATGATAATTTGAAACAATTAATTTATTTACCTACATAAAAACGTCACAGTGGTCACATTTTCACGACTCATAAGTCTCACGATTTCGACTCAATTGCTTACAGTGAATTTATATGCTCTGCTGCTGATTATCTTACTCAGTTAATCAACGTGCAAGACTTCTGTCACGTGTAATTTAACCGGGATGATGGGAGTACAGGAAACTGGGGCTCAATGATACTTTGACGTGGTAATAATGCATCAGATCAATGCAGCGATTAGTTTTAAAGATAAAATTCGACAATGAGCGAGAAATTAGTAATGATTTTGTAACGGGCCATTCTCAAGTGTCTTACACAGGAGCACGTCAAACGTAGGTAATTAATCAGACTATGTTTCAACGAGGGTATGTGAAAAAAATTATACGGGTACTACGTAATTGCGAATTATTCTTTATTTCAGAAAACACAATGACTTGAATTTTTCACACTCGTTGAATAACGGCAAAACACACAATCAAGGGTACAAAATATAAGGATTTTGTATCATCGGTGCTCAGTCTTGAAATCCTCAAATGCTGGGAAAACGGATTTGCCAACTATCATCACGTGCAAGCCGTGAGGCCTGTACCAATACAGGCTGCGTACGCCATGAAGTGGGCAATGCTGCTTTGCTCTAGGGTACCGGAAAAGAGGTGGGACCACGGACCACGAGCAAATATCGCCACGTCGTCTCCGCCGTGAGTTTCCGAAGACAGTGGAACGGTCGCAGCGTATTCGTACCTCACAAGAGCTGCAAGGTTTGTGAGTAAAAGCGATTGAAAAAAACATTTGCGAAATGACTAATGTCTACACTGCATAAAATGCTATGTTAAAATTGACTAATAGTATCCGGTGTCAACCACTATAGTCTTGTTTTTTCCTGGTCAAGTCAGAACTTGAACGTTAGATAGTGTTGGATTCACACGAGAAAATATTCTATACAAGTCCAAACCGCATTTTTTGGTTTACAATGTATGTGACAACACCTGACAAGCAGAACGTCTTACTCAAATCGTCGTCAGAGATGTCGTATCGGGTACTATTGGATGGCGTTTTGTATCCAGGACCGTTGGCGTAGCTCAGCGTTGTGTAGGGAAGATTGTCAACTCCGCTAATATCGGCGACCCCGAGAATATCGTTTCCGCGACTTGGGTATCCGGATATACTCATGACGTGTGCGTGGTCTGACGTCACAACAATAAGGGTGTCGCTCTCCTCGGTCAGCTGGTCCGCAAGACGAACCGCGGCCGCCATTTCCACCGTTTCGTCCAAGGCAAGGTGCGCATACGATGAATGATGGGCATGATCAATGCGGCCACCTATTGGAGTTGGAAGAAGGAATCGGTAGCTTATAGTTTAATCTCTCACTCTGTTGCGACGGAATTTGCACCCTTCCACGTACCCTCCACGAATAGGAAGTACCCGTTGTCGTTCTTCCGTAGGATCTTTATGGCCGCTTCCGTCATCTCTGCGAGAGTGGGCTCAGTTTCGGGGGTCGATTCCAGGTGGTACTGACAGTGGGAACTCTCGAAGAGTCCCAAGACGTAGTCGACATCGTCGGGATTGTCTATTACGTTCCGGAGGCCACTTCGGTTCCAAACGTAACTGTACGAGCTGTTACGATCAGCCTTGTTCTGCTTCCAGGTCTCGATCAAATCCACACCATCTTCTCTATAACCGTAACTACCTTCGTCGTCGACGGTTGAGTTTGGGAGAAACGTTCGACGTCCACCGCCTAAAACAACCTGAAATACTTCGTTATTGGGATTGTCACTATGCAATGCATCACCTGGTAGAAAAAAATTAAACTAATGCAATCGGGTTGGCAGCTGACCGTTGACCATGTTTTGATGCGTATGGATGGTAGGAACAGGCATATTAATGATTATGTTTGATTAATTTATGTGACATGAGCAAATTAAAAGCCCAAGAATTACGATTTGCCTCCATCAGAATTAAAAACTTAGGTTATGTGGTGATAAAATGGCACCGACAACCAGGCTCTGACGTAATAAGGACATTTTTCAATACTACCTTGCGCATTAGCTAACCGACCATTACTCCGGTTATCAGTCAAGGACTTACTTGAAAGTCTTTTCCAGGGTATTCAGTCACGAGCTGCGTTGCTATGTCCTTGCAAACTGTGGGGTTGTAACCGTCGTCCGTCACGTCTGCGTCGGTCTCCCAATTTCGCTCAGAGGTGTGCGCGTATGCTCCAGCGGGTGAGGCGTGTGTCACCCTCGTAGTCGTAACAATTCCGGCCGATTTTCCTTCGTTCAGAGCCCATTCGGCAATGGACGACACATGATTATCAGTGTCAGTTGAGGCTTCGCAATCTCCGCGAGTCACGATACCGTTGACACCAAGCTGTCCGTTGTTAGTCTTAACTCCGCAGAGGTAAGCCGTCGCTATACTTGCAGAGTCAGCTACTTGCCGGTTAAGATTGTAGGTCTGGAAGCAGTTAAAGGGTACTGAAATTCTGAGCTTGACCATCTTTCACAGAATCTAGAAGAAGCCTGTTGTCTATAGTTATGTCACCTTGGAGAATCCAGTGAAGGGAAACGTTTCCCAGTGCAAAGAATGTTCCTCTCCACTGTACCCATGGAGCTGTCCAAGATACGTTCGAGCAGCCATTAAAGTAGGAATTGACATTCCGTCACCGAGGAACATGATTACATTCTTTGCTTTGTTTGTGTTCAGCCTGTTTTTTGCCTTCGACTTGAGCGCCGTTTGCCCGTCATTGTACCAGTAAGCTGTGGCTGTCAAATCGAGACGAAGAAAATTGTCACATAGGGTCATCAGTGTGACACTTACGGAAGAAATGATACAACATATTTATAAAAAGAATCAATGGTTGTTCGGTAAATTATAAGTCATACACGAAATCAGTTATGGTTTTATGACTGATGAGACCATAGCACAGGTTCCTGCACTTTGTTTATGTTTACATTACGTACTCGTTTCATTCGAAAGATCAGCAACACCTAATTTCCCCAGGGATCTCTCTGACCTATCTAGTTTTTCCAGAGAATTCGGATGCCACCGCGATTCCTCCGCTTCCTCTGCGAAAAAAATTACTTATTCTCACATCTCGAAGTCTTTGCGTACTTTTATGTATTTGCTATCCTTTGAATTAAGTTCACATAGTTATAGACTCAATCCTAAGCCTATTCTTTGTTTCCGAACAAATTTCCATCGCTAGTAAAAATCTGTTACTCCAACGATTCGAATTTTTGCTTGTTTTTTCTGCCAATCGCTTATTATCGATGGGATTAGATAAAAGTTATTTGTTCAAGCACCAGCCGTAGCTAACACAAAATTATCATGCGCTTAAGTAATATCAGGATAACAATAAATGTGCATAAAACGTGACCGTATAGCAATAAACTTGAATATAACTGCAGCTCCTAACGTGGAAATCGTGAAACCAAAAACTATGGCATGAAGTCACCCCTACTGAAAATGTTTATGTGTTAAATCATAAAATGTTTTGAAAGAATTCAACATGTAATTTATTACATGATTTTCTTGTAAATTCGATAAAACATATAACAAATTACATAACAAATTACAAAAACACGAATCATCCGATTTACTAGGTTATTAATCTATAGTGATTTAATAGGATTTTTGATCTGGTATATCTGATGGTTCGTGCTTTTTAAATTGAATACGTGATTTTTGATGTATTTTTACGATTTTATAAGATAAATCATGTAATAAATTACACGCTGAATTCTTTCAAAAGATCTTATGACTTAACACGTGAAGATTTCCAGTACGGCGTACGTGATGTATTTTAACATCACCACCCTCAAGATACAACTATGAATCTAGACTCGTTGCAATATCCCGATCGATATTTACCTGACGTCAAACTGGGACGCCCAGCAACAGCCGCCACACTCACAGCAAGGAGGAAGAAGTGCAGTAAAGGTTTCATAGTGATCGAAAACTTGGATTTCAGCTAAGGCCGAAGAGAGAAAAAAAATAATTAAGTACTAAAGTCACAAGGAACCTCCTCCCGGTACCGATCTAACTGTTGTAGGGAAGTCGGCGACCAGAACTTCTAATATAAGATTTCATGGCGAGCCCTCTTCTCCCCGACACGTGTTGAGACTCATGGTATGTACCTACAAAGCATTATCTTGCATTCATATATTCGGGCGTGTCATGTCGTTTGACGACACATTACACGTGTAATGGAAAGGTGCGTGAATGCCAATAATTTACTGATTTCTTAATCCGTGAGTTAGGATCTCGCCTTTGTGGTCACGTGAACTGCACTGCGCACTTAAAGAGCTTGGAGTGATTAGAGATAATGGTCTCAAAGATTGTGTACAAGTGGGTGATAGGGGATTATCAAATAAACGATGCACGTTAACATCCCACGATTATTTAATTGATTCGCATTCGCACATGAAATTGTGCAATATTTTTATAATCGACAACCCGCAGTACAGTTGATCAAAAATGATTATTCATTACATAGTGTTGCGATTGTTGTCGAGTATGGAATTTTGCTTATTCTAGTGTCATTGCTGATTGTGATCAGGCGTTTTCTGCTTTTATGACAATTTTGTAATCGCCTCTGATTCGTTGATTCTGCGGATTCTTTTTACCGATAAACACCTGCCCTTTATCACACTTATGATTTGATAAACATTCGCAAAGCATGGCAATGCCATGCTCCTAATAAACCCAAGTTTTGGGCTCGCCTCGAAGCTCGCACGCTGCCGTTAGGCATAAAGTCATTCAAGACCGTTACGCCCTGAGTTTGATACAATCAGCACACAGATTAAGATGATTTCAATTTTAGCTACGCAAAGAGATTATCGAATGAAATGGTGATTCAGGTAACAGTTATAAGTTGGACACTTCATAAGCCATATCAAACGGTTCAACTTAATTAATGGTATCGTATCAGTTAATCGTAATTTTGATCTCTGAAAAAGTGAGAAAATATAAATTATGTAAAATATACATTGTTAAAAATGAAAATAAATTTATTATTCATCAATTAATTTTTGAATATTTAGTATAGCATATTTAGTAAGATTTAGCAGTGCCAGTACTTCGTAGACGTTTGCCTAGTAAAGCAATAGATACCAATAGACACTAATAGGTACATACATACATTTAATGTCATAAAGACGTTGAGTAAGTTAATCAACTCACTTAAATTTAAATTTTCTTTTTTTTATAAATTATTTTGCATTTTGAATTTTTCTTAATATATTAATTAATACATATATCCAATTGTTGTATTATATACAAATTTGTTTGCATCTATACGTCCCAGAAAATGCGATAGTCAAAATTTGTCCAAAAGTCGGCCAAATTATGTCCACCATCCCAAAATTCATCATCTCAAATACGACATGGTAATCCAAAACGTTTGTTGGGTTGTGAAATTCTTTTTAGGACGTTAAATTTTGGGACATTGTGCCTTGTGTCTAAGTATTGTCTGAGGTATATACAATGATATAGATGTACACGGGTGTGCCAACTTAAACTGTGCATTACAATATTTCAGAAATGAGGAGTACTATCGAAAAATGGTTCCGATGAGAATATTCCAATGTCGAGGGGGTTACATAATGGTGATACCAGTTTGGTTTTGATTAGTCCTGCTTGTGAGAAACTAGCATGAAGGTAGTTTTCTGGAATAGCAACCGATTGTTTTTCCGGAAAGAATGTTGTACCTCACGGTAATGCGAATTTAGCTGTACGTGATACAAGTTCATGTCATTCACAGATCGCGAGTTATGACTGTTCGAAACTCGGGAAGTCATGATACATGTTCTGTTTGAAATGCAATTACTATTAGCGATGCTGCATTCATGTATTTAAATACTTCTTTATTGTTAGGTACTTTTTCAATCGCAATCATTTTGGGTAAAAGCACGATTGTTTCAAGAGTTTATTAAATGTTGAAACACATTTCCCTCTGTCTGAATACAGAGTTGCAGTCGACGTTGGAAATGCTGCGGTGTGGCGAGCAGAGTATTGCGCTGGACCTTACCATACCTCAAAATTGTTATTATTGATACTATTTTCCCGGAACTTAGTATCATGAAAAATTTTCGAGTTGCGAATAGTCGTAACTGGTGATCCGTGAATGGTATGAACCTTAATCGCGTATGGCTGAATGTGCACTAACGTAAAGTACAACATCTGTTCCAGGAAAAGGTCGGGTACAATTCAAGAAAACTACGTTCGTGCTAGTTTCTCGCAAGAAGTACTACTTACAACGAAACTGATATCGGTGTCCATCGTGTGTTCTCCTCGAAACTATAATATTATCATCCGAACCATTTTTCGACAGTAGTCCTCATTTCCGATATTCTAATGCACGATTTATTTAAGTTGAGACAACCTGTAAAACACATAATATATTAATGAGTAAATCAATCAAATCGCCAATATATATACACACATCTTTCTTAAGTAATCAATGAGAGCGTGATTTTGCACACGAGGACGCAATAAAATATGCCAACTTGTCGATACCCTAACTTTGTAACGACAAGACTAACAGCATTCATAGATATAGATCCATATTACTCGATTAAAATTAAATCATCAGTCTATAAAATTGAATAGAAAATATTAGTCTTAAAAGTACCAGTATCGAAGTAATTGAATAAAATTACCTTTTCATATACCTATGCTTTTTTCGCCTCTCCTTTTTTTTAGACTATAAGCGTAAAAGAATTGAATCAACTTTGTTTAATAATATCGCTACTTATATCTGAAGGGGACTTAGGCGATATTAAAAAATGTGCGAAGTTAATCGAATTTATGAATTAAACAATTTGAATATCAATGCCTCGAATATAAAGTTAATAGAACAAGATTCTAGAAGAATGAAAAATTAAAAAATAGAAATGCGAAAGCACTTTGCGCGAAACAATAGGTCTTATTTTATTAGTCAAACATAAAGTAAGTGTATAATTAGTAGTTTATAGATCTCACGTTTATGTCACAAAGCCGATTCAGGCACTAAACAGAACAAGTAAATTTGCAATATATAAATAGAAAACGCGGCAATTGCCCGACCATCGAAGATTAAGAAAAGCAGTCAGAAATACGCATATACTATACAACCGTATGTAGGAGGTCTCTTCTCTTTTTTGTACAAATTTAATTACGTACAGAACAAAATAAGAGACTCTTTACCAGCTCGGTCATTTCACACATCTTTAGTTTCTACACATAAAACGTCAAATTTTTCGGTAACATGCGGGTATAACCGGATCGTATTTGATAATTCAACTGGAATTGGTTGGTTGATTGAAAATTCAGTGAAACAAAAAATAAATAAAAATAAAGACGAACAGATTGCTGGCTGCTCGGATAAATACGAACAGGTTACTTGAAATTATTAATTCTGTCCAGACTTTTTTAAGCTCAATACTCCACTTCAAGTCGAGCAGGAGTTCATTCTGGATGCTGATTTTCGCTGGTGTTGTTGGAGTTAGGGCTGAAAGACGGAGGTTCTTGCATTAGGGTCCTAGTCTCCTCTTCCTGGTCAGAGAGCGCAGAAGCAGTATTCTGGTGATTGGTGATCTGCTTTATTTTCGGGTGACTTGGGACCTCGGTGAGTACCGGCCCGTACTGCGAAGGGGAACCCACCAGCAAGTCAGTTGACGGGTTCAAACCGCCCAACATCTTTTATCATAATAACAAAAGTGGTGCGTAAGGTAAAGAAACAAACAAGCGGGGTAGAAAAACAGGCGAAAAACATTTGGGACAAAATTAATCACGGGGGCTACTCATTCAGTTCTTCAGTTCATATGCTATACAAGGGCATCTCCCTAATATGTACATACTTGTCCTCCACCCCCAGATGGCTCATTCCTGGGCAATTCTCTCTTCTTGTAAAACCGGAGCCATCCCCAAACCAGGCCAAGAAGAAAACCAAATGCCAACAATGTCGCGCCAATGGTCATTGTTCTTCCATTCGAATCATCACCGCTATATCGATTCCGATTAATCGGTCGTGAGCATTTCTTAGTGCTGTTGGTATCGGAAGCAACCGGCATCGGCTGAACTTCGATAGGTTTGGTAATCTGAATCTGTTTGGCCTGAGGACATACAGTTATGCATTGTCACATTGTTTCCGATGGTAACAGTAATAACGTAAAAATAGCGACTAAGTAACGGCAGTGTTTTAGCGTTGTTTGAAAGCACCTCAATTTGAGGACCGGTTGATTCGCTGGACACCAGGGCGACGATGAGGAAAATGAGGCCCGCCGATATTAGAGGGACTGCGGTGGAGAGGCTGACCCATTCGAGCCATTTTCTGAGGCCGAGCTTATGCCTGGTGACCGAACCGACACCCAAAAAGCCATCGACCCCGGTGTCGTAGGAGTAGCCAACGGTGGTTGGCTGGTAAACAGCCCCGTTGTCGGGCATCCCTCGTTTAGTCGTGACCTGCGATGATTTTAGACTCGTAAGTTCGGCCACACGAAACACGTTAGAAGTTGTCTCCACTACGGTTGAGTGCAGAAAGCAAAAAACAAAACATTGGTGTCGCGATCGATGAAGTTGAGACAAGAAAACAAAATACACACGACGAGAATCAGACACTGCACGGCCTCGTGTATGTAATACGAAACGATTGAAAAACAGGACCAACCCAAAGGCGGCGAGGAACCAGTTTTCTACTGCAAACAACTGACAGGAGGTTCCTTAAACAACGCAATACGGAATCTGTGATGCACACACGACTGATCGCAACCTGCCAATTGGAAGCTTCGCCTGACGTCACATTACCGTCAAGAGAGTGCGAGGAGGATATACACAGCACTATGGCTGTCTTGTTTTATCCCTCCAAGTGCGCATGTGTAAAGTCTGCCAAAACGTATTTTCCCGCAAAATATCTGCGCGCGCAACGCATAAACGCGTTTTCACTGTTGCGCTTTCTCCTTCTCGCTTCCTAGCTGTCAAAAATCGGACAGTGGCTCGAATTTATAGTCCCCACCGGGAAGGCAGAGAGGAGGAGACGCAACTTTGTACGTTGACTAAAGATCTAGAACGACTGCTAACCCGTTGACTAGTGACTACGAACCTAATGGGGGCGAAAGCGAAAATGAACGAGGTAAATTCATCGTTAAGCGGCGCCCTCTGCGTTGCGCAACTCAAGTCGGGAAACGGTCGGTACGTAAAGATGACTTGAACAAATGTTACTATCGCTTGTACCCAGATGCATAATGCAGCGTCGGCTATTATTATGACTGTGAAATGACCACCGACTGATGAAAATTCAATTGAGGCAATTCATTTGGTACACTTTGATTGCTTCGCCAGTGTTCGCTCAAAACCGCTTTTAGCAAGACAAGCGTTTTACCTAATCGATTCTGAAATTGAGCGGTTTCTTCTCCAAGAACGTCAACAAAGGAAGACTAACATATTTTGCGTTTCATATTTTTTAGAAAAATTTCGGCTGTCATTGAAAACCGCTATATCAATTCAGTCAGACCCTGTACTCACGTAATTTCTCAATAGAAAACGAATGCGTAATGACTCAAGTTGAGTACAGCAAAAAACATTCAGAAATCCAAACTTCATTCCATTTTATTATAAGATATAAAAATATTCAAAGAAACCTTTAACTTAAACACATTACATCATATACCGTTAAACTTTATGCACTATAATCACATATGTAATCTGCTCTGCTTTCTGGTCAGGTCGTAACTTCATTTTTGCCAATTGTTCGCACGTTTACACGTTGGCTTTGTTCGCGGAAAAGCTGGCTCCCACTTTTCGTTCGGTCTTCGGACGACTTCTCTAATCTCCTCGGGATGGGCTGCACAAGAGAGATCAAATTATTATTTGAAATAGAGATAAGTGTGTTAGGGTATGTTAAAATAAACGTAGTAACGGTACTGCATATCAGTTCAAGACTAACAATAACCCCCAACTTACGTTTGTAGAAATCAATGTGACGGCGGGCTATAGCATGCTGTAGCATGAATGACTCGTACGTAGACTTTAGGTCATGCACATAGATGAATCTGTGAGCATCGATCATAGGTTCACCTTTTACCCACTGCAGGGTTCCCAGTACCAAGTAAACTGTCCCATCTTTCTAAGATATGAAACACAGTTTATTAAGGTCGATTTTCTCATACAAA
Organism: Neodiprion pinetum; assembly: GCF_021155775.2. Classification (NCBI taxonomy): domain Eukaryota; kingdom Metazoa; phylum Arthropoda; class Insecta; order Hymenoptera; family Diprionidae; genus Neodiprion; species Neodiprion pinetum. The sequence continues at coordinate 34,486,551 of NC_060236.1, read as the reverse complement.
CGTTTCACCATTACCACAAATTGGGATGCGTTTACTCACCACTCTCGTATCTCCCATCTGCAATGGGTCTTGGATAAAGTCTGGATATGGAAGATCTGTTGCCGAGACTTTTGTACTATTTTCATTTGCGTTCGTTTCTGCTTGTTTCAGTTTCTTTTTTTTTGTTACCTTACGTTCTTTCCCTGAGCCAATGATGCGCTTGATACTCTTGTAAGTCCGCAGGTCACGATTCATCCCTCTCGTCAATGGAATCTGAACTCGATTTGTCGTCTGGTTCACAGATTCTAGCATATAGGACTCGTGTTCATATCTTCTGACGATACCGATAGTCCTTATTGTACTGACACAATGTCGATAGTTATCCTCAGTAAAATACTCTGGTATGTCCTCGACTGTAACTGGTACGTGGGGTCTAGCCCCGTTGAGAATATTGTATCTATTAAAGATTGGCAGAACGCCAGGCTCCGAATCGGTGGTAGTCTTCTTGCAAGGAGTACTTGGGCTGCTCTCACCCACTGCATGGCATCTGAAGTAATAGTAATCCTGAGCAGTGGGTGGTTGACTGAAATGATGAAGAAATATTTGAATTTTTTTGAGAAAACTTTGTCTCTGCCTACAACTTTTACTGTTCTTCTCCTGAAGTGAGAGACGATAAAAGAATCTTGCATTGCAACATACGGAACTTTCACAGAACATAGAGACCTAATTTTTCGGACAAGGATAAGTAATGAAACACAGTAATCGATTCACTAGAAAATTGTAAACAGTTGGATAATTTATTGAAGTTAAATGAAAACAATTAATATGTTATTCGATTTGAGCTACCCCACAGTCTCCTATTGGTGTGAAACGACTGTCCACTTTTCAGGCCGCTCTTGAAGTGCTGGATTTGGGCGTCCTATCAGCGATCTGCCTATCAGAACCCCTGTCGATTCTGGTTTAAGAAACTCCTCAGCAACAGCCATCAACTGATCTTTGGTAACAGCCTTCAGCTGAATTCTGTGTAACTGTACTTCGTCGTCTGACAGATCATGGATAAACTTTGTCATTCCCTGGTGTCCTGGTGGCACGGGAGAGTCTACATGTTGAAAAATGCCGAGCTTAGCCTCGTCGATCTCTTCTTGAGACAGTGTGTACTTTTGTAGGAATTCGTACGTTCTATCGAATGCTTCCAGAGTGTGTGTGGAGTTCGGGTCTCGATATGAGAAAAACGAAAATACACCATCTGAGGACAGTTTTGCACCACCTCCGTAAGCACCCCCCTTTTCTCTCACTTCAGGGTGAAGATAAACAGAGGTAACAAGCTTCGAGAGCACTCGTAGAGCTGCAAAGCGTGAATCCTGATAGGGGACAGTGAGTATGGATTTGGAGGCATAGTTCACTGGGAAGGGAAGAACATGATGAATGCCTTGGTTCTCTTGCACCAGCCCTTTTCCGTCGGTAATAAGACGTGACTTTAGTGCCGCTTCGCCCGGCAGTTTCTCATAGAAAGACTGGATCTCGAGCAAGCTATTATCCTTGCTACCTGACGATAAATTGAGAGCTGACCTCAACTGCTTTTTATTTAAAATTTTTTTGGCAATCTGCTGCATTTGGCTCAGTACAGGGCTCAAATCTTCAGCCTGGGCAATTCTCTTCATTTTTTCAACAAAGTCAAGTCCAGATAAGCTTTCGCGACGCCTAGCTATCGGCGAGACAAGGCTGGCCGAGCTGCTTAGCGCATATATATGTCCTAAATCAGCAATTCCATTCGCCACATTGGCTGCTGTCACCTTCACCAAGGTTTCAAATCTCTTCATGTCGGTTAGATCAACGTTATTGAAAAGCTCTTCCCACAGCTTCCACATATCAGCAGAGTTTCTGTCCAAACAATACGACTGAAAGAGGATCCCCTCCTCGAATTTACATATGTGATTCTTCAGCTCAGCGATATGATGGGAGAGGCTCAGACCACCTGTTTTGAGCTGTGTCATTTGATCGAAAGTTCTGTAATCATAGTTAGCGGTACCCATCTTTGCGACAATTGTATTAAAAAGTGGGACCAAATCTTTGAGCTCATCATCGAGATCCGCAATGTTGAGGATTCCTCGGAAGTAGGTGACGTCATTAGTCGGTTGAATGGCGAGTTGTAAAGGAACACCGGATACATGAAGGTCAATAAGGGGGACACGTTGTATGTCGTCTTCCAAGTCTTCAATTTTCAAGGAGGGCAGTACGCTTGTATCTTCCTTTTTCTCTTGTTCTGCAACCAGTGCCTGTCCTTCTTCAAAGATCTTATCAAATTCCTGAGGGGAGAGGCGATCCAATTTTTGGGCAAGGATAGCACGCTCAGCGGCATTCTTTTGTTCTTCGTATGTCTCGTCTGGTGACATTGTCAATGTAAGCCTGTGCTTGTTTTCCTTGAGATATTTGTTCACTAGATCACATAGGTGTCTAGGATTGCGTTCTAGGGATTTTCTAAGCGTGGCAACTGCTTGATTCACTTTCATTGCTTGCACAATGTCACCCTCGTGGTTCCAGAGCGGAGTCATGCTCAGTAATAGATTGAGTCCGAAGTTAGAAGTCTGGTGTTTAATGTTCAGTTCTATACCATGAAGAACAGCCTCAACATGGCTCTGTTCAAATCCATTGTTCACAACATGGGCTACAGTGCTCTGAACGATTTCATCAACTTTGGAAAAATCTTGTGGCGAAACGCCTTGTAAGCCAACAACAAAAGTGGTATCCCTGGAATGGGAATCGTATCCAGTGACAGGACTGAAACCTCCACCGATGTTTGGCTCCACCAGCGACTTATAGAATGCAGAATTTGGACCCTTCAGGAGAAGCTGTGAGAGAACGTACAACTCAAAAGTTTCCTGAACATTAGTGATGTCAGAACACAGCCAGCCAACTGCGATAGAGCTCTGCTTCTCCGGATCTGTAGCCATGGGATCAGGCCTGCATTGTATATGTTCCGATTTAGGTTGATTCCATCGTTTTTCAAGTGGTACCCTGGTTGCTGATGCGTCAACATGATCGAACTTGCAAAGATATTCATCATTTACAAATCTCAAGTGATCTTCAAGAGGGAAATTGCCATAAGAGAAAAAGCGAGCATTGGAGGGATGGTAGTATTTAGCGTGAAAGTTGACTAGATCTTGATGGGTGAGCTGGGGTATAACAAGAGGGTCTCCTCCAGATATTACTGCGTAAGTATGACTGGGTAAGATAGAATTGAGAAGACGTTCGGCAAAAATGCTCTCATTCTGGCTGAATGCACCTTTCATCTCATTAAACACAACACCTTTAAAGACGATAGGCGACGTCTTATCGTTGACGTCGGCATGTTCAAGGCGCCAGCCTTCTTGTCTGAAATCTAGAAGCCTCAAGTTTGGTTTGAAAACGGAGTCCAGATAAACAGCCTGTAGGTTCCTGAAGTCCTTCAGGTTCTGGGTTGAAAATGGATAGACTGTGTAGTCTGGACCAGTCATTGCGTTCATGAAGGTCGCAAGAGACCTACGCAGCATTTTGAAAAATGGATCACGACAAGGAAACTTCTCGCTCCCGCAGAGGGTTGTATGCTCCAAGATATGCGGAAGTCCCGTCGAGTCGGTTGGAGTCGTTCTGAACCCGACAGCGAAAGCATTGTTCCCATCTTCTCGTCGCAGGTGGAGGTACTGCGCAGCAGTCGCAAGATGCTCCAATCTCACGGCAGTCAGGTTCAACTCTTCCACATCGGCAACCTGGTTGACGCGGAATCCGTGGATATTCTGACCCTCCTTATAAGCGTCGACGAGTGGTTTACCGCTGACGGCGACTCGCGCGTCAAGAGAGGCTCGAGCGATGCCGAATTGTGACCGCCGTCTCAGCAACCCTCTTTTGTAGGCCACCTCGAGGAGGCGAGACATCGCTGATAGAAATTTATTTGAGAATGATTTCGCGATCAAAATTACTAAGAGCGATAACTCCTCACTGGCTGATGCAATAACTAGCACTGCCGAATGAGGTTGTTGGTTGCGTGATTAAAGGAACTAACCTATAAACCCGGCTTTTGACTCCGCTGCTCGGTAATGGGGACATGCGTTCTTATGACTATCTCGTGACTGTCCCTGACACGGTCGGATCTATAAATTCATTGGTGCTTTTGCTGTTGTAGGCCAATGTGATTGGCTTATAAAGTCCATATGAAGTAACGCAACCGTAACGTGGTATGTAAACCAATCTTTACTCTCGGAATAAACAAAGTTCGATAATCAATAGAAGCCCGAATTATGTAGACTTTTCCAATCAATTCTTGATTATTGGACTACCGATTAGTGTCCATTGCACCTTCCTTAAATACCTTATTTATATGCATGGAACTACAATCGGTATTGGTGTGTTCCTGGTTGACATTGTTGCCATTGGTTGATTTTTTTCGTAAATCTATATCAAAGGGGTGCCCTAGTCGATTTCAAGGTTGTATACGATATATCTACAAATATCGAAGTCCACGTGTGATTTCGTAGAATTTATGCCATTTTTTGATTTCTGCATCAAATGAAAATGTGTTGGAGTGTTATTCTTCAGAATTGCGTATTGAACAGAGCTGATAAACCCGTTTTCGCGTAGATACTTGAACTTCGATATTTAGAGATATATACATCAACGTCGAAATCAACCACAGCACCCCCTTTGGGCGACCCTCGAATATTCGATGGAGACGTCGTTGACGGAAACGTAGTCTTTCTGTGGATATTCACCTAACAGTATTAAAGCTGATTTAAAAGTCGAGCATGTGATGCATGTGCTTACTTACGATAGTTGATAAAGATGCAGTCGCTTTATCGCGACTTACTTTTCTGGCCTTTTGGGGATTCTCTACTAGCGCTAACCTAACCTAACCGTGACTTTTGTGTACTTTCGTTAACGAACTTACAGTCACCACCTCCGAAACACTCTATCTGACGCACCTAATCTATGGTTTTCTCAGAACGCATCAACTCCACGTGCTTAAACTTTTACACTTTACAGTGGAGTAAACAGGGTCCACGGAATCTAAGTGAGGTTAGACTAGGAGCAAATTGACGGGTAGATTATGCGTTCGGGGATCCGGAGGGTGGTCGTAGGCATGTCGGGGGGCGTGGACAGCGCCGTGTCGGCCTTGCTATTGAAGAGAAAAGGTTGGCGATTCTAAAAGCTGTGAAACAAACAGCCGTATCACGCAAACCTTTTCTCCACTTTTATAGGCTTCGATGTCGTTGGAGTCTTCATGCAAAATTGGGATGCAAACGAAGAGATCGGGACATGTACGATCGAACAAGATTACAAAGATGCGGAACGCGTATGCGATAGACTTGGGGTGCCTCTGACTCGCATCGACTTCGTCAAGGAGTACTGGAACGAAGTCTTCAGGTACAGCATCCCTTGGTGCTTGACGCCGTTTAGAGACTGTTACGATAAAGAGAATTTCTATTTTAGTAATTTACTGAAGGATTATGAGAGTGGGTATACGCCCAACCCAGATATCCGTTGCAACAAGTTCATCAAGTTTCGCAGCTTTTTTGATTACTCGACTAACAAGCTGGGTGCGGATGCCATCGCTACTGGACATTATGCAAATACTAGTTTTGGTACTTACCTCCAACGCTATGTCTCAAACAAAAGTAAGGAACAATGGAAAATATGCACCTTTTCTGATGAGCGATGGCGGCAACAGTTTGATCCCTTTCCATGTTGGTTGCAGACGTGAAACTCCTGCAAGCGAAAGATGCAATAAAAGATCAAACATTCTTTTTGTGCCAAATACCCCAAGATTCTCTCAGGCTAACTATGTTTCCGTTAGGAGAATATTACAAAAAGGATGTTGTGAAAATTGCACGAGAAAACGGCCTGTATAACGTCGCTAATAAGAGAGAGAGTACAGGAATATGTTTCATCGGTAAACGCCGTTTTCAAGACTTCATCTCGGAGGTCCGTATCTGTGCAAAGTCTAGCGATAAATGAACTTATTCCAAAAACAAAGTCACCTTTGTTTTCAGTACGTGGACAAAAAACCCGGTAACTTTATAGACTTAGATACCGGCACAGTCGTCGGAAAGCACAACGGCATCCACCACTGGACTTTGGGACAGGGATGTAGAATCGGAGGTGTCCGAAGGCCATACTTTGTTTTCCGTAAAGATTCCAAATCCAATGATATTCTCGTGGTACGTTTGCATGTTGTTAATTGGCAACAATAGCAAGGTCTACCCTAATTTCTATGGAATATGCACAGGTTCAAGGAACCAACCACCCTGCGTTATACACGCAATTGGCACTAACTTCAAGGGTTCACTGGATCGACCCTGGCATGGAAGACTTAGTTAAACGCCAAGGCATTCTCAATTGCAATTTTCGCTTTCAACACACCCATCCTCTCGTACCGTGCAAAATACTCCAAACCCTCGACAATCGATTGATTATCCGTATCAACAAGCCACTTCGCGCTGTGACGCCAGGGCAGGTAAGAGGTCGATATTTTTGTTTTCCGAAAATACATAGAACATTTTGTCTCACAAGAGATTAGTTTGATAGAAGTTCCAAAGATTAATTCCACGTTTTATTCTGACAGTTTGCTGCGTTGTATTTGGCTGACGAGTGCCTAGGAGGTGCACAAATGCTGAACGTAGGACCGCCGCTTTACTCATTAAATCAAAGTAACAGAAAAGATATACAAGAGGAGCAGGATGATTCTGAGGAATACCAGAATTCTTTAAAACCTCCAATTCAGGAGGCTAGGCATAATTCAGTCTTGCATTAAAATATTATGATACTTTTGTTACCATGTAGTTGATAAAATATTTATTTTTTAAACGTTGAGTTGCCGTTATTTTACCTTTACGTCCCTGCAGGCTTTTGTGTATCCTAGAAGACAAACGATTCTGATCGTACGAATTCGTCGGACTATATTTTGAACTTTGAGGTTAAGGTTCTTGCAGAGCGCGGGAAAGCTTTGCGAATCCCCACGGACAGTTAAAGGAAAGATATGTAGCCCACTTGATAGCCCATACCAATGGCGTAGCTCGACCAGAGAACGTTACGATTGGCCGAGTTTTATGCATGTTCCTACTCTCTTGCATTATCTGTCAAATGAAAGCTTTGACATAACAGTCGGCATAGCCGCGCCTCTCATCAAGTAAATACGTGCGTTGGAATGTGAACGCATCGCCGAATTAGATCTTTCTGAACAATCCCAATCCTACAGCTAATCCTCAAGAGTTGATAAGGTCACAGTACTAAAAATTAGAACCTGAGACTTGTCGGCCGGTCCTCGTTGTGTGTTGCCGGTACCGTAATTAAACATTCAAAGCCAGGGAGCCAGTTGTATTTGGCCGCCGGGTCCCTGAAGACGTCTTACCCTGTTTCTTCACTTTTCGAGTAAACTCTGATAATCGCTATTTCCCACACACCGAAGCCATCTAAATATTTCCAAAGGGGTGCGAATGGGTAGGCTGGGTTAGACGAACATAGATAAGGTTAGACTAGGTTAAGTTAGTTACATTTAGTTAGGTTCCCTGGCTCTCGGTCAGCGGAGGTATCAGAATGAATACGGCGTGTGGGCGATTTTTCCTATCGTATCTTCGTCTGAACCAAAAACTGTACGCGAATATTCCGGCGGGCAGTCGTTGCTTTGGAGGTTCCACCGAGTATGAGAATAAGCGAGCGGTCGTTCTTCAGGAGGTCGCAAAGAATGTTAATCCTTTTGGTAAGGTGGTCGTCGAGGTACCTTGCGATGTTGAAATTCGACCCACCGACTTCGAAAGGTATCCTGATATGAATACCCTCCTCGTCCGTGTCCTGGTCGTTGAAGACTCTGCCGTGGAGAACCGGCCCTCTAGTCTTATCTCTGTCGAAGTAAATGACCGCGAAGTCTGGGAAGTCAAAGGAGATACGCCGATTCCCGCCAATGCCAAATGCCTCATAGAGTCACCAATCCGGTTTGGTAAGAAAAAACGAACTTTGTTTCGTAATATAAATGTTATGAATCAGTTTAAAATTGCTTAGGTCACGTAGCTCTGAGGCTAACAATCGTGAGATCAGAGTTTCAAACTTTTGCAAGTATGAAGACGCGATAAATTACGCCCTTTCGTCTTAGCCCAGTTTTAGTGTCTATCAATTGAGCGCTGCATAAGTGAGGTATAATTACTCTTCAGATACTTCTATGCATGGTTTCGTACTACGGTTCAGTAATTCCATTGTGCGTCGGGGTTTAGCAAAAATACCTATTCATTTCACAAGTTAGCCACGATATATAATTTGGTAGATGGTTTTAAATCAGCTGAAAACAGGTATCACGAATTGCGCTTCACTTTTTTCAGATGTTGATGTCCGGGCAGCCGGTATGAGCAGCGTCAATGTTTCTGGCATGGTATCAGACTCGATCATAGTAAGAACCGCGGCGGGTAATATAACTGGGGAGAAGTTGCAGGCGAGTCAAATGATACTGTCGTCTGACGATGGTGGTTCCGTTACTCTACGTCGCACTCTTCAAGGAAATATTGAAATCAACACTGTCGACAGAGGGGTGAGATTTCACCCGTCTCTTGCGTGATACGTATACATACAGTCAGATGGGTTTTATTTTTCCTTTTGTTTTCTTTCTGCGTTACTTTTTCATCCTCCGTTGGTTTTTCTTTTGGTTTTTCTTTTTTCTATTACAGACAGTTCGTGCCGATAAATTTTTAGGCACGGATTTAAAGGTGTCCACAGAAAACGGGGATGTCGACATAGGCAGCAGTTACTGTACCAATTCATATTTCACCACTGAGAACGGTAATCTTACCCTGAACAACCTCCACATGGATTCTACCATCGACATACCGGGAAACGGAGGATTGAATATACGTAAGTTGTCGCAGTAGATGGTTTATTTAAGGGGTTTTTCACCGCAACCTGATGTATTTTTGACTTTTATAGTTTGTCTAGACGGATCCTTGGATGCGAAGTTGAATACAGGACCCTCCAGGGTACGTGTTGTTCGTTTATCGGCTAATTCCAGCATATCCTCGTCAGGCGATGTCATCCTCGTAGTACCCGAGCAAAATGACATACAGTTAAACCTGAAGGCTGGCAGACTCGATGTCGACGGTAGTATAAACGGTATGGAAGAGCACACCCGCAATGTTCAGCGGTTTAAAACTTTTAAGGGAGATACCTCTCTCGATGTAATGTCGGATAAAAGTATCAAGGTAAGTAAAGCGAGCTGGGCAGACACTTTGAACCTTGGAAGGTTCCTGCGCTAGGCTTACCTCCTGGGAACAATGAGCGACTACACGTTGAAGCATAACAATAATAAAACTATGAGAAAAAAATGTTTATTTTCATTTATATTTTTATATCAAGTTTTTCACATATATACGTAGGACATTAAAGACAATCGTCGTCGTCGATTAATTGCGTGCCATTCCAAATGGTGCATATGCATGTACGATACCTACCTTGCGTCTTGTGAACGCCGATATATACCTAAGCGTGAATCTCTGTAATACTGACGCGACTGTTGAATAAAAGTATTTCTGTTTGTCAAATTCTTTGTCCGATGTCGCATTATTTTAACCTATTGCCCAAGTCGGTAACATATATTGCATGGTAAATAAATCCAAACGGATGCAACGTAAAGTTCGAGCGGGAACATGATGTTCTGCTACCCAACAGTCGGGAACCGGGAAGGGGTTCGTGTTTCAAAACGCTCACGAGATGTCAGCAGGCGCTTTATCCCGAGTCAATTGACCCAGGGCAGCCCCCTGACACACGGTGCTAAAAGTGGTTCGCAAAATGTCCCTCGATCCTGCCGCCAATTTCCACCGCTAGTGGCGCTAGAAGTTACCTGACGAGCTTGCGCGCGGTCAGCGAGGGCAGCGAGCGTGTCAGAAGTCTACTACTAGCGCTACGTAGAGGAACTAAAAAACAGGGACAAGACGCGTACAATTTTTAGTATACGAGCAGTGATGTCAAGGGGCTGACCCAGGGCCTAGCGACACCAGCGGCCTAGCACGTACTTAACTGACTTAACACTCGCTTGGTGTGTGATGTGTCGCGATAGCTTATAAGTATATCTCCACTTATTGCTGCAGAATGATTTGGCCCTGTGGAGAGTGCGGAAGGATGGCACTCATACTCTCTAATGGACGACGCGTTTAAAATGTGGTCAAATTTTGTAGGCAAATAAAGGTACACAGAATAACCGACGTAGCGCTGATCGACACAAAATTGAATTTTGAAGTCAGTTACACACGCAGATTTCTATGCCTATGTATAAAAATCTGTGGTTATACGGTTACACTTACGGGCAACTTACGTTTAACATCGCCACCCATATTTCCACCCAAAATCAGCTCACTTATTCTAAGATATCCCTGCTTCTATTATACACTTCATAATTAGTGCTAATCCAAACCGAGAATCCGAATTGGATTGTAATTACAGAAATTCGTACACCATGCAGGCTGCTGTGAAGTTTTATCAGTTGTTTCAAGAAACAATATGAATCTGCAGGTAATGAAATTTGAAAAAAAATGAATAAGCCATGATATTCTTGGAAGTGTATTTTACAAGACAGGGATGGGGGAAGTGTCGAACGTCAGACTCGGAGAGGAATTTCGGTATCCTTCAAAAGGAGTTCTAAGAGGTACCCTTGTTTTGTAACTTTTGATGACGGCTGTCGAACCCGGGCGTTGAGTTTTGCGACTCTCAGAAGGAAGATTCGGAGGCGGGGGAGGCGGAGACACGGAGGGGGGCGTCTCGGAGGCTTTCATTCTCACCCTGGGGAAATCTCGCGGGCCGATTCGATCGACGGAGGACGAGAACCGCGGGGCTCCGGGCCAGCGGCGCTTATTCGGAGTCATGTGACAACGCGCGGGATCCGATTTGATTACATTCGTCGGTTTACTCTTTCATTGGACGCCGCGCCAACTCTCGTCCGCGTTGGGAATTTTAAATTTGATTATACTCGCCCCGGTCGTTCTCCCCCCTCTCCCCTTGCCCGTCAAACACACGGCAACTAGGGTGCAGCCACTCTTGTAGCGACGTACATACACGCGCGCAGGAACACACTATATATTCAGGCTGATCGAGTGTCGATGCAGAGGTATGGTTGAAGATAAAAAGTAGATGAAAAAACACCAAAGATATACGAGTAATCCTTTGATGACATACGCGCTAGTCGCTATTTTGTTATACGCGAATATAAAAATACAACACAAGCACGTGTTGTAGTGGAACCTGACACATCGCGTGTAGATTCCTTATATATGCACGAACACGTGTATGAGCGTACAGATCAAGTCGGGGATGGTGAGCTGACGAGCAGTCCAGGTGTGGTCGTGCTGACCTCGGTGCAATTAAATAAATAAGAGTGTGAATTAGCCGCAAGAGTGAGCGCCGTTGAATGCCCGCAGGGTGGAACGCCGCGCGTGTCCCAAAATCGCCCCCGGGGTCGTTTAATCGCTCGCCGTTCTATTGAACACCCACGCGGTAGCAACCGCTGTCGTAGCCACGGCTAAATGGCATCCGGCCACAATGGGACCCCTGCAGATACCAGCTCCCATTCTCTACACCACGTGACGGCTACACCGAGGTAAAAGCTTTAGCTCATGCCGGCAAGAGGCTGCGAGCAGGTCGGCTGCAGCGAAATATTCTCGGCGCATATGACACGGAAAGATGTTAACGTTTATGCGGAATGCGTTATATGTATACGGGGAAAGATGTCGAACGCATGTCGTTCGACTGGTCGAAGAAAACTATATGATGTACTTTATGTACTCTGTATCTTACTGCAGTTTATTCTGTTCCGTTATATTTGAAACGTAATAAAAACAAGCCGGAAATATTGTTTTCGTGATACTTTATATCAGAGTGAAAAGGGAAAAGTCTGTCGGTTTGTTTGATGAACTTTAGCGATGATATCGAAAATGGCCGAATGAAAAATTTGAAACTGATGACACAATGCAAAATTTCTTGTTTCTGAACTTTATATTCTTTTAACAATAAGTATATAAGTTTTCAATTCGCCGAGGATAGTAACGCACGTAATGTCAATCATTTTGCGCAAACATACATTCTATCACTAATCTCTTCCAGAGTGCAGAAAATTGAGCTTCAGGCAAGAAATTTGTAATTACAATCAGGACTGTTATTACCTAAAAAGTGCAGAGTGTAGAGCTCTATGGATCTAGTAGATATATATACATAACAGGTTGATATTTCTCAGGAAAGATAAAAACGAAGGGAAAGAGAGGAAATATAAGTATTATACTGAAAGTAACTAAATGAATAAACACATACCCATACGTAGGCGCATATTATACGTGTTATCTACGAAATGCCGCATTACAAGATCGAATTCGCGGACGGTAAGGAATATGGGGGGGACCTGCAGCGCCCGAGCTTTCGATAATAGGTAAGATAAGGATATATCTCTTTTAGTTTTCGCTGCGTCGCTTTGCCATGGTATATAGTATCTGTACCATGGGTGTGTGTGATAAAGTACCCGTTGTCTCGGTGCCAGTGGCACATACTATACACAGACGATATAGGTATATAAGAAGTACAGAGCGAAGCGATGAAGCGGGTAGATACGGAATAGACGAAGCAATTTTCTATCGTAGAGAGGCAAGCTAGCCGGTTCATTGTTGCCACATTATACGGGCACACACGCAGAGGCGCGTTCTGTGTAAACATATCAGGATCCGCGTGTATATATGTGTATATTATATACACCGAGTCGAAGTTATCGAATGAAATTAATGGTATTTAATTAAGGGTAGGAAGCAATTACCCACCTCGGGTCGGATGGATGGCAGCCGTTAATCCGTTATAGCGCGGACAAGTTAAACTCCCGGGGATTTGCGAGAGAGCATCGCCGACGCCGACGTTGGCCGTCCGCATAATTGGCTCTGAACGCCGGCACCTGCGACCCGCGGCACGTCCGCGTAGAGGTAGATGTAGCCATGCAGCCCAGCTACGCTGAAATAACACGTATCCGCAATCCCGCGTCAAGCCTGAACTGCACACACAACTCCGCATGTGTATTCTACGGGGATAAGAGATGTGCTCGGGGTTGTTAGGTGGGGTAGGAGTGAAGGGGGGGAGGGGAGCGGCGGATCGAAACGAGTCCAGGACTCCTGCGATCCTAGTTAATTGGTCCCGGAGGATCGCGAGTAGGTTGGAAGGCGGATGCAGGGGGCGAGGGACGAGGATAGACATAACCGGAGTAAGTGAGGAGCCCGGTTTCGCTGCGGCGCGGCGCGCGCATGTAATAGGAAAGATGGCGGGGAATCCCTTATCACTCGCTCAGCAACCCGCCCCCTACAATTGGAACGAGCATCCCATCGTCGTCCAATATGGCGGCTCTCATCGCTGATATTATCGTTTCCGCGGGAGCGACGCCGAGGGTGGGGAGGACGAGGGAGAGTGAGTTTCGTGGAGCACAGGGAGGTATAAGGCCTCCCCGCCGAAGGAAATTATTATTTATGTCGGGTCAATAAAACTTTCCTCGGCGTAAACTCTCCTCCTATTTACTCGTCACTCAGCTTCCACGCTCATGAGCTACGTATTATACAGGTATGGTGTTATACTCGATGCAGTACAGAGTCATCTTCCTTCCTTTCTTTCTTCCTTGCTTTCTTCCCTTTTTTCTTGCACCCCGCGCCGAGCGAAAACTCGGCCAAGGACTTCTGCACGGCAGGAGAAAGGAGCACTTGAACGAGTAGCGGCGATTAGCAACGCTCCTGCCCGACACCCCAGAGCCGAGGACCACCGACGGGGGGCCTCTAAATATTTTGGAAATATTGAGCGACTCGTGAAATTGCCCGGAGAAAGTTGACGAAAACAAGATTTATTGCTGGTGCTACCGCTGCACCGGGGTCGGTGGCAGAGACAAATACGGCTGATTTATCCTGCAGCTAAAATAGTAAAATCTGGCGTAGGTATAGCGGAGCGAAGATGGATTCGTTATCGACTCTTGCCTTCTGTATTACATAAATCTGTGTGATAAAATTTCCGGAATGACTTTGTTTTACTTTTTAGTCTCTTAACCCTACTACCGAATTTCACGTTCGTGTCATGTAAATTAGAAATTCCTCGAGCTCAGTTTTTGCAGCAAATTTACAATCTTCTTATACAGCGGAATTATTGCACTTTTCGGAACATCAAATTTCTCGGATATTACAAAATGTTATAAATTTCTACTATGTGATATGCCAAAAGTCTGCATTATACAAATACGGAATTTTTTCTCGCCAAGAAAATTAATTCCGAACCTGCAATTCTATATTATAAATTCTTATCTACAGTAGTCGGTAAAGAAAGATATTTCTTTCTAACAACCGAAAGTAAAGATTATACCGAAAGTAGACTACAATTTGAGGAATAAAAAAATTACATGGAGTAAATTGAGAAAAGCAAAGATTATAAAATTAAATTTGTTCAGTATATTTCTTTGGACAATATGAACGGTAGGTAATTATAACTACAAAACTAACAAACTGTAGTTGCTGTTGCTTTAATCCGAAATACATGCATATATTTCACAAATACCACATTCATAAATCCACTGTTGCTGCGTCGGATGAAACGACGAATGGTTCAAGTGAACCACCTCGAAGCGATAATATACTCGAGTTGCAGTAAGACTAAAAGAAGAATCAGAACAGCAGAGGTTACGATAACGAGGTTCTTGTTTGCTTGCTCGTCGTAAGGTTCGTCGATCCACGGCTCAAACGTTCTGTTGGACATTGTACCGAGCAAATTTTCCAAAAATCCCGCGTTTCTGTGTCACAGTCTTTAATTACACCCAGGTTATGTGCGTGAAAACGAGTTTCCAAGCAGGATAAACGCGTATCCTTGTTTGAAAAACTGCCGGAGAAAGCGCCAATGAGCGAAGAGGCAGGAGGCAGTGACGCCTCTCAGTTATTTTGCTATGTACAACTTCTCATCCCGCTTTCCTCCCCGGCAGGCCGATGGCCTTGCAACGAGTTAATTGCGGGGGTGCGTAAAGTTTGGGCGCAAAAGTTCACGCATAAGAATGGAGCTACCGTGTCGTAATGGGGAATACGGCAGCCGTTTAAGGCGAGGGTAACAGTTCTCCGGATCGAACTCGTACACACAGTGCACTGTACTAGCAGCGAGTCTCTGGGCACAGTCGAGTAACTACGCTATAAGGTATAGGTATACATATACCGCGCGGACCCGGGTTTCCTATCGTAAATCTTGAAATCTTTGAATCTTGGCACACTTTCGCTCCGCCCGGCAGTATAATATGCATTGCAGTATACCGTGTACGTACCGTACACTTTTAATAATACTCACTGCCATGCCGTAGTACCGAAGTCAAAGAGGCTCTGGGTCAGTGTGGCGCAGTTTCTGTCCATCTATTCCGAAAGATTTTTCACCATAATATATCTTGTAGACTCGGCAGCAATGGCAGCTTAGTAATGAAGTACTGAAACCGGGCTTTCTAAAAGTTAACGTCACAGTGACTAAGCATTGATCTCGCTTTCTGATTTGCCAGTAGGTATAGGTTATTGTTGCAGACGCAGTTCATAATACGGCATTTATATGATTGTTAACTTAGTAATAGGATGACGGTATAATTAGTCAACAATCAAAAGGATTGCAAACATTTTTTTCGCACATTTTTCACGCGTTCTCAAAATCGGAATTTTGATCCCCGGTGTCACCTACGACCCCCTGATGATAATACATGTATGTATAAGCATATATTGGAAAGCCGTTTGCGAACTTAAATATATCACGAATCGGACACAGAACACAGATTTTAGACATTTTTAACAATCAATGGAAGCACGCGATTGCTGAGCAGTCATCATTTTACAAATCGTATGCAAATTATTATTTCAGCAATTCGAACCAATCAGACCCCAAAAAGATTCTGGATTTAAGTCAATTATAGTTCTGCTTTGGAACAAATCCTTTTTGGCACAAAATATTTGAAAATTGCAATTTATTATTTCATATGGAAAGTAGGTGTATTGCAAACTGTGCAATTACGATTCTTCTGCAAAACTGTAAATCGAAATGTTTCAAACACATCCCTGCAAGATTTGAAAAGCAGTGATTATCGGAATGATTGACGTATGATGATGT
This sequence comes from Neodiprion pinetum, assembly GCF_021155775.2. Lineage (NCBI taxonomy): Eukaryota > Metazoa > Arthropoda > Insecta > Hymenoptera > Diprionidae > Neodiprion > Neodiprion pinetum. Next base: position 34,470,444 of record NC_060236.1, on the reverse strand, counting down.
TTTCGGTAAAGCTCAACGATTTTCAGCGATGTTCATTTGCAGAAAGCTCTGCGTTGTTTCAACGTAGCATTTGTGATTTAAGGCTAAGAGGTGATGGAACACCGACGAGATCAGACTATACGTGCGCATTACACACAGAAAAAATGCAATAACGCGTTCTAAGTCATTGATACTACAGTTCTCGTTGCTCTTTTGAGCAGGACATAATTATATGTATGAATGTAGAAGGAGTTTATAGGTTAGATTTCCCTTCCAATAAATCAGTCGGCTTGAACGGCTTGAACCAAAATGCAAGTAATGGATCACAATTTGTATGATTGACAAGCCGACTATGTATATAAAAAAGTAAGCATAACGTGGAAGCAGCGTCTCATATTATTTTTAATTGGGTGTAAAAGCATTGCATAAACACTTTACATCGCGAAATGATTAGGTATAAGACGCTGCAACGGTACGAAGGATCAAGAGGCTACATGGTACCCTAGCAATTCATTGCGAATAAGTCGAGGAATAAGTTGCATAACACGTAAGTTTGACTTATTCATGAAAGATATTTCACATCCAGAAACAAATGTAGTTACATGTAACATTTATGCAGTTATGTCAGGTAGTGTCGTGAATAGTTCGTGCAGGTTATGGACGCCATGCGCTTGGATTGGTATACATTGTAGGTACACCTGTAAAGCTCGGTGGGCGTAAATCTCCTTCGGTGCCGGGAACGGCGGGTATCGAGGCGAGGTCGTCTCATGCGTCGCGAGGATATTGGATAATGAATCAGGAAAGGGCGGCGGTCGCGGCAAGGCGGTATTACTTCTTGTTAGCTTTATTGGCTGCCGCGGTGGCCCTTTCACCGTACTACCTAATTTATAGGTGAATCCTGCCGAGTATTTGCGGGATCTACTTCGCGTCGCCCACGGGATTCGTCAACCCTTCTTATTGCCCGTTTCTCAACCTCGCGCGGTGAGCCCCAATTCGCAATGCAGCGATTTCGGGATCGACATATCGAAAGACATTATCTGCGGTGGTGGAAAATATGCCACTACTTCAATCCTGTTATGTAATTATCCAAGAAGGTCTATAATCCACATTGTTTCCCACTGATTCGAATAATAGTATTTGGTGAAACAAAGGGGCTAACTCGGTCTGTTCGGGCCGAGCGTATAAGTTTGCAATATGAGTCGTAGGTGAGCCGAAGACCAATATTCCTAATACGCGAGGTGAAAGAACCTCCTTCTTGCATACCATTCTTTATATAACAAGAGTACGTTAAGCGTTTTTTCACGAAACATGAAATTGAGGTTAGGGTCATCTAATGTCAGTATTGTTCGCGACATCGCATGTGCGCAGTACTGAAAAGACCACTCTTGATTCCTAAGACTTAAAAGTGGGTTTTTCCGTACTCCACGCACGCGTATTCGCAGACTCACTCGAGCGTCATAGAAACTGGTACTTTGTGTATGGAAAACGGTAGTGGAAAAATGCGTAAAACATGCTCAGATTATAAATAGTACATATCGCAACGAATATGGATATACCTTATCCATACGAGTTTCGCCCCGTATTTTTTATCACAGGAGCCGAGAAGTCACGACGAAGTCACGCGATTTTCCGGTTAGAGAGCTAAAAAAACTTTTTCTAACCTCAATGTTCCTGTGTAATACAAGTCACCTGATACCTATATTCCATATTTTTTTTTTTTTGCGAATAGCAAACGAAACTATTCGCAGATAATCGTCGACCAAGTGGTCGAAGCCGATGATGCACGTACCGCATCACACATGCAACGTTTGTACAGGTACCGAGTTTTTGACGGAAGCCTAGGGAATGTGTACCGCAGTTACTATTATAAGATCGGCTGAATTAGTTTCGGTCTACCCTGCAAAATGCACGTTCCGCTATGGATGGTATATACGAGCGTAGATAATAAACCAAAATAAAACCATCAGGAGATTTACTACCTCGTTCAAATACCTGCCTTCTGTTCGACTAAGGACCGCGCTCACTACAGTTTAGCAGTAAACTAATTTAACTCAGGACTGGCACATTGTAACTTTTCGCTAACTCACCGTCAACACTCTTTTGTCGCCATGGCGGTGGCTCTACGAAGTAAGAAGCGGATGCCGGGCCTGCAGGGCTGCATCCAGGGCTTCCAGAGGCAATTCGCTCCTTGAGGCGAGGGCGTGTTTCGGTCAACGAAATCCAGTCGCCTTTAAATCCACCCCTGCACGCCGGGCAAAGAGAGAAAAGATTGGTCAGGAAGGTAGCGACCAACGCAACCATGAGCATAAACGCATAAACCCGCCTCGGTCCCGTACTGAAGCATTATAATGTGTCTGTTACACCGGGTACCCGGTGTGTCCGGATAGTAGCTGTAACTATACGGCACCTCCATATTATCTACGCAACGAGGACCGCTCGATTTACGACTGTTCTTATGCGCGGAGTGCATTCCATGCAGTTCGTGTATTGGTTGGTTTTCGTAGCAGCCTTGGCAAAAGGTAGATCAAGAGTCTGACGCTGCTGCGGTCCGTCAAATTTCCGACCATACAAGGAGAGGCGCTGTGGGAGTGACAAAAAATAATCGATTATATTATCCGAGTATAATCAATTATTTTTTAAACTAGATTAATCGATCGACTCGATTATTTTTCCTCGATGCAATACAATGTAAATTTATGTGTTTGAAGTATCAATTAGTATCTTTGTCTCGCTTACTAAGTACACTTGTTTGATACAATAAGTGAAAGATAAATGAATATTTTCACCTGAAATTGAAAAATATTTTCAATGAAACTACAAATTATCTAAAAACTTTTCCTCTATTAAAACTACGTAATGAAATTTACGAAATTTTGAATTCATAAGCACCGTTTCAAAAAAACTACGAATTAATCGATTAATTAACTACCACCTCTGGATTCTTATAATTTCTGTTGTTTTTTTTTTTTTTTTTTTTCATTTTGCTTGGAAACAACTTTTCAACGGACAAATTTTTCAACATTCGACGTATTTTCATATTCATTTCTTGAACGACAATAAACTTCGGCGTTACTGGGAAGCGATGATGATGCTTTTAGCGTAGCAGGTATACCTATATGGATTCGCCTGCACCGCAACGAATTTGCAATACACGTGATGAATACAACAGATACAATCTACATTGGACTGCATCAATACCTATGTATCTAGCTGTAACTCATGTCGAGATTACCACAGCCTCAGCAGCGATTAAATTCGACCCGATGGAATCGACGGGGCGATCAAGCAGAGCGTGACTAATTGGTCTATTAATTTATACGCGTTATCGCGCAGGTCTCTTTTTTCCTGCCCCTCTTGCCCCTCCTGTCGTTCGCAACCGACGATCGGTTATCGAACTGATTGGTTATGGGAATACGAATATTCGTCTGTGAACGCAGTCTAGCGAAATCGTTTTCCCAATTCTATAATGCAGTTACACATAGAATTGTAACGATGTTTGAATTTCACAAAGTTTTTTTTTCTATTGTTTAGATTGAATCCACTGAACCGATCAGTACCGATAATAACTGCAATTTTTCGAAACGAGTTTGATTTTGCTGCCAGGAGATTGTTATTTCAAAATTGAAGAAAATCTATGATTTTAATCACCCACTCGGTTAATAAAAAATCGAAACAATATTATTTTTGAATAAAAGTGATTTAAACGTGAAACTAAAACTTGTTTAATTGTCATATGCAGTGAATGTTTATAAAAAATAAGTAATTTTTCCTAAAATCCAAAATATCGTTCTAGTTTCTATAAGAAAAAACAAACTTTAGCTAATAAAATTTTTCTTCCTTTAACTTGTTACGTGAAAGAAATAAAAGTTCGACATCTAAAACCGATACTCTAAATTCGTGTTTATCGGTGTGATTTGTTTTCTGACTACGTTTAATTGTTGCTTGCAATTGATAGACTGAAATTAATGTAAAAAGGCCTGAACATTGCAGATTATTCCTATTACACTTTTTTACGTTCTATTTATAAAGAACTTGACATTTTTCAGAAAATGTTTATGATTCAATGTTAGTGAATGTGCGTCTTTCCCAATTTCCCATGGTTCGTACATACGTACCGCTTTTATTCCTGACAGTGCAGAGTGGATGATGGCTTTGAAGGAGCAACCAAAAAAACGCGAATGTTAAGCAAGAGTTATTTGCGGTCGTTCGGGTGCATTGGAAAAGTCTCGAGGAAGGCTTGGAACTTTTTGTTCGAGTTGAAAATCCGACCTACCGTATATTACACTGCAGTGCAATGTTGCCCGACAAGAGCAAAGACGTGCGGGTAGGTAAGAGAAAAAATCAAAGAATGAAGAAACGACGCCGAAACGCCCTCACGGTTTAACGCGGAGCTGCAGGAAGGCCCGCTGTTAAAAGTTTTGACTTCTCAATTATCCACAGTCTCGTAACGTCGTCTAAATATTGAACCGTTCCTGGCTTCGTCACGCGCCTCGGGTCGCCGTTTCGGTCTCGTCCTGCAGATTATCCTTGCCCAGAACAATATCGTGCAATTTATACCAGTACCGACGCTACGAAGCTAGACTTTCATCTTTATCGCGCTATCTGAAAATGAGACCTGGAAACAAACGATCTAATACAGCATTTAGCGTGTTTAGGGCGGTTCAGAAAAGGGCCTTTTTTTTGAATTTAGATCTTCTCCGAAACTCTTGCACGTTTTCACGAAAATATAGCTCACGCGAAAGGGCTGGGGTGAATTTTTTTTTTTTACTACTGCCTCAACGCCGTTGAAATTTCGAACAAAAGGCTATTTTCGGGAATTTGAAAATGGGTGAGGGTGGAAACTTAGAAGGGTCTGTATTTCGAATGGCCGATATATCGAAATTTCAAAAATGCGAAAAAAAAAATAACGTAAGATGAAACGTTCGAAATTTTGATTTTCGAAAGATTCATCTTTCGTTATTTTATTTTTGCATGCTTGCAATTTCTATGTATCCGCCATTCGAAATATTGTCCCTTCCAAGTTTTGACCTCTACCCTTAAAAATTGAGTTGTTCTTAAATCCTTCGGTTGCTATGTTTTGTACGGCGAAAGAAGAGTTTTTGTAAAACCAGAGATGCGTGCGATTATTTTTAGCACCAAAAAATCTGTGTTGAAATTTGTAAAAGTTTCAGAGTTGACCGTTAAATAATTTTTAAGGTATTCTTCATAAGCTGCAAAGATCTCTTTTAAAACATAAAAGTATTCAAAAACAGAAGCTTTGAAATCTAGTTTTGTTTTAAATTCCCTCAAAATTGTTAAAAATCTAAATAGATTCGTTCGATTTCACTTTACGATGGCTCATTTTATTCACATGACTATTATTTAATTTTATTATTATTATTATTATTATTATTATTATTATTATTATTATTATTACACATAGGTGTATAAGTCACCGAAACATGGTTTTTCTTTTTCTTTTGTAGTCGATTCAATAATGCTACGTCTTTTTTTTCTCATCACAATCGATTGCCATCCAATATTGTATTAAATCGAATAAATTCATCAATCCCAATACGATGAGAATAAAATTATACATTGTATTTCTAGTAAATAATCTTCCGATTGAAAAGAGCCGAATCATCGATATCTCAGCTTAACTCTGTAATAATTCGAGTATTTTCAATTGTAGTATCTTCCGGATAGACAGACGGACAGACGGACGTCAAGTATCAATATTTAATTGCTCCTGCGATAAGATAGCGTCCCGCGTGCAAGCGATGTTGGCAGGAATGAGTTTTTATCTTATGCAGCGTATAGGGATCGATCCCGCGGAGAGGCAGCACTGCTCCTGACTCCCTAAACTCGGGGACGGGTATTCTACGGGACTCGGGGTCGCGGGTATTATAAGGGTGAACGCGTAGCGCCGCCCAGATTGACGGACCTATAACAATCTGTTTGGCCGAGGGAGGGGGGGGGGGGGGGTTTGTTATATTCCTACGCGTGGGGAATAAATTGGATATTAATGTTTCATAAACCGTGCGGATCATACGGGAGATTAAATATGCATGTACTTCACGGCCCTTTATGTATTATACCTATCTGCAGGGCGTGAGCGAAACCCTGAAGGGGTCTTCTTCACGCACGAATACGAGTATTTTATGCGTGTATTTTCGTACCTTAGACAGGTGTTTATAATACACTGTTGGAAAAATTTAAGTAAGCATAATGTCTCGGCAGGACCACTTTATATTTGTTTGATTCGTTACATTTTTTTTTTTTTTTTTTCTTAGCGAATATAAAATACATTTTTGTAATGTCCATATTTTTCATTGTCGTATCAATCGAGGGGGAAATAACTCACTGAATTGATGTGTCGATAGGTTCGTGAATTAATTGTAATTCAACCGAATTATCGCAAAATAACTAAATCAATGAGAATTAACTGAGAAATAACTGAATTATGAGAAATTAACTCTAGTTGATTTGAATTTGTTTGGATTCGTGCCGGAATTATCTGTTTATGTTGGTGAAAAAAAAAAATTGAATTCAAATTAGAAAGTTGAATTGAATTGAAAAAGAGAAAACAATTTAAACGAACAAAAAATAAAAAGGAATGGATTGAAATTTTTTAGAACTCACTTGAATTAGAATGAATTAGCGAGAATTATTGAGAGAAAAATTGAAATTCATAAATTGAAATGAATTAAACTGAATTAAAGAAATTTATCTGTGAGTTAAAAAAATTCAGTTGAATTACATGAATTAGTCACTCAAACCTCGAGTTATTTCCCCCACGAGATGAAAATTTAAATTGTTTATTTTTCCTTTTTCCTTTCGCTTAGTAATACGTGCATTAGAAAATGGTTAAATCTACCCCATAATTTTTAGTGGACGTGCTGGAACATTTTTCTTTTTCTAACCGTATACCTGCCGTTTGGAAAATTATGCGATAATATTAACCGGACTATCGTCTTTGCCACCCCGAGTCAACTACTTACGTAGACGATGCCATGCCTGCAACATCTAGGAAAAGCTCACGCGGGAAAGAAAAAAAACGGTAGAGACTGGTCGGAACCCGGAGTCGTTGTATAGGGTCGTAAATGATCCCGAACGTTGGATGCGAGGACGATAAAAAAAAAAAAAAAAAATACTAATCTACCGCTGTAAAGGTAAAATAATTTACTTTGTTTGGCGGTGTAAAAAAATCATTGACAAAAAATCGAAAGTTCCTGCCTTGCCGCATCTGCACAGACCGCTGGACGCTGCGTTGTAACGCCGTACAAAATCGCGCCTGCTGTAAACTCCTTAGCGATGTCCAGTTATTTAAAATGTATACGTTAATGTTTTTTCGGTTATTCCCAAACTCGTATAAGCCCCGGCTATATTCTGGCATATATAAATTTTTATACGTCATAGCGATGCGCGAAATTTAATGCGCGTGAATATGGTAGATTATAGGCGGGAATTAGCGAGCATGAGTGCAATAACGTGTTTTGCAACATCTCGCTATTGCTTCAGTGACGGAGCAAAAGTTTTAGTTGGAATCAACGTAGGTGGTTAAAAACAAAAATAAAATAAAAAAAGCGAACTAAAAATCACGTAACTTGACGATATAACGAACCTTGACTGTAGGTAAGTTTATTTCTTTCTTGAAGAAAAAATTGATCGAGAAAAAACGAATGACGAAAAAATAAACGACTCTATACATACCCTTTTCTCTAGATTTCTGCATATTGAAAAATTACGCTACGAATTATACTAAGCCTCTACTGTTTTTTTTTTTTGCACGTGGTAAATTTATAAATAAACTTATATAGATACGTACTTATAACACACTATACGTATAATTGTTTCACTAAGCTCTGCTCTTCGATACACATTTCATAAATTCATCTGCCCTTTTGAGTCAATGACGATCACTAGCTTACGATTAGTTGTTCATGCGTTTTATTCAGAAAGATACATGTAAACATATGTAATAACAAGACACCTTTCTTATATATAAGAGGGCTGGTAGGAGGATAAAATATTTACAAACTGTTACAAAAAATCTTGGGACTTGTGTTGATTTTAACATTTTTACCGTCGCCGCACGGGACGCGTGAGAGACAGAGAAGAAAGTAAAATAAAAAAAAAAAAAAAAGGTAGGAAAAAACGGGTAAATGTACATTTTTTTATCTTCGCATACATAGAACGACCCGAGTTACGTTTCCCTAATATTTTGGAAAAGGGTAAACGGATGCTAAATATTTATTACCAGCAAGTTGTAAGATTCATACGATTTTTTCACTGAAAAAATAGGTTATTTTACCCCGACGTTTGCTAGACATATATGCTTAGGTATAGATTATAACCTGTAACACTTATTCAACCGTTCGCCATCTATTGAATTTTAATATTCTTGTATATAGATAAATATACATATATACACATATGCATAATTATTTCATCTGGTAACAATGTCCAAGGAGGAATGAATTATTTAAATACGTTGTTGAAAAAAATTAAGGTGCAGTCGGTATGGCAGAATCCCTGCGAGCTAAATTATAGAAATAAATCCCCACTACACTTGTCAGTCTATAAATTCGATATGGGCTGGCGGTAGCGATTGGCACAAGTTGTTACACATAACAATGAAGCACTGTTTACACTCGAGCGATCATCGACTCGTACATACGTATGCTGTAGGTTATAAGCGCAGGCATCATGCATATAACTGGTAATTGTTTTGTCCGCGGTATTATATGGCAGCATGTCAGAACGTTATATGCTATTCAAAGCTATTTACGAGACTTTGGCACTGAATGGAGTCGGTTCAGTCACATGATGCACCATACACTTCATCATTCGCATGATCGCGCTGTTTATGAGGCTTAAGATATGCTCCTAACTTACCGAGTGGTCCTACGTAACATATTTATATATATATACCATACATCTCGTTGGGACTCTTGGCTTGAAGCAGCTTTATTTACTAAACTACACAAGTTTAATTTGTGATTATACGTCTATTGCCCCATTAGTAAATAATAAAAATTCAAGCTCGCTGTAGAATATGTCTGCAATAAGTTTTCAACTGCGTTATCCTCACCTTCGAGTCCGTTTGTCACTGACATAATTTAGAGCCAAGGTGTGAAATTTTTACTGTTAAATTATTTTATTGCAGTACATTATACCTAATAGCCGCGAGGGTGACCATCGACAAGAATCAAAAGACACGGATTGGAGCCCGAGGAATCGACCCTGGCTCGAATCGCGCCGTTCGCTTTCAGTTTCCCATTATTATTGCTTACAGATGAGTGAGCGTTAAGAGATGGGCGATGTTTGTCGATTAATCGAAATCGCCGATTCTTTTTTTTTTGCAATAACCCATCATCTTTATCCGATATTTTTCAGCTTCGATTAATCGATGTTCGATACTCTTCCTCATAACATTGATAAAGAAACATCGCCGACACAAACGCCAACAATACTCCATAAAGATAACGTAAAAATTCAAATTTTTAATCAAGTTCGTTTTAATCGATGTAGAACAGTGCCACGTTTTCTGGTTATGAGCGATCCAAAGCGTGAAGGCAATTATTTCGTTAGGTTATTTATATAGCCGTAAGATTCTGCATATTTTTTTTAATGTTGATGCATAGTTTGAGGTGACAATGATGGGATTACATATTAATAATTTTCTGATTTTCTTGTAGTAAATCCAGGAGCAGGCGATCGAAGACTAGATTTGGCTACATCCAAACCACCAATCTCCTTGTAAATATCAAAGTGAAATTATATAATTTATAATATCGACTGAAAATATATTGATCAAATAACGTATGTGAACAGGAATTTATCTAATTTACAAAAAAATATACCATTAACAAATAATCGACGTTTCGATTCTTTTTTCAAACAGCGATTCGAAAAACCTATTTTTATTTCCAACATCGGCCATCCACAGACTCACTGTGCGTGCGGAGGCATAGACGGCATAGCTACGCAGCCGCGTGAGCGACGCCGCAGGGTGCATAAACATACGCTCCGCACCAACGAGCATAAGCCCTCAACTAATGGTTAAACTGCGGTATTCATCCGAAATGATACCCTCGGCCCGGCAGGGGGGTCGGACGACGAGGGCAGAGAGGCGAAGAAAGTTAATTGGTCGATACGACGGAACAGCGGCTGTGGGGCGAGAGTGCAAGTGTGTCTCGCACGCAGGCCTGACGTGCGATTTCTGCGCAGGAGAGAGAGAGAGAGAGAGAGATGCTTCCCATGTGCAGCCTCGCGGCAGGGGGAGCTAAGCGCAAATCCGTTCGACGGGAATTTACACGTCACGCTCGGCCGCCATTAATTGTTCCTTTCACCGACGCACCGAGCGCCACAGGTTGACTTTAGATGCAGCACATAATCGCGGACGTGTGTACGTGCGTAGATTCTCTTGCATGCGTTACTCACACCACCAGGATGAAGAGGATCCTACGTGTTGTGCGTCTCATGAACAGATGGCGCGGTGATCCCGTGCACTTTGTCTAGTTTATTATACGCCGTGGTACAGTAGATATGAAACAAATCAATTTATCATCACTAACGCGCCCGGGGATTCTATGCGGCACCCGTGTTAAGTAGGGCTCTTCTTGCTGTAGCTGTAGCGGGACATGCGTAAGCGGATATGTGATTGTATTCCCAGGGTATTGTAACCTGCTGCTATAACTCATCACCCGTAAACCTGCATGTAAATATTGCTTGGTGCAGGTCCCTCGAGATTAGCTCACAATAACTATATAATCTGTCGTAATAGATGTTTTATACTTTATTCCTACACAGTTAATCAAGGATCTGAATGTACATATATTCTGGTTTCTTTTTATATAATTGGAAAAACTTGGTGAAAGAAGAACATGTTGTTTTGAAAACTGATTTTATTTCAATATCACAATCATGCAAGCGGATATACGTATTACCATATGACAGTGAACGAATTATTATATACATACATATATATATAGAGACATATGTAATAGTGACATTGCCAAGAAATATTTTTTATATAATACATATATACATATCGTGGCGCCGGATTATAGTATATCATTGCACTTGGCTCACCAGGAGAAGTTAAGTAAGAACTTAACATCTTCACAATAATTTGGCGGAAAAAATGATCTTACAAACGATATCGCGAAAGAGAAGCTATGCACAAAAAAAAAGAAAAAAAAATCAAAATATCCAAATACTTGATTCACCTTTCTAATTCCAAAAACAAAAGGCGAAACTTAGTTCCAACAGTGCTTAGTCGCATTCTCGATAACGAACAAAATTAACTCAAACAAGATTATTCGAACGCTCCAACTGCTATCGCACGAAGGAAAACTGAGACAGAACTAAAATAAAATATTACTCGATACCGCTGACCGCGATCGTTCTTAAATTAACCAAGGCACTAATCTCCACTACATAATTGTAACATTAATTTTAATATTAAATGCGGCGTTATTCGCCAAGCACAAAAGAAAAGAACAAAGTTAAATCTTACAACTAATTATGGCACTAATCGCCAAAGAAAAATAAACATATTTATTACTACAGCCGCCCCCACTCACACACAGAGATACCCACCCTACACTGTTAAAAATGATTGTTACTTTATTAAACATTTACTGTACAAAAGAGTTGTCAATTTACGGAATTAGGGTGCAAATTTACAAATTCGGTGCAATGACGTAAATTACTATATGTATTTATCTTATATTAACAATGAAAATTTTTGATTTTACTTAAATCTATAGTAAAAAACACAAAACATTAATTTGAATTTACTAAATTTTAGGGTAAATTTATTGTATATTTGTACACTGAATTAATATTAAATGTATGGCGAATTCACTGTTTCCTATCCAAATAAAACTTCCAATGGAGTTTAGGAAGTTCCATACAGAAATTTTTAACAGTACGTTCTTGAGAGGTGCACTTTCAAAACACACTACTAAGGCGACTAGACCTTGCGCAGCGGAATTTGGCTGCACGCAATTTACAATTGAAATGACTCTAGTCAAAAACCGTGACTCTAGGTCTAACTTTACAACAACTAAAATTGAATCTACGCGTAATCGCGAAACTCAGGCTACGGCCACCAAACAAGTGGACTGTCAAACAAATGTCCAGTAAGCTTATTCGCAAGTTGAAAATGGCCAACCGTTAGTGGGTCTGCCAATTTAAATCACTCCCTAATTTTGTTCGTGAGAAGAAAATTAGTACTGACTGCTTCGCAAATGCCACTTGAATTTCGCCGAGAAGAAAATCTACCGACTCTCACTAATTTTTCCCTCGAATTACTCAAAATTACTCCATAATGATCCTATTAGTAGGTTCGCCAGGACTCAAGCAGCAGGGTGGCGTCAACTTTGATAAAATAAAATTCCTTGACTTTTCCCGTCTAAAAATTCAGAACTCCCTGAAGATTTCCCGCGAAACTTTGTTCGGTTGTAACGTTGGGGACCTTTCATGACCAAAAGCTACAGAAGTAGTGCACCTCGAATATATAAATGTGGATCTAAAAAGACATAGTATTGCGTTAGTTCACACAAGTAATTAGAAATTGAACAATACCATTTCCAAAAGTTATGATCCATTATAATTCCCTGACTTTTTCCGATAGACGAAATTTACTGACTCTTCCCGGTTTTCCCGGTCTGTCGCCACTCTCTCAAGTGATTAACTCCGCTACGCGGAGTTGGAAGTTCAAATCATCCGCCTTTACGATTCGCGATATTGCCCGGTTCTTGTTGGACCTACGATTACGTATTTGTTAGATCCAGCTTATCGCTACGTCGATTTCCACTGTCGCGAACGCTGATAGGCTGTTGGTGTAGTGACGACCTTGCGAAGCGGTGAGGAACGATTCGTTGGCTAACTTCAACGACGGGAATCGTGTTCCATCTCTATTCTTTCGTAATCTCTTGACAGGCCACGTTCGCGGTGTTAGCCTCACCCTCTGAACTCGAGAGCAAAAATAGACAAAAATGAAAAATTTCGAAATATTTCAATTGCTAGCCTCTAAAGTGTCCCTTCTCAGAGTTTCGAATGCGTGACCGTCGTCTTGCCGCCTTTTCCGAAATTATCAACGATTGCTACCGCGAAATCTATACTTTTGGGTTCCGCCTAGCGTTCGAGGAGCCTTTTGTAATATGCAATAAAAATGCCACATATATATAAGACGTATATATGTACATATATATTTATATAGTTCCATCATTTCGTTCTTACACAATCTAACATGACGTATGTGTAGTATACTGCATACTGCATGTATATGTATAAATTAGAAAAAAATATCCCAGCAGGTCCACTAACATTTTTGGGTTGATTTAACCATTTTTTAATATATTACAGAGTGGAAAAAAACCGAAAATTACAAAACAAATATTGATATGATAATTTAAATTTTAGAATCACAAAAATTTGTCTTATATTCACCAAAAGAAATGTAACGAATAACACAAATATAAAGTGGACCTGCTCGGACATTATGTTTAGTTAAATTTTTCTAGTTGTGTACACATTATACAGACATAGTATACTTTATATAAATACTGTACATCGTATTAATTAATGTGGTAATCGTAGTAATAATATGATAATATTAATCGTAAAATGTATATCCTTAAAACTATAACATAAATAATTTATTTGCTTAACTGTACAATAAAAAGCTGTATATGCCTAGCTGTTTAGTATATATGTATATAGATGTATGTGTTATGACAGGTATATTTTCAGGTTTGAAATGGCTAATAAATATAAAGTTGGCGCGTAAAAACGCTACACGTCAATACTGTATTTTCAGATACAGCGCAGCTATCATTCTAAATTTACAATGGAATCGGAGGTGTAAGGAGGAATTAACCGCCGCGAGTACCGGGCCTGCAGAAATTTGAATAACATAGTGCATTCCACACAAGCAGGCACTCCGACGCATCTTTTGGTCTTACAATAATAGACTTTGGTAAATAGCACTCGTCCTCGCGCTGCCCGCAGCGGATGACCTACGTCCTTTCAGTAATGTCGTTTTTATAAGGTTGGAACAGCTTCGGAGGTTTGATCTTCGTGGCTTCGTTTGTACTCGACGACGTCTGTAGGGTGGTCGTCTGAGTCTGTGTCGTAGCGGCGGTGCTTCGTACGTAGAGCTTGTTCTCCACGGCCTGAGAAGTCCCGCTGCAGTCGTACTCACTTGATGACGTATCGGACTGCGCGGGACTGCTCAGCTCAGGGCGATACGTCGCTGACGGAGTCCCGGGAGGCGGCGTCGCGTAGGCGGTGGGCTGGCCTGACGTTGGGGGAGAGGAAGGGAGGCTCAGTGGCGATGGGAAATGGAGCGAGGGACCGAGAGCCGCGGCCGCGGCAGCGGCCGCCGAAGACGGGGATTGGAGCTGGTGTGGTTGCTGATGGTGATGGTGCGTCTGCATCAGCTGGTGAGAAAGCGTGTGCGCGTGGAGACCCGCGGGCGGGTAACCTGCCCCAGGTACCGTGGTCGTCGCCGTCTGTGTCGGAAGGTGAGGCCGATGAATCGGCGCCGGATGAGCCGGGTGTGTTTGGTACGGGACGTAGCGCGCGTAGTAGGCCGCTGCCGCTGCCGCGGCCGCGGCTGGAACGTAGCCGGGTGGAGAAGCGGCCTGAAGGTGTCCGCCGGGCGGGAGACCAGTCTGTTGGTGCTGCAGCTGATGGTGGTGATGGTGATGATGGTGATTGTGGTAAGGTGGCGGCGGCAGCGAAGCTGTAGCAGCGGCTAGAAGAGTTGCCGCCAACGCTGGGTCGGCGTACATGGCGTAGGGCCAGGCCAATGCCTGTCTTTGGCGTTTGTCTTTCATGCGTCGGTTTTGGAACCACACCTACAAGGAAGAAATCTGTGCTGAGTGATTGATATACATTGTCACATACGAGGCGTTTAGGCTTTTTTCCATGCGTGTGTTTCGTACACAACGTCATTAAGAAGAACGGGGGGCTCTGACAGCTAAACACGCGGACATTCCTGAGATGGGATTTGTGAAAATGGTTGAGATTTGTTTGAACTCTACTTATTTTATACATAGCAACAGTTTTTACCAACAAATCTATGGAGTAGCTACGGGTTCATCAATTGGTCCAAGTTTAGCTAATCTAGTGATGGATATACTAGAAGAGACAGTAATCAATCCGCTACCTTTTGAATTGATTTTTTACAAAAGATACGTAGATGATATAATAACGTGTGTGCATAAAGGTAAAATCCGGAATTTTGTAAATGCATTTAACCAATATCATCCACGCATTAAATTCACATATAAAACAGAAGTAAACAATAGAATTAGCTTTCTTGATACCGGCGTCATCAATTACAAAGGAATAGTGATTAAAACGATTTCTTGACCTTGGTGAATTGTTGTGTAAATATTATTCTTGGATATAAAGGTCATAACATATGTATTTTTGTTATGACCTTAATATCCAAGAATAATATTCATAACATAACATAAGGTCATAACATATGTATTTGTTATGACCTTTATATCCAAGAATAATATTTACACAAAGGAATAGTGTTGACTGACTGGTATCAGAAAGAAACATGGTCTGCAAGATATATCAACTTTCATTCGCACCATCCGCTTCAATTCAAAAAAAGTGTAGAAACAGCCTTATTCGACAGAAGCATAATACTAGCTGATGCTCAATTTAGAGAGAAAAATTTTAAAATAGTACGCGAAACTCTGAGAAAAAATGGGTACCCATTGAAATGGATTAGGCATTTACAGGAACAAAGAACCCATAAACATTATAATAGCTGCACAGATAGCAAGGTGGACAACATCGATGCTAGTAAACAAAAATGTCTTGGATCAATTCCGTTCATTGACAGCCTGTCACAGAATGTTAAAAAGATACTATTGAAAGAAAACATCAATGTTTCATATAAAATTACCAACACTTTGAACGATATAATTACGTCTTTAAAGTCAAAAACCGCCACACTTGAACAAACCAACACTGTGTATAAAATCAAATGTAAAGACTTTGATAAGTGTTACACAGGCCAATCGTCACAGCATCTCAAAAAACGAATTGCAAATCATAAGTATGATGCAAAAACGCGTGATCGAGATAGATCTGCTCTAGCTCAGCACTTATTGGTTAAGGGCACAGTTTTGACGTTGAAAATGTAAAGATAATTGACAAAGAAACCAACTTGGCATAAGAGGCTTATCAAGGAAACGATACACATTTCTAAAAACAATATAGTCAACAAAAGAATGGACGTACAAAACCTGAGTCATCTTTATTCGGATATCATTTAAATTGTCAATAGAAATTGGCATAGACTATTATGTAGACAATTAGGCCAGTAAGCTAAAAAACATGTAAACAGGTATGTGACTTTCAAAGATGGTTGTTAAATTGAATATTAAGAGAACAGTCCGGTGAGTATAGTTAGATTGGTATTCACTTTCTTCTCGAACACCATGCAATAAACATCGCAAGCGTTAAGGAATGTCGATTTATGTAAGTGTTAAATAATTTAATCTTCTATAATAGTTTGAATAATAAGATCAAATATTAAGCGATGGCATTTATGTACAGTATGAAAATTTTAAAAGACTAAAAAATATTTAGACGCAATAGAGATAAATAATTACCTAGATGTGCAAGATTTTTAACGCGACAGTTAGTGATCAAATGTAATTCATGTAACAATTTGTGATTTTTTTATATTAAAAGAAACCTGATGACGGCAGGCGAGGCCTGCCGAAACGTCGTTTAAAAATATAATTGATTGCTAAAAGTGCATCATTCCATCCCTGACCATCACCCAACGAAATCAAAACGGTGTAATATTTGCACGGTCACGAACTTCAACTCACGTACACAACACTGTTAGAAATGCGATGCTGAACATAACACCGAAAATATTCTATAGAAGTCCACAGTATTTTGGTGTTCATTTTGAGAACACTCGGTGTCAAGAATCGAACGATTTACCCCGATGATGTCTAATTTTACACTAATCGGTGTGGACTTATATCGACACCGTGAATTTTCTAACAGTGAAGGTACCCGTTCTTATGTTGGTCCAGTGAGTCTGCGAATGCGCATGCGCAGAGTACGGAAAAGACCACTTTTAAATCTTAGGAGTTGAAAGTGATCGTTTCAATACTGCGCGCATAGGCTGTTGTGAACAAATCTGACGTTACCTGACCCTAACCTCAATTTCGTGCTTTGTGAAAAAATGCGCAACATACTCTTGTTATACAAAGAATCGTGTGCAACAAGGAGGCAACGGTCTTTTCGGCTCGAGTATTTGCAATATTCGTCTTTGGTTCACCTGCGACTCATATTGCAAAATCACGCCCGGCCCGAAAAGACCGAGTTTACCTCCTTGTTTCACAATATACTGTAATTTAAAATCAACTGGATTTAGGTCCGGGGCCTCGGTGGCAAAGATCTAACCGTATCTTATACCCGGAGAGCCTAGAAATGGAAGTCGGCAGCGGCAAAACCGGCTCCAGGCGAGGCGTCAAAGAGGATATTTGCTTTTCGTAATTGATTCGTTTGAGAAGCCTCGAACAAAGAGGCGCGTTTTAAAGGTTATAATCGTCGCTCTAATGCGCCGGCGGGATGCAAGAGCCGCTCGTATTTCCACACCTATCATATTATACTGCTACAAAAAGTTGCAGCTGCATGATTTCGGTCGCGCACTGTTAAAAATGTCCGTAAATTTGCCACACATTTACAACACGAGAGTCTGGCAAAGTAAAAATTTGGCGTTCGAAAGTGAATTACTATAGCCGTCTCATTAAATGTGCAATCACTTTTCCCCAATTCTGCTTAACTTGGTTAATAGAGAGACGCAGAAGCGTGTTGTAAATTTAGTTAAATTGCTGTGTTAAATTTGTTGTATCTGTCAATTTAGGTTGTAACGATATTTTAAATTCAAAGTGCGCGCGAGGTTTCGCTTGACTCAGCCATCTCGGTCCAGGCATCAGGCGGGAGAAACGGCTGAACATTTTGAACATTCTACGGGAAGACGCCAAGCCGACCAATCTTAAATTCCCCGCAGAAATTTTATACTCATTTTTAATAGCAGTTTTTAACCATTTCAACACATCGCCATTACCAGTCAGTCTCCGTAATTACGAGAACGTGTAATTCATCATTAAACAATAAAACCAAGACACGAAATCGAAAAAATGATCAATTTCAAAACTTTCGCGCATTGCTGAGTCAGCACGAAGGAGGCTTCCAAAAAACCGTAGTCTGCAACTCCATCGGAAAATACTATCATCGAGACGATTATACGACGAAGCTGCGGTCAAATAATAAACAACGGGATGAGTGATTTTTAATTTATTTATGAAATTTAAACTTTTTTATTATCATCCCAGACAATTTTATAACCTGACGTGTGTTAATTTCGGCGTATTTTATTTTAATTTATTTGTGAATGTTTGAATGAATGTGTAATTTTTATTATTTTGACTATGGACAGGTTTTAAAGAGGTATTACATATTATTTATATATTTAGTTATATTTAATCTCAATTTTATTTATATCTTGTTTATATTCCCTTTATATTTTATTGATCTTTTATTTATTTTTCACTCGCGTTTTATTTACATGTTCTTTATATTTCATTTATATTTTATTTATATTTAATTTATTCAATTGAGAGTCAATGTCATATTTATCATCGTTCTCGTCATATTGTTTTGTAAGCCTGTCCATCGATTTCACGTTATGCCTTTTATTTTGACAAAAGGCTCAAATTCTTCATCGTCCCCTTATTTATATTATTTCTATCCTATTTATACATGTTTTTGATCTCCCATATCAATCATAATAGGCAAAAACAAAAATAAAACAAACAAGTATTTACAAGGTACGGCATTTGGTATTGACTAAACATTCTGCTGCATTTACGTGACACATGTGCGTCCAAAGAAATTCGATTAGAGTATGTTAATTTTAAAAATCTATTGCGGCAAAAGTGAGCATCTTTATAGATTTTGCTCTGCGATTTCGAATATCCCATAATTAGGTTTGGAAATCACTCATGTGGACTTTAAATTTCGTCGTATTCTGATTTCGAATTTCCTAAAACTGAATTCTAAAATCACCCCGAAGAATTTTAGTTTTACTTGATAATATTTTAAACGCAGAGTATTTAAAAAGATTCTTAAGAATTTTTGGAAATTGCGGAATTTCCTTGTCAATCTACTCAACTTGTGCAGGTATAAATTTTATAGGAAACTACCATGTAAATTTTGGAATTAATAATCAAATTTTCAAATTGTGATAATTTCATCATAAATTTACTGACACGTGCTGAAAATTGACTAAATTTGGATAGGAAATACGTTTGTAAATTCATTCGAAATTGTATTGTGAGTACAAACTCTGAACATATTTTATTCATAAGCTATCATGGACTGTATTATTTATCATGCCCGTGTCGACTGTCCATTGTATTATCAATGATAATGCGGTAATTTCTTCTATTCAATCTAAAATGCGTTTTCAGCGATTGCAGTAACCGAAATGTTGTTGAAATCAATTATTAATCCATTTTTTATCCATTTCTTTTTATTTCACAGTTTTAGTATACATTTACCATAACGTTACCAACTCGTACAGTAAATTTAACAAATTTTAATACAAAATTCCTGTACTAAATTTGCAGATTATAAATCGAATAATGATATCCAAGTACATGACATACTTATCGCACTAATTTTTGGTAATTTTATTGAATGGTGCGGTAAATTTGACAATTCTGGTTTTTAAATTATTCAACACATGTATAGTAAATTCACAATACCGAACCTGAATAATGCTTCCTGTACATTTTTTGTAAATTTATAACGGATATTTTAAACAGTGGGGTGCAAGCAAGTATATAATTCATATCAGTCGTAGACCCTCTGCAACTCGACCGCATAATATATAAACATATTACATGTAACGATGGAAGACATCCTACTCAAGAAAGCTTAAACAACTTTGGAATTCTTACCTTAATTGTGGATTCAGGAAGCTGGAGCTGAGCTGCTAGTTCACATCGTCTGGGCCTACTGACGTAATTTTCCCGGTGAAATTCTTTCTCCAGTCTCGCAAGTTGCTCTCGTGTGAACGCCGTTCTATACCTCCGGATGTTGGAGTCCATCGAGGACAGCGGAGGCTGCTGATGCGACGGCGAGGTTTCTGCAAAACGATATTAAGATGATGCAGTAGTGCAAGTGGCGGTTAAATAATTATACACGTACCGACCAACGGTACACGTTACCTCGCGGTTATTAGTACGTATCGTAAAATCCTAGCAGACGAGGTGGTTACGAAGAGGTCGACATACCCCTTCAAACCCGCAATAAAAATCAACGCTATTTGGGAAAGTAACGGGCGTAATTAGATAATTACCACAATAAACCCGGGAAAAATGACAATGGATGCATTCCTGGAAAGGATTGTAAAGTTACGGCCCTGCTCTAGGTACATCAGAATTGTTGCTATAGACTACAATGCAGCAATTCGAGAGGGTCCCACAGCTATACCGTAGAATCGTCCAGGTGGGGGTCTGATTACCAAATTTTCGATGTAGATCAAACAACAGCAAAAAATAAAGGATTATCGAATTGGATTACGAAGCTATTAATTACCAGCACGCACCACCTACAACCTCGCCCGATATCTATGGTAACTATACTCGCTAAGGCTGCACTTTTACCCTAAACTTCGCGCAGTTACACCACCAACAACCGGCCGGCACAGTGAACACTTTCAACACTAATTGTATCATTACCGTGTATCTTTGCGGACGATCCCCCATTGGAGGAGGGACGCGTCGGAGGTGGACTGTTTGGTGGACTGAGCTGATACTGAGGAGGAACAAGGTCCACCACGACAGTGTCCTCCCGGTCCCGGTCCCGGTGTTCCTGTGGCTGATGTTCGAAGGTCCCCTGGTACCCCTGCATGTTGCAGGAGTTGGAATTGCACGCAATCGAGGAGGGTGAGTGTATTTGATGAAAACCGCAGGTAATCCTCGCCGACGGGAATATCACGATCGGCATCCACACTCAAGTAACACTTCAATTTTAAGTATAATATCCATTTATAACCGCTTGGAACACCTGACGTACACCGCGGTGTATAACTGCCATGCGAACCGGTACGATATAACGACGTTTGCGTGAAAATTACGGCGTTGAGTAGCTCCGTCTCCGTGCTACACCGGCACGTAAACCAGATACCTTGAAATAAGGACGTGACTCGGTTCGCCGAAGACTCGAAGGCGACTGCGCCAAGGTCTCGAGGGGGGGTTTGGTTATATACGGCGATAACGACCGGGCGACGACCATGCTGCCTCTACGAGGCTCGTGATTGATCGGCTGGTCCTTAGAGTCGCCTCGGTCGTTCGCCGTTCGCCAGCTACGATTGGCCGGGACTTGCTGAGCCAAGGATCGTCCTGTCCCGCCTACGCGGTCTGTACCTATCTCCCTTCCAAACTCTGGCCGTTGTCCCCCGCTCGTTCCGGCTCAGCATCCGTATATACGCTGCACCTACGTCGGGGCTCGAGGAGGACTACATAGATTTTCGCGAGAGAATCATCTGCGATAATTCTGCCGTATAAAACGGTTATTCCCGCTCGCCTTTACCTACCCTCCGGCAGCCCTCCATGTCCCTCCCTGGAAGCTCGATCCTGCTCCAGGGACTCTGGGTGCGTGAATAAGTCCATCGATGTGTTGGTGCGAGGACTCATGCTCGTGTGCGTCGAGCCGTTGCAGCCTGAGCAATAAACGAGTTCAAGAAATATGGTGGCATCTTCGTACTCGAGCTGGCCTTCGCCGAGGTATATATTTCGATTTGTATATATATATATATTTTTGTACTCGAGGAACCGTTGCTCCAGTTTTGGTTTTCGCCCGCAGTACTTGGCAATTAAATTTTATGCCATGGAATTGTTGGTCTGCGATGATCCAATTGGGTATTTTCCTCGTTTAAACGGGGCCGCGTAGGATTTATAATGGTACCTAACTGAACTTGAGAATCTATTCTGACCCTGAAGTTTTTTCAAAAAATTTTATGTTCCTTACTGCCTCGGGTAGGTATAAGAAACGTGCATGCGAAATAGCGAAGCTAAGGAAGTCTTTATTACTCCAATCAGTCCAGGAAAAAGTGAATGTAGAAGTATCAAGTTCGGAAAGTATGCGTTGACCGCTCGCATAGGTGATTGATAATTTACGACTAGATCACCACGGCATTTAGTACCCGACCGAGGCACATTATTGATCTAATTTGCGAGCAACTATGACCTATACATACGAAACCTGCGAAAGGTTCGGGTTTGCAGTTTGTCGGTTTACCTCTGGGACACCTCTCAGGAAATCTTCTGTACCTATACCAATACCGACTGCACCGTAATATTGCGTACTGAATTTCGTCCATGCACCGCCTCTCGGTCAGCATATACTTACGTAAGGTGAAGGACGAATGGGCGCAGGTAGGATAGACCTAAATGATACGTACAGCGTTAAATACCTGAAAGTGAAAATCATGGAAAATGATCGTAACAATGACGAGCCTGCATCCAGCGCTAGGTATATTCCTTAACATAGATAGATAGGAATGATTAGGGTTATAAACGATTATTTTACGACTTCTGAAAACACATGTGTATGTTTTGTCTCCGAATGGGTTCAAGCGATCAACCATCTCGATCACTGGTAAAATCTTAATCCTACTGCCGATGTCGATGAATGGCGACGTTAAGTTGCTCTGCGATAGACACGACGATCACTGTGCCCGCCCTTGATCTTCTTGTGCACCTGTCTGTTGGGACGAGTGTATGCGGTATAACGTGACTCTAGTTACGGCAGCGATGATCGAAGCGGATTACCGCTGGCCCAATCGCGTACTAATATGCTGCCACCGCGACCGCCTAGTTCATTACGAGCTGCAGTTCTCGATTAAACGATCGATTTAACCTGCCCGGCGAACCGTAGCAGAGCGATCATGCGCAGGGTGTGCAAATATCTGTATATGTGGAGAGAACCCCGTTCGCATGCGTGTAACCGGCACGAAAGGCGTATACCGGGTTATTTCCGTGATCCACCCGACAGGGACCCCTATTTATAGAATAATATAGAATAAGTCAACTTTGAACGGTTCCGAGTTCCGGCCGGGCGACATCAAACGCGTGCTGACAAAAGAGCAGCGAAAGTCCTCGGTATCTATGAGTACCCTAATTTACTTGTAATTAGGCTTTTCTACGGAGCGCATCGCATAAATGATCTAGTATTTAATCAACGGTAGGTGTACTGTAATTATATTATGTTAATTGTCGTGCGAATTACGACGTACGACCGTGGTGGAGCAGCTCGGGTAGGTAGTTAGGCTAATCCACTTACGAAGACAATGGTCACCTTACTCTTGCCTGCAGAGGGCAGGCCCATCACGGTTTCACCCTGGGCGAGACAAAAGTGTTATGGACTGTTTGGACACTTCGTGATTCGAGAAGCCAAACAATTGCTGGTCAGACTTACCTGCGCATGGCAATGCCGATGCGGTCGTCACCATTAACTTTCTCAACTTTTATACTTTGACGTGTCTCAGAAATTTTGATTTTCGTTGTTCTAATTTGAAGGGAAGGATAAAAGTTCAGATGCTGGGGTCCAGTGGTCCTGGAAATGTCCTTGAATAGCGCTTGTCTTTCAAAGGTCCTAGAAACTATCCTTAAACTTTTTTTGTGTCCGGGAAACATTCTATTTTTAATATCCTCGACTAACCTGAAAATGTTCCGGAAAGGGCCTTGAATTTGTCACGGATTCTTTACTGGGCATCATGAGTTGGATTTAACAATAAGTAAGATTTGGCAGACCATCAAATACAACGAATACTCGTATACTTGTCGGACAGACCGTCCACTGCGGCACGGCAGCGCAGCGGCCGGATCATCGCGTCGTCATCACGAAATTAAAGAAAACTCGAGTTTTATGGGGCTCTCAACGTTTTGCGATCAGCGCTCGGTGATCGTGGTCTGAGGTAGTCGTCGTCAGTCGGATAATGGGCGTGTAAGCGTATGCGCCTAGCTGTTTTATTACGCCACGGGCGCATTAGCACGTGTGGATGAAGACGCGCGTCTCTACAGGGTCGAGGACGGTAGCGAGCCAGGCGGTGAGATCAAAGCGGGAGACCGAGCCTTGAGTGTTAAGTGGAGAAGCTCCGCTAATTAGCACAGCCCAGATTCGGGCGGCTTCGTCTCGAGTCTTTTTCCTTCGTCTCCTGCCTCTCCTCGTCCTCCTCATCGCGGCCTTCCGGCTCCCGCGCGTTGTACACACCTCTTAGTACATTTTCCCCAGCAGCAGGCCTGCAGAGCATCGTCGAGTTCGGAGCTCCTATAAGAGTCGAAGCGATGCGCGCGCGGGTGTCGCCGCAGGCTTTTGTCACACGTTTTTAGGCTGAGAGTACGATAAGCCGCGAGAGCAAAGAGGAGGAAGAGAAAGGGGACGAGGGCTAAGATGAGGGCGAGGGGCTGACTATCGAAACAAAATTAGCAGCCGAACCACTCAGCTCTATAAACTGCCTACTTGACAAACCGAAGTCGCCTACAACTACTCGAGCAATTAAGAGCACTTGAGGCGCCTAACCTTTAAACGGTTGTCCAAGTCGTACTTGTCTAGCTTCCGGCAGGGTATTTTTTCATTCCTCTGCTCCTCCGTTTTTTATACTTGCCACAAAGTCTTCTCTTCCTCCTCGAACAGCCGCCACCTTGCGAAGACGACTACGATACGACGTTGTTTGGGTTACGATCCACCCTAGCGCCGTCATCGTTTTATCTTTCCTCAGTTTTTTTCTTTAACTGTAATGCACGAATTCTTTTCACTACAGACTGTATAATGAAAGTGTAGCGATTTTTGTGCGACAATAATTATTCTGATTGTTGGTTAATGTTATGATTATTTTATATTTGTTGTTCATGATATTAATATTGTCATACTTAATAAAATATTATATCCGGAATTCGGAAGTTCGTTTTATTTGTCTTCACTTGGTGTACAAACAGTAAAACAATCTTAGTGTATTAAAAAGATATTCTGGATATCCCTGATCGAAAACTTTGATTGGACATGAAAGATTTTGGTAGACAATTATAGAATGGGATTCAGAAGCACGATATAGACTTACCACTAAATGAATTAAATAGAGATTCAGCGACATAATTCACTGAGTTGCTCTTCTGGTTTGATATTTTTTTCCAAGCGCTGCATGCTTCGTGTAAAACAAATTGTCCCTTCGCTGAAATAATGTTTACTATATACCAATGGGATATTCTTCCGACGAAAGAAGGTATGTGGGAAAATTTTATTTCAGTGAAATAATGTTCAATTCGTAGAAACAATGATTTATTTGTTGCAAGTGCGCATGCAATGTTATCGAGAGTTCTTAATATCAATTTCAAGTGTACGTCATTGTTGAAAACTGAAGAAAAGTTATATTCAATTGTATTAGTCAATAACTTGAATTAAATGTGGTACATATAGCAACTCAAGAACTCCTTCTTGGTTCCACTCAAACATATCCTTACTTATAGCGGCATGGAAGTTTTTGGTTTGAAGTATATAGCTATATAATCTGATGAACAAAATATCTTCTTAAATGAATATCAACACCTGTCTTGTGAAACAAATTCTTGTTTCAACATGTTACACTTTGATCATAGTTATCATTGATTATGTCGGACAAACATCACATTGAGCCATATATACTATTTGACAATAACGTTAATATTTCAGGAAGCGTGAGATTATTTTTTGCAATCTCTCGGTACTTTTGAACCGATGTGTTCAGCTGTTAAAGCACTGTTCTTTCACGAATTAAATCAGGTTTGTTGATTCAAGTGAAGTTATCGTTCCGAGATTTCTAGTTTGATCCTACGAAATAATGATGTAGGTTGAAATCCATTAAACTCGAAAGCATATAGCATTTAAATCAACGTACCAATATTTTTGTTTCAACTAAAAAGTGGGTGTTCCGAATGAGAAATTGTTCGAACCAAATAAACTGGAAGTAAAAAGAATTAGTTGTTTGGTTCGATAATTTCTTTTCTCAGAGTAGGTGTCGTCGCAGCACCTTTTTATACAGCAACCGTACGATCTTATTGAGTATGCATACATAGTACATGTGGGATTACGACTGGAGTTGCAGCAGCTTTATAGATAATATCGGATATGCGAGAGAAGGATGTAGATTGGACTGTTGACTCACTTCGCCTTGTGGCGGATTTGATATTATTGACTGTCGCAATGCGAATGATGGGCTTGTGTAGTCTATCAACGTTCTTGTGCACACCTACACACTATTTATTCAAGCGTAATATCGACGGATCCGTGGAAACAGACGTATTTCGTTGGACCATCTAGAACGGACGTATTTCGCCGAGAAATTTAGAACGGACGCATCTTAGTCGACTATAGAAAACGTGGATACAAATAGAGCTTTGTTTACACTTAATGTAGCGTTTTTCGAGATACGTCCGTTCTAGTCGCCCGACGAAATAAGCCCGTTGAAGAAATATGTCTGTTTCCATAGGACCCGTCGATATCTACTTACATACGGAGGTCTAAGTACTCATTGTCATTCACAGCAACAAGGCGGCCCGAACAATCCCGATCCACTATCGCAGCAACAGTGGGAACTTGGTGCTTCAGACAAAGGAATTATATAAGCGAATAACACCTCGGCGATGACGGTAGCCTCGAGTCCCGCGTAATCGGCGATTATTCGCGGATTCCTCTCCCTCCTAATTTTCTTCGTCCAGGCTGCGGCAGGGTAAATATCGACCGGTCCTCTTCCCCTCGATTCCTCATTATTCTCCTCCCTGGATTGTCCGGTCCTCGTGGCTGTAGGCTGGCAGGATGATCGCCGCAAAAATCACTACGGAGTGACGACGAGGTTATCGGCAACGAGCTTCAAATCCAGCTACGGCACTTGACAGCATAAGGAAGGGTGAAAGCTAGGAAGCAGAGTCGATTTATCAAACCCTATTCCATAATGCACGCCTCCTCGGGCGCCCTTCGTAAAAGAAGCGCGATTCCAGAGCTTAACAGGGATTTTGTACCAGTGTGGATAGATTGGAAGCCACGTTCATGCTACTGCACTGCATCATAGCAGGCCGAGCATATGTGCCCGATCAGGGGGGGGGGGGGTTCCCTACCCCGCATAAGCTATGCATACGTGTACATGTGTAGTTGCGCGAATACATATTGTGTAAATATAATTGAGTAGGTATCGCCACCCCCCATGTATCTTTTGCAAAGTGTTTTATTATTTCAATTTAATGATCCTGACCCCTCAGTGATGTCCCCTTAGTTGCTATCGTACGCCATAAGCTCCTCGTTTTGATACATGCATGTAAGATAACACTATAATTTGTATCGGACGCAGAGTAAAGTCAGGAATCTGTATCGTTAAAAGAAAATGAAAAAACTCCAAAATACGCGACCTCTCATTGTCGAATGGCTTTTTGATATCTAGTGATACCGAATAACTGGAAATCCGCATATCCATTTGAAGGATATTAGTTACAAGATATTTATATGAAGGATTGTACACGGAGGATGAGTTTATTAGAATAAAGATATAAAATTAACGATGAACAGTGATAAAGCGTTTGTATTAAGCAGACGTTTTATTAACAGTATTTATTTACAATGTGTTTGAATCTGTGCCTGTGGGGAAAAGGGAAGTATGGGACGGGGGGTGGAAGGGCAATTGGCCGGCGTCTCCCCTAATGATCAACTGGCACTTCTACGTTTCTCTCTTCTTTTAAACATTCCGTGTCATTCACTCAGCCATTTACTCTCCAAGTTTCACTATTTGATATCATAATAATTACTGTATTAAAACATTTTCACCATATATCTTGCTCTCTTTTTCTCTCTTTCTTTCAATGATCTACCGAACGAGACAATGAATTATCGGCGTGGGAATGGCGCACTGATATATATATCTATATGTATCAGTGGAATGGCGGGAAGAGGATTACGGGAGTAAGAATCGACGAAGCTACACGCATTGAAAACGGGAATGTAGCCCTGTTCCGAAGTAACAACAGTTTTGTGGTATAGCACGGAAAACGGGCCTGACTTTGCCACGTAATGCCATCTGTCGGCGGCGAAGACCGAGCTACAGGCTAAGCTCGCCGGCTAACAAAGCTCGTCATGTGATTTACGTGGCGTATGATAAAGCAGATGTGTACGTATATACATACCTTATTGCGTACACATAAATCCGTTGGTATGACACGCACGTGGCATAATTGAAACACGCGCCATCGTCGATACGTAAATTATAAATATAGTATAATTATTCTTATAATTTTTTTTTTTGTTTGTTTATCAAATTTTTCTCTATTATACACGAAAGACTTAGTATATTTACAATCAGGGTTTTCTTCCTGCCTCGACAAAATTAGGGCAGAAAATAATTATTATTATTATTGTAGACCTCCATCCAAGAAACACGGCAACACGAGCCGCGAAATTCAGAGGTCTCGATCGGTCGGTCTGTCCGTCTTTTCTGTCCCTGGCGCGAAACTTCCATATTTTTCTTGTTCCCCCCCCTTTTCGAACGGATTACCGCTGTAGCGATAGCTAGCTAGTTACACGAATATTAACGCGGTTGGACGGACAAGATATAAACTAGTCTCACCTATTACTATTAAGCGTAATTTCCCCAGGTGTGGGGATTTGCTGTGCTTGATTCTGCGCGTGTTGCTGCTGCTGCTGTTGCTGTTGTTGCTGTTGTCTCGAGATGCTCGCCAGTTTGCTCTGCGCTATACCGCTTGCAAGAATACTCTGCGGCTGATGTTTATTGTGTGATAAAAATGTTGTCGTGGTCGGCAGCGTAGTTGATGATATCGAAGTGGCGTTAATAGTGCCGCTAGTTTGGTTATTGACAGGATGATGTGTGCTGTTTGGCAAATTATTCAAGTTCGAATTGTGGTGATAACTTAGCGCCGTCATCGGTCCGTTTTGATGACCATTCCCAAAGTTCGTTATACCCGAGGATGCACCGATGCTCCGATTATTTGTAGGACTAGTTAACGACTTTGACAATATTGGCGCTGCAGCGGGGCTGTTATGATTTATCGACGGTTGTCTGTGGTGCCTGGAGTGTCGATTTGTTTGAACATTAGCACGGCTTTCCGTGGCGACGGTACCGCTTGACGACGTCGTCGCTTGGCTGATAGCGTTCACCAAACCGCTGGATAATGTCCAACGATTTTGCACCGTTGCCGCGACATTCACGGTTGTCGTCGCCGTCACCGTCGCAGTTGCTGGTGCTGCCGTCGTTGTCGACGCCGCCGCTGCCGTAGGAACGACACTACTGCCGGTAACCAAAATGTGACAAGTCCCACCGCCGCTGTTATTATTACTAGAACTACCGCTACAATTACTACTACAGCTACTACTACTACTACTATTACTACTGGTACACTGCGATCGGGCCTGCTGGCTCGGGTGTGACATGAGGTTGCCGATCAGGGGTGTTATTAAAAATCGCGAGCAGCCAATCAGCTGATTATCTGTCCTTTGGTCGCTCTCACTATTGTCTGTCTGTTTTCCCTTACCACTACCACCGCCTATAGTAGCACTGCTCCTACAACCGGCACTCGCACCATATCCTAAAACCGCGACATCAAAGTCTGAGAAAAACTCCAGGGGAAAGTAGTCTGAGATGTTGAATTCAGTAGTGAACGGTGGCTCGTCAACCACTGTCCCAAGCACCCCCGGCGTCGTCGTTGTGGTCGTTCCTGCCTTGCTGCTTGTTTCAACGTCGATGCATATCGATGTTGCTTCAGGTGGGAAGGGGAACGGGGGCAGAACGTCGCGTCTCATCTCTCCTTCGGACTCGGAGTCGCTGCTTTCCTCGCTCGATGTCCCGTCACCAGAAGGGGGTGGCGTTTTCGGCCGGAAGTGGAGCCAGTCCTTTTTACCCGGCTCCGTTGTGTCGAGAAATTCTCGCTCAGGTTCGTGTATCGTGAAGTCTAGGGAAGACCATACATCGTCTGTGTTCGTCGTGCAACGGTCCAGTATAATCCTTCCGCCTCGACCGACTCGCCGCCTCGCTAGACCGACGCAAAGGTGCGTCGGTCTGCTGATGCTGGTCGGGGCAAATCTGTACCTCTTATCTGCGGAACCGCCTTCGCTTCTCTCGCACCATGGCCAGTTTCCAAAGCCTCCAGGTATGGGCTGGAAAAAACAAAACGAATGGAGCGATGACAAGGAAAGTTTCATCAAAGAAAGTTGCAACTCGGAGATGAACAGATCGGGAAAAATTCAGGATGACTTGTGAAATAATATCCTTCTTCTTAGTTCTTAGAAGTCTACATATCAGCTTTAGCCAATATACCATGTAATGCGATTCAATCCTTGAAAGTAAATGAACTTTAATGGGAACTTGGATCAAGAAAATCAAATACTAATAGAGACAAGAATTGTTAATGCCGAAGTAGAACCAATATTGGAGTCTCCACGTTGGCAAATAACCTTGTCCAAGTAGAAAAAACACTCACCGATAAATAGGTACAATTTTTGTTACGCCTGAAGGCGAATTGGCCTTCGTCAATGGTGTCTTCTTCGTCCCGGTCCGAAGGCAACGATAGTTGAGAGTGACAGGGATGTGGACCGTCGTCGTCGGAGCTGGCGAGCGGGTCCAGCCCACTTCCAGGCACCCCGCTTCTTCCGCCACGCCCAGCTACGCTGCTATTGCGCAACAAGCCGTCGTCGGCACCCCCCACGCTCCCGACGGAACCCCCGGTCCCTCTGCCGTCCGCTTTGTGCTTCCGTTTTTTATACTGCCTCTTTTCTTTCCTTGGTACGACTTCCTCCTAAGCGAAAGCAGATTATTAACTCAAGGTTAATTCATAGGTTCTGAAGCTCCGCCCGAAACTTTGGAACTTAGGACCGTACAAAGTATCCCTTTAGATTTTCTCAACTTATCAAGTTATCAACACCCCGGTAACTCGATCGGCTCACCTTTCCTGAAACTTTGTTTGCCCAGTTCTGGTGAACCCCAAACTGGTTGGCGAAGAGCGGTGCAAAAGCTGGCCTGGATGCCTTTAATGCTGATACCTCAGCTAGTACTTGCCCACTAAAGTCTTGCGCTTGATACCTGGCAGTTTGGGTTGGTCTTTGGTTAGGCGCCGCAAACAATAGAGATTTGATATGATAAAGGGAAAAGAATATACTAACCTCTTTTCATAGACTTCAATAGTGAGGTGGAGATATTCCCGTTTTGTTTTTTCCCGTCGTTTAACAAGTTCCAAAAGTGTTACCGCCCGACTCAGGTCCCTACGCAGCTTTATCATTTTTTCATAGCTCGTTTCATCGTTCTTCCTGTTTTTACGAGTTTGCATTTTTTCTGTACGCCGTCTGAATGCCAGGTATGGATTGTTGGCGGCTAAACCAATCCGATGTTCTGTTCTTACCGTCAATAACAGGGGATGTTGCTAAAACGAAAGGTAAGAACATGCTAATAACGATTTCCAATATTGGACGCTTAACGTCTTATTGTACATGCTAAATTTGGATAACTTTTGCTCCCTGTTTTTTCACTAATTCATTTGTTCCAGGTCGTTTATATTACTATTATCAGAAAATAATCAGGTTCTAAAGGAACACTCACTGTTTTTAGGCGTTTGTTGAGCCAGTAGTCAAATACCGCAATGATGAGGTCGTCGTCCTCCTTGAGAAGGGCCTTGGCCTCGTTAAGCGTAACAACGGTTTGACCCGAGCTCTTCTCCAGCCTGTCCATCATCTCTTCAAATTGTAGTGGAGTTAGGTCCATCTTTCTACTCTGAGCACCAACCCACTTTTCGTCCTCAGAGTCCATGTCATAGTCGGGAATGTCCTGCTCCATCGCAAATGCTGTTGAAACATATGCATTAAGACCTCTGTTCTTTGAAAATATACTACTAATTTTTCGTATACTGAATATTAAAATAGTGATGATAAAATATGAAAAGAAACGTAAAAATAAAGAACGAAGTATAAAAATAAAAAAAATAATTAACAACGATGACTAAGATACTTTTCGAAATCAATAGCCGTTCCGAGTGTTAAGCAACCGTGTAAACTTTGAAAGAGGAACTTCCAAAGGCTGGTGTATGATCTGAAGACATTTCCACGTAATGTAATCTCATCGTCACTGTTTGTCGGCACTTTAAATAATATCAGATGAGAGTTAGAATCTGTAAGACATCAATGGCTAGGAACAGACAGTCAAATTAAAATTTGAAGCAGTACGGAAAGGTCCTGGCTGATAATAGTAAAAAAGCCATTCTAAAACAATTGAACAGA
The DNA here is from genome assembly GCF_021155775.2 of Neodiprion pinetum. Lineage (NCBI taxonomy): Eukaryota > Metazoa > Arthropoda > Insecta > Hymenoptera > Diprionidae > Neodiprion > Neodiprion pinetum. The sequence continues at coordinate 34,438,110 of NC_060236.1, read as the reverse complement.
GTACCAACAATATTTTGTTATCACATAAAACATTATTTATGATGGCCTGTACTTTTGGGAAATGAAACAAGTTTAAATTGCCTCACAACTGAATTTACAGGATTGGACATTTGAGAGATGTACTCACATGGAATCACCAATAAAAAAAATTGATGACAACTGATGCTAGTTGTAATTTATTTCTTGTTGGAAAAAATCGTAAATAAAAACTTACGCATATTGTGACACATCCGACATGTTTTTAGACAAGGTAAATAATGTTTTTGTGAGCAAAAACGACTGTTGTATATACACTCCGATAAACAAAGGGTAAGCCACTGCTAATTACATCTGGAATAACTATCTTTTATATCAAGACATAAAATAGCGATAGATTTAAAGTTGGCCAGCGTTTCATGAATCACAATATTCAAATACAAATAATATCTTCAAATTTTTGTTGTACGGTATTGTTTGAATTGACATTGAACTTCATAATTTTTAGTTGCCAAAATTCATTGCAATTGTAGACAGTACAATTTACATCAAAGTTTGATCTTCATTTTTGATAAAATCGCATTCAACAATTGCGACGCATAAGGAGACCATCGAATTTATGCAAAACCACAGTTATCATTTACATACATCAAGTCGAGTAAACCTTTGGAGAATATCAGCAGATTGACCAAAACTATACTGAAGAAGTTTGAAGTTGAGTGAAAATACTCCATAAAATTACTTTGTCCGTAACAATAATGGACTGAATGCAATCAATCGCTTGAATTTATAAACATGTCAATGATAATGTCTGTCATCCACAAGATAAACAAAAGTTGTCTTGAAACGTTGCACCTATGTTTACAAACTATGGAATCACCGAAGTGTAATTGCCTCGATATATCTCTTGACCAATTTCTATAAAATTTCAATGAAAGTTTAAGTCAAGCCGTGCATCAGACATTGTCTAGATTATCAATAAAAAAATTAATCAGCCAAAGATGAGGTTTTACAGATTCTGACTGTCAGTGGAATTCAGGTTCCCAAAAAAAAAAAGATCATCTTTCATACTGTTTACACTGCTCCGAAGCATTTGAAACGACAAGTATCATATCTTTCGCATCCAATTCCTACATACGTTGCATGTGTATGAGTTGTCGCGGCAGCTTGTAGTCTGCGGGGTAAATTTTGTCGTATGCCTCGACATCTGCCATGTCGGTAACCTCTGGCGTGGGAATGATGAGTCCTGTGCAGATGGCTCTCTGGAGGTGATGTTCCTGAAAAAAGAGAGCGATACGTAGACAATGTGACTGCATCGTTTCTCTCTCGTGTCTCCCTCAGCGGCTCGACGAAGAACAGTCGAGGAAGGACCGCAGGCAGAAGTGAGAGAGCATAAAGGCTTTCATGTTTCTCCAGTTGGTTAGAAACTTGACAAACTGTTCGACGCGAACGTCGCCGTCGAGGAGTGTGGAGGTACGGGTGGCGCCATCGGACGGCGAATATGGGGAACGGAGCGTGCCTCCGTCTAAGATGGCGACGGGAAAACATGCTGGCCAAGAAAATAGCTGATCGGGACTCACGCATTCCTCTTCCTTTTCCATGCCGCTGGGCATCTGTGGAACGGCCCGATTTATCGCCGAATAGTCGGGGAGGTCGGGCAGCTCCTCGGCCATGTAAATCGGCATCGGTTTCGAGGCGTCGAGCGCCCTCGCCCTAAACGACAGCTTGCTCATCCTTGCCCGCTAGGCTCTCGCTCGCACTTTCCCGTGTCTGTTGACAACCCACTGCGTTTCACCCGCGGGTATCGCGCGCACGCACACCTTCAGGCCCGAGTTGGCGGCCTCTCGGAGGCCCGGCGGCCGTATCACCCGGCACCGAACACGCTCAAAGCCTCATTCTTTGCCGGCCATCGCGCTAGAACACGGTCACTCAGTCACGAAACGAGGAATATCACCTTGAAAACATGTTTGCGTGACACGGTCCCTGCTAAAAGCCATCATGGCCGACGCACAGCCATTTGCACCATTCGCGTTAGCCCGGGGTTTACGATCGCCCGCGGCGGAACCTAGACGGGAAACGTTATCCTCAAGTCCGTACTCCCGCGGTATTTCTACGCCCAACTACATAGCTAGATCACATTCAAGCCTGGTTTACACACAGGCGATGTTTGACCGCATTTTGGGACATGCTTATAGTTAGACGTGATGTTTGACCACGCTTCAGGAACATGTATTGGGCGCTGATATTTTTTCCGCAAATCCAGATTTAACCATGAAATGTAGACCGTAGGGCGGTTTTTACCACAATTTTCTGACACGAGACGCCAATTGTTTTCGTTGGCCTATTCCGTTAGATCCGACCAATGAATCACTTTGCGGCAAAAATTTGATGCAAAAGGAAGCGCTCGTAGTCATGAATACTAATTGAATATAGGAATTGATTATCGTTGATAAAAAAATCGCCCAAAGCACTGCCGAAGGCAACTGTTAAACAAATTGAACCACGTAACATGTATGTATGTATATCCGTGTGAGACTAAAGGCTGTGAAAGACGGTTACCCTAGTGGGGATTTGTGTGCTCATGGAATGGCGTGTTGAACGGCTTCGACCGATAAAGAAGCTATTGGGTCGCTAACACGGCTTTTCATGGCCCGGGCCCACTTACCCGCACAGTATAGGTCATGAAAATGTCCCCAAGTGTAACCGTCAGTAAATTCTTCCGTCGATGATCCAGGCGATAATGAATACCATCGTGTCTCTTATCATCCTTATATTAACGGTCCAACTATATGAACAGCGCCCTCATGTCATGAACATTCATTCTCAAATATTCTCATTTGCTCAGAACGGTTGGACTGGTTCGTATCTTTGGCCGTAAGGTGAGCGTCGCATGACGAGGCAAGTGATATACCCAGAGCCACGTTTAAACACAATGACACGACTGCGTTTTCTGGAAAAAGTAAATAATTGAATCCCGCCTGCACTTGCGATTGTCGGCCGCACTAAATATACGACCGGAAAAAATTTAAATATCCGAACGTCAATTCTGCAAAACAATCTCATACAATGAGCAGCCGTGACCTGAACGCCACCTCATGAAAATCAACAAGTGTGAACTTATTATTCGGTATAGCCTGACGGTTTACTGTCAGAACTTTAATCAAGATTCCGCTTTCTTTGAATGAGTTGTGGCCGACAGTAGTTACTAGTCTGAATTGATAGATTATGGACGGGTGTAGTACGAATAGTGGTGATTTCAATCGAACGTGGTTGAATAATGCTGAACGAATTTTCATCCAGTGTCGGTCAGTTGAGCCAATTCCGAACTTTATCGGATAGAAAAACAGCGATCATAATTTAGTTAATTTATATGATGAATAATTATCACGGTATGTCTCAATTGTATTTATTTATTTAAATGGCTCGCTATGCACAAACACTCGTCGTAATAGTATTTAATAATTAATAATAACTATAATTCAATAATAATAATAACTATTTAATTTATTATTACATTAATAATTTATATAGTATTTTTCAATATAATGGTTTCTTTTCATATTTCCCTCATCATGCACGGTTACGGTAGCCGCGATAGAGTAATTAATCAATAACTATTTATATTTTTATTTTATTCTTGTAAAACGTGCCGTACAGGGTGGTACTTTTTTAATTATTTTTCATATTTAATAAATTGTTTTTTTTTTCTTTCCTTTTTGTTCTTTACTTTAGTTAGGATTTATTTTATCCCTATATATATATATATGTGTATATATATATTGTGTCTTCAACTTGCGCCTATCAAGTGTATGTATATAGACACACGATATAACTTAACTTTGGTGGCACCGTGAAATTTTAATTTGGAAAATTACCTATTTTCTTACGTAACGAACATCAATCGGGGAATGGACTGATCTACAATAAATTAGGACGGGCCCCGTGCCGTCTCAAGCTTATACATTCATGGGGACCATACCAATCGGTATAATATAAGTTAGCGGGAAGGACGTCAACAGCACATTTAATGTTGAGGGGGTAAAATTCGAAAGAAAAATAGCTCATCATTGTCATGAACGCTTATGGGGTATCCCGTGACAACGGGTTACGTGCATGCAACTCCAGACCCCCCCTATAGGCGTTTTTTTTATTTAAAATTGTTTCTTACGTTAAATACACTGCGGGGACCATGAAGTCATCGATTTTCAAAATCGACACTTTGTGAAGCGATTCCTTAAGACGGCACATCCTCGTTAATATCGCATTGCTTTTATTTTAATTCATGAATTTCTTTTTTTGTTTCTTGTTTTTATTTTATCACTCATTGCGGACCAGTCCGCATTGTCAGGTAAAGTGTGGGGCAGTGCTTTATTTACATCGCAGGCAAGACTGAACCCACGGCACCAATTGTTTCAAGTGGATTTTTTTTCTGTTTTTTTTCCTTCCCTCTCCGTTTCATTCGTTTCTTGTTTTTTTTTTTTTTTTTACGTCTTTTTTTTTTTCCTTTTTCGCAATTTCTATTGTAACAAAAATAATTATACGTACGTCTACGATAAGTAAACAAGTAAATATACACGTATATCATATACATGTACATGTATATAATATATACATATATATGCATACACAAAGCGTATACATGTGTACATATATATATATATATATATCGCAAACAAATTTTTAATCTCATCCTTTTCAATATATTATGTACGTATGGATAATAGTGCTTGCCTGTGCATCGTTTAAGATTATGCCAACGAAACTATTCTTTCGCGTGGTCCAACAATTATAGACCGCACAGTCACGGACAATAGGCAATGATATTTGGGATCGGTGCCGTGTAACCTGAATTCATGTCTGCAAGTCCGTCATTGTCAAGCAGCATTGCCTAATGCCCGTATGACCATGTCATACTGATACGTGCATTCATACATACACAATGAACACATGTATGCAGGTATGCAATATACATATACATGAAGAATTGCGAAGGGACGTGAAATCAAATTATACCGTTGCATTGCATGACATACTATAATGACTAGAGTTATAGTAACTATAGTGCTGGTTTTAGTTTATTTTTCAGGATATTTCAGGTATAATATCGGTGACGAAATGTTTATAATAATAGTAAGAAAAATGATGGTATAAATAAGAAATGTACGCGTTATAAACGAGTAAATGAATAATCAAGTTTCGTACAGAAAGAAACGTCTCGATTTTGTATATTATATACTTTTAATGTAACTGCAACAACTGGATATTATCATTTTATTTAAATTACTTCAATATCTATGCTAATTAATGAATAACAGTAACGACAGAAAAATATGGCTTTACACTCTCACGTCAGTATAACGAAGTTATTTTCTTTATTCGCGGACAATTGTATGTTTACCGTGACTCTCGCGAGTAGTCGTCACCTATTTTTAGTGCATTTAGAAATATGTTCGGACAATGGTTATATCCATTGATGAAAAGATAATACGCGTCATTCGAACAAACATTGTGACGATATTTAAATCGGTCCGACTTCTTTTCTTTTTTTTTTTTTTTGGTTTGTTATACAAGGTGTTACTAAAATAACAATTATATACATATGTGTGTGTGTGTGTGTGTGTGTGTCTGTGTGTGCATTGATATATAAATATACTCGTACACATATTCACAGCTAAAAAAAGATTCGGCGATATTACCAATTAAATCAGCTGTTAACGCCCGGAGAAGTGATACACAATTGAGTCTCTCCAAATTATTACTTGATCATACGCCATAATTTCGTTTTCGGCGTTAATTTTCTTGAAGAATGAAGATTCATCTCGCGACACGTCACAGCAGATCATTCGGTTAGAGTCGCCGGGTAATTTTTCTCGTTGTATGTATACGTATAAATATATATTTAGGTATTTATACATACACACACACATATATATATATATATACATATATATATATAATATATATAATGATAAATGTATATGAAATGAAAAAATAAAAATAAAACGTAAAACAGATAAATGAATATTGTGGTTTACCTTGTTTATTTATAATAATTAACAAGCGGCGTGTAATCAACCTCTCTAATATAAATAACATGATTCTTTATATAATGTATGAATTTTTTTTCATCTTATATATTTTTTGGTTTTTTTTCTTCACACACACACGCACACTCTCTCTCTCTCTCTCTCTCTCTCTCTCAATACCAATTAATTTATATTAGGTTGCTTGTCTGTCTACATAAATCAGAATCTTTGTTTTTTTTTTCATCTTTTCACCGAAAGCTCTGCTACGACGAGCTGTACAGATTGCTTATATCCTAAAACGCGGGTCAGTATTATTATATAATAATAGCAGGAAGAAAATGATGAAAGGCCGTAACAATAATATAGGTATATAGATACGTATATATATATACACACATATATACATAGGTGTGTACGTATATATACATATGCATATATAAGTTCTGGTATAGAAGCTTTGCTTATTAACTTTCAATACTCAATATATATATAGTAATATCGTTATTCCCACGAATTATACGGAAAGACCAACTAACGAGAAAAAGAAAGAAAAAAAAAACAAGAGAAAAAAAGAAAACAGAGAAAAAGGAAACACTACAAACTCGATTCATACTTATAATCGATTAATGCAATTAACAAAACTGATATAATAATATACGCTATATATATATATATAATGTATGTCAACGTCTTGTCTCAGCGTCGAGCTTTTGAAAAGATGTACATTTATGTATCATGGTATTATGTATAATGTGTATAATATTCAATTCATTTATACCTATATGTATAATATATAATATACGCGTATGTGTAATATATGTATAATGAGAAGGAGGAGCTGGGGAGATAGGAGAATTAGGAGGAGATGGTGGAGGTTATAACGGGGCTTTGAAATATATTAGTATATATTATTTATAGTCGATTAAATTTAATAGGTATATAATATATATACACTGAACACAGTGGATCTCGTCCCGTTGCAACGTAGCGAAATCTGCGGTTAGTTTAAACGATCCGACTCGTTCGGCGGTTCGCTAACGACTGGCGACAATTTTTGTCCATGCATTAATTGTCAGTACGGCCGCAAGAGCGCGTAGTTGCAACGAGATTGCTTCACCGTATTTCCACATAATATATATATATCTCTCTTTGGTAAGTATACGTAATTATTCACTTGCTGAAGTTTTTTTTGTTTTTATCATATGTATATTTATAGGTCTGTGAGATTATATTTCTCGATGGGTTGTTTCATTATATTTTATTCAATTTCTTTCTTTCCTTTTATGTTTTTATTTTTTTTTTTTTATTTTTTTTTTATTTTTTTTAAATTTCAACTTTTACTTTTATATATAATATATATATATATATATATATATATATATATAGTTTATAATTATACGGGCTGCAGTTTTATTTCACTCTGCTTTTCACTTACTTTCCATGTGCATACATACATACGTTATACATATATGCATATATATATATATATATATATATATATATATATATATATAGATATAATATATATATAAATAAATATATATATATATATATCTACACACACACGCGCACACAGGCACACGCGCGCATATACGGGTACAGTATTACAGTGTGTTCGCATCTTTCCTATCGTACTACCGAATCTATTAAGTCACCGTGTTAATAATATATTATTATATGCTGCACTGCAATTTAAGCGCTTGTTCCTTCTTCTTATAACTACCGAAATATAATTATTAACTTCATGCATGTATGTACATAAATATGTATATTGTATAGACAGGTATATTATATGAATCAATTAACGATTGGAAAAAAAAAATAAATAAAAATAAAACAAAAATAAAATACAAACACTCAGGATTTGTCGCCATATGTCTTCCCTTAATTCCTCTCGTGAATCCTCAGCCCCCTTTTCCGTTTCTGTCTTCCGTTCGACGTAAAAATATATATATTATTTAAGTAAGTATCGGAGCTTTATGAGATAGTTTTGAATACTCGTATTTTAACGGCGGGAAGTTTAACACAGCAGCCCGTTTATAAACAATGCCGACAACATGTAGGGTCAAGCGTGCGGAAATTAATAGGGTCAGATTGCAGCACCGATTTTTATTTATTTCAATAGGTCGCGCATAGCGTTGAGTTATAATTTAATTTCATTTCAATTTTCATTCTCCGTCACAATTTTTACCCGAAGATAAGGTATCCAGCAACCACGGCTGCAGACCCTCCGCAACAACGTATAATATATGTATACGTATGTTTTTCAAAGTTTTCCTTCGATCGACATTTGTTTCACCACCGGCACGATTTTCTCAATGTTGTTATTAGTATTAATATTATTATTATTATTATTAGTATTATTATTATTATTATTATTATTATTCCTTATTACTTTGCTATTTATTATGATATATCATCCGCGTGGATGCGCACTTGTGCACATACGTACACGGATAGTAAAGTACTTCAATTTAGTTGTTATTGTGGATAATCACGTACTTAAATATTCCTACTTATGCGTGAGGTCATTATATAATTTAACCATTTTCATTACAAATAGTTGTATCTATATAAATACATATATGTATACGATGTCCATATGCAGGATAAGTACGTATACAAATATGCATACTATGTATAAAGTCGCATTTGCGTTCCGTCTATTTACGTTAGGTATTTTGTGAATTTACACATTGCATTTTGTTATGCGTGTGTATATATACATATACATATATATATATATATATAATATAGGTTGTGTCGTCCGTTATCTTTTTTTTTCGAGTCAAGCGACGCGATTATAATTTTTGTAAACATACTTTCATGTAAATTATAATAAATATAACAATAATAATGGTAATATCAATAATAACAACGACTACGTACGAAGTTCGAATTCATTATTTATACACGAAACGATCCGCCTTTTCGACGAAGGTGCAAGTTTGAACGAAGCATTTAAAGCTGATTGCAGTGAGTGATAACACGTGAGTTGGATTAGCAAACCGTTTGAATGCACGATAGATACGCTGCTGAGTAATAAAAAAAATGCCAAAAATGATTTCGAGAAATTCTTAACGTGATTCATCGAGGGGCTCGAAGGAGGTAATGATATTGCGAGAAAATCAGAAAGCGTTTTAACGTAAGTTTCATCGCCCGCAACACCAGAAACTATGACCGTAGAATAGTTTTATAATTTATGTAATTTAATTACTTTTCTTTTCATTCAGATCCTTAGATATCGTAGTATTTAATATAGGTATTGATGTAGTAAAGTTTAATCGTAAGAAGATACAGGAATAGTGTTAAGTAGCAATTTTTCATTCTTAGTACGTATGTATAATAATTAATCATTCATTCTTTGTAATTATGTAAATACAATAATTTCTATATATTCTTTACTCGTTTAATGATTAATCATCTCCTTACTTCTTCCTTTTCTTCCTCTTCTTCTTTCTAATTCACAATTTTTATTTATTTATTTTATTTTTTTTTTTTTGTAATTTTTTTTTTCTTTTTAAAATTTTTTTGCATTTCTTTCCTAAACCTTTTTGTTTTTTTTTTTTGTTTTTTCAGCAATTAATAAATAATTAATCACCAAGTCACAAGACACATAGTGAATTTTTAATTCTTTCGGCTCAATAAATTTGGATCTGGCTAGTTCACGCATGTCGACGTAACGTTTTCTCTGTGTTGCGTTTGTTGTTATCTTCTCCTTGCTTTCTTACGGGTGTGTATTTTTTTTTTTTTTACTTTCCATATCATCGCCATCGCCATCATCACCATCATCGTTACAATTTCTCATACACTCTTTCTCTGTGCTATTTGCTTCTATTCGCTAAATCATTGAGCTAGCGAATGCTTAGTTTCTCAAACTTGTGCATTATATGCAAATACATCAAATATGTATACATATATAATATTTATATACATACGCATACGACTGTTGTAATTGACTGTAAATATAAAAAAAAGAAACAAAAAAAAAATATATCAGACCTTGCCCAATATTATCATGACTCTACGTTGGTTTCTGCATGGCAACCTTGCTTTTTTTTTTCTTTTTGCAATTCATCTTTAATCAAACTGTCAATTATCCGCAATGCGGATCAGAAGCTGGAATATCTTTCTTTATTCCGAAAATTTTTTTATACGTCATTCGATTTTTTTATACACATAGATATTACGACAAAGAGACATGGAACACTTTTCAGCTGTTGATAACATACCGCGTAAGAGTTGGGAGAAGCTATAACATCTCGGTTTGCCTCAAGTGTATGCTGCGACTTTAGAACGAGTTGGATTGACTTGAGTAAGAACGAAAACTTGAGTAAGTTGTTTTTTTGGTTTTTTTTTTTTGTTTTTTTCGGTGACTCAATCTGTACACCTTCGACATATTAGTATACAGGATAAAATACAACAGAACAGAATGGGAATGAACCTCAAGATCTATTACAGGTTTAACCAACCCCGACGACGACCCTTTCCAAAACTATAAGCTATATAATCCGTGCATATATGTAAATATATATTACAAACATATATACATATTTATATATACGTATATACACAATTGTTTTTGTTTCTTTTTCTTCTTCTTTCTCTCTCTCTCAATAGTTGTTTAAATCTCTTCAAACCTTACCACCTCCCCCGTCTTATTTTTCAATATCATTATTGCGTTCTATAATATTATAACAGTAATAACGTTATTATTGTTATTACTATTGATTTTTTCAATTTATATTGTTTATTCTTATATGAATGGTTTGACTGTAAGGCGCGTATCGTTGCCGGCGTATGGAACTAATAAATATTCATTAATAACTTTTCATCGTCTAAGTACTGTGATAAAGTATACATAGTCTACGTTCATCAACGGAATCCAGTCGTGATGGCAGTGTCATTACACACACACACATATATGTATGCATATAAATGTACTTACGTGTGTGTGTGAGTATATTAAAAAGAGTTCAGCATACGTTGTGCCAAATTGTTGGTGAATAAAATTTGATTATGTTCCCTTGCTTGATGTAGAGGATACCAATGGTGTCATTGTAGTGTACGAAAATATTAATAATAATATCTATAATAATAATAACATTAGTAACGATATTATGGTAGTAATAATTACAACAATATCAATAAAAAGTTTGAAATGCAGCGGTACAAAGGAAAAAAAAAAAAAAAAAAAAATGATCCAAATTTACGTTCGTTCATCGAACAATGAGAAAGATGAATTAAGAAATTTCTTTCGTCACGTTTACGAACGATTCTAGTTTAATAGATTTTTTTTTAAACATCTAGCGCGACTGATTCCTGAGTATATGCGTTTCTCCAATCGCTGGTACAACGTGGTATAATAATAGATTTAAGTACGAGTAGGCTGCACGTGCACATTATTTAGAGATTATACATTTGCGTACCTCTGTAACGGTCATAAGTATGTTGGAACCTTTTTCGAACGATGCAGCTTACGTTACACGTGATTATAGTTAATCGCAATATTGCCGAGTATGAACGACACGCGCAATACAGCATAATTTAAGTACTTATTCGATTGAATTTAGGTGCGCCATTGTGATCAGATAGTTTTAACCCGTATCATGCACGCTCTATTTTACACCTAGGCTATAGATACGGATAGCAATGATGATAGCGATTGAAGTGAAAATAAAGGTACTTGATGGTTCCGAGAGTGGTAATAACAATAACAATTAAATTAATGACAATAGTATTAGCAGTGCTAGTAGTAATAGTATTAGTAGTCGTAGTAGCGGTGACGATGATGGTGGTGGTAGTAATAGTAGTAACAATAATGGTAGTAGTAATAGTAGTAATAACAATAATGGTAGTAGTAGTAGTAGTAGTAGTAGTAGTATAGTAGTAGTAGTACTAATAGTAGTGATGATAATAATAATCCTGTAAAAATTATGACTATTAAGTATGTTCAATTTGAATGGTACAACATTTGAATGCATTTATGATTTCTCTATACATATTTTATTTATATATATATATGTATATATTTTTAGTTTTTGTAATTAATGTGGTTTCATCCATTATATTTATTCGTCTTCGTTCTTCTCTTCTCTTTTCGTCTAACTTTTTTTTTCTTGTTTTTACTTTTTTTTTAAACTCGCCTATATTAGTTAAAGTTCGACAAGTTTATACACGACCTATATAGAATATGTATACATGTATAGCGGTTAATATTGTGTGTACCATTCCATCCCGTTTCAAGTGGTAGATACTATATTATGTAAGAGAAATATACACATATATAGTATGCATTTGAAGATGTGTGTGTGTGTGTGTGTGTGTGTTTACATACATATATATGTATATATGTAACAATGTGCAGGTTGTCAAGATTCGATTGATGAGATTTACGTGTCGAAGGTTGTTACTATTGACTTCCAAATTTTATTGGCTCGTTATTTTTGAAATGCTAATTAGATTTTTTTGATTTTGAATTAAAGAAGCAGCCGTTGGTAGAACGTGTTGCTGGAAATTGTGCAAAAGTACACGCAGCGGGATAATAACACACTGATAGGTATGCGGGGATGTGACAATTTACTGAATCGATGCGACGCAGCGATTTGTCGACTTAGATTTTAATAAAACTACCGCGAATTCGGATGGAATGTCAAGCACAATGCGGCTCAGCTGAGAACTTGTAGAATATTTATATTTTCCAACATATAAATATTCATAATTCATAATCGAATTGATTTTTTACTTTGTTATAATCAATAGCTATTCGTACAGACAACATTTCTCTCTCTCTCTCTCTCTCTCTCTCTCTCTCTCTCTCTCTCTTTATCTCGGTTTATATACATATATATTATATATATATTGTTGCGGTTGTATATTTATGTATATGTATATCGTCCCAACAATTATTTACAGTACGCTCGATAAAATGTACCGTTGGCAAAAAAAATTATTATTTTTTTTCTTCAACGTATTGTTATTTGTTGCAGCTAGCGAGTTGATCATGTTACAGGCGATAGTTTAGTGACTTATTAAACGATACATTACATAACACTTGGCGAAATTTAGTATTATTCATTTGCCTATTTATTTATTCATTTATTTATTTATATACTTGCTTTGTCCTCTGTAGTTTTTGCAATATTATACATATACATACATATAAATAAATTTAACTAAGAACACAATATCACAAACGAACAATTACGTTTGTTCATCAATGATTTTCTTTCTTCTTTTTTTAGTCCCTTTACTTTGCTTTCAGTTTAGCGCCAGTGTTTCTCCGTTTCTGATGTTCCCTTGTTCTCCCTTCGTTATTTTCTTTCTTCAATTCTTTCCTCTCATCATCTCTCCTTTTCGACTTTCTTTTCTTCCTCCCTATAGTTGTATTTATTTTACTTGCCCTCGTCAGTTCACCCCCGATTCAGCATTTAAAATCTATAAAATTCTTATTATTCTGAACTTTACATATTTATGTATACGTAGATGTATTATTATATTTTTTGTTTCTGATTAAAGATACTCACTCGGAGATGCTTGAGAACAATTGTTAAAACAAAATACCCTATACTTAACGCTGTCGAATTTAACTGACAAATATATAATATCATTTATGTCGATTCGTCTGTACTCAGTGTTTCGACGGAAAGTAGATGATCCTTTTCCCTTTCCTTTCTCGTAAGCGTAATTGCTAAGTCATTGACACAACAGGCAGTAACCAATCGTTAAAATCAAAACCTTCGCAATGTACGCGACAGCTGAATGTCAAATTCAATTGAACCTCAGACTCGAGCACATTAGAATCTCTACAAAACATACATACATCGGTACAACGAATTCAACAAATACCCATGTATCCTCAAAAATTTTCAACTCAGTAGCTTTATTTCTGTTTTCACTGCCCAAGCATCTCTGCTTAAATATGGATGTAAATCGAATGGTCAAAACACTGGGTATAATGTAACTTATATACTGTCGTTCGAATGACCTTGGCTACAACAGGGGAGGCAGTGGTGTTATTACTTTGGTACAATATTTTTAGTGTTGTTGGTTTGTTTGTTTTGTTTTGTTTTTTTTTTTTTTTCTCAAAGTTTTTCAAATTTTACGCTTACACTTATTTAGGTATACACACACACGATGGGTCTGCGATGTTGTTACAATTACAAACGGTTTTACGCGTGAATTTTTCCGTTTTTCTTTTCCCCCCGTTCCTTCTTCGTATGTAAATTATAATATGTTTTGTGTCGTGTCCTCTTACATCTATATTATATAATGTATTCTAATAATTACAACAACGCGTGACATGCCAGCAATTGACGCGCTGCAATACGTTACGTGTCAATAAAGGGTTATATCAGAGATTTATTATCCATGCGATGAGATTCTTACGCTGTTTGTGTGTGTGTGTGTATGTATACATCGGATGTACACACATGTTACACCCACAAACATCATATATATGTATATATGCTATATGTATGTATGTATATTGTATGTATGTACGTACGCGTGTGTGTGTATATATATATATATCTATGTATATGTATGTATACACATACATGTATGTATCGTTAATTAAGTATTAGGTATACGACTAGACTGCAGTCTCGGTGTGACTGTGGCTCGATAGACGTTCGACGTCTATTTCTGGTATGGTCAGCTCGTCGGGATTGTTGTCCGCGTACTCGATGCTGCTCGTCTGCGACAATCGCTTGCTGAGTGATGACTGCTTGCGAAGTACCTCCGCCAGGGTGGTACTACTGTGCTCACCATAGCGAGCGTCTAGACCTTGTCGAAATGCGTTGACTACGCGGATCTGTAATTAATCCCATAAAAATCTGTTAGTCATTTCGATTAGCGTTACATTAACAAAGTACAGCTGGTCTATGCGATATCATTGTTTCTTGTTACGTTGTACGCGAGTGACGACAGGTTCTTTCAACTTTAACCTCAAAATCGTCTCGATGTGGAAATGGAACATGGCTGCGACCTGCTCGGATTTTTCAATTTTCACGAGGACGAAGTTAGTAACGTTTAGTGTTTTTGGATAAAAATCGGTGATCAGCAGCTTTGTGACTTTTCAAAATTTAGTGAAAAATCCATTATAAACAAAATATGCACTAATTTTGAAAAGCCAACTTCTTGAAAGTCATCCTGAAATTGTCCGATAAAGATTTTTTACTCCCGATGTATCGTTACGTTAACGTTACTAACTTCAGGGTGATCAATTTTGCTTATTGTCTGTGCAGTATAACTCTATCAATTATACCTCGCTCAAAGATTTGCTTATTGTACATGTTATCGAATAGACCGACTGTACGGTTGTTTCGAGTTACTTCTTGACAGAAGTCTCGCGTTTGTAATGATTGGAGATGATGTAAAAATTAGGCCACAACCGATAACTAAACGTCAAATATTTGCATCAACAATTTTTTAATTTTTTTTTTTTTAATTTTGGGGGGTTTTGGTTTTGAGTTGCTTTTTCAACATATCGCATGCACTTGTAAACCACCCAACATTGATTGATGCTTCATATCAAGGCTGACACTTTGTCGAACGGTTCTTGACCGAATTGACGACAATTTATCTTCTGTCGTTTATTCGTAGTCGAAAACATCTCCGGGGTTGCGTTTCGAACGAGGTTCGAAAATCTGTAACCAGCCGACGACGTTCGACAATGTATCATACTTTATCAAAATCTCTTGAATCAACGTACAGAGTGTATATTAACCATAAAGCCCGCAGATTAACTGATAAGATGGAATATAAGCTTAATCCTGATCTATTCTATATTGCTGAAATGGCAAGAAGCGTTTTTTTTTTTTTTGGATCTGCTTGAAATTCAATCGATAATTATATTCTGCTAGAATACTTTCGCATTTAAAAAGATCTAAACTTATTTCGTATGTGTCAGTACAATAGATACGACGATTATTTATATCATTCAAGCAAATCGGTGTCTATGATTTTCATTTTTAAATCATAGCAAGAATTATTATGAGAGAAAAAAAAATGGAAAATAAATATGTTCGAAAGAAATCAAGTGTTGTAAGAAAGCAATGACAACAGGAAGATGAAAAAAAAAATATATACATATATACTAATTGTTAACGAATGACCAGCAAATCACTCTGTACGATTGCGAATGAAAGGACTTACATACTATACATGTATAATGCACTATGTAGTTAAAATGATATTCTCCTGTAACAACGGTAAGCATGATGTTGACAACAGCACAGTAAACATGACTACTGATAGTGATTTTGCTGCTTTTTCATGCAATAGAATATAATATATATACGTAAAGAACAGATGTATAAGTAGATGCATATACATAAACAAGTGTAATGTATATGTATATCAGCGTGAGTACCACCACCATGTGTGTGTGTGTGTGTGTATGTTTGTATTTATATACGTATGCATATATATATATATATACATAGATAGATAAATACGTATATACATGTAGACACGTTGAAAGATTGAGTTAATCCAAGTAATGCACAAAGCGGGATATATAAAAATTCTGGTGGTAAATACTTACGCATTTTTCTAATATACGAGGTAGATTTCAGGTGTTGTTAACCGACGATGCGGCAAGACAACATCGTGGACACAATCAAAGCTTCATCGTAATATTAAACCATTATATGTATATATATACTTATATAGTATAATATGTATAAAATAACTTGCGTTTGAGCTGTGAGAAATAAAACCACTATATCTCATGCAGGGGCACGCATTCTCATACAAATAATGTATTATATGCACACAGATGTTTAAGGAATACATATACGTGTATGTAATTCGAAACTGAAAGAAAAGTACGTGATAACGAAAGTAGAGATTGGCAAAAATCATTTTAAGTCGAATAACACATATCGCGTACCAAAAATGTCCAAACAATTCGGAAAAGTGTAGGTAGGCGGCATATAGGATTTGTATCACAACAATGTTTATACGTATTAGGTGTGCTCGATATTTAACAATTTTGATCCTGAAATAAAGTACACATAAATGAAACAGATACTATCGCGGTATCTAATTCACAAAATTAACCCTCCGCCGGCCATGTTTGTTTTTTTTTTTTTTTTCCTCACTGACGCTTCCGGCCAACATGGACGATTTCGTCCTGGGTTCTTTTCCCCCACTCAGGGCTTTTCAAAGATTTACAAAAAATGCAGGTAACCAGTTTCAGGTACTTACTTGATATTCCGATAGTTGGCATTACGAAATCTTCAATAATTCAATTAGTAGAAATTGTTAAACAATGAAAAAGTCAGGGTGGACGATATCGTCCATGTTGATCGGCGGAGGGTTAAAAAGTCTTGGTTCATTACTTGACGGAAATATCTGATTGGTCAGGGGCGACGGTAATAACAATAACAGTAGTAGTTTTAATATAATAATAATAACAACAAAAATAGTAATAACGGTGAAATAAAAACAACAAGAACGATGTAGT
This sequence comes from Neodiprion pinetum, assembly GCF_021155775.2. Classification (NCBI taxonomy): domain Eukaryota; kingdom Metazoa; phylum Arthropoda; class Insecta; order Hymenoptera; family Diprionidae; genus Neodiprion; species Neodiprion pinetum. The sequence continues at coordinate 34,420,635 of NC_060236.1, read as the reverse complement.
AATCATGATAATAATCATGCGTTGCGGATATTTGCTACAGTAACATTGTTTGTAGGCTTTTAGGCAGGGTATATAGAATTACGCGATGTAACTCGTTTTTGTACACAGGTATATGTATGTGGTGTTATCGTAATTATTAGTATGGTCAAAATTGGTACTATAAACCGTGTAAGAGTAGTATAGATGTATGTGGGTGTACGTTAAGTAAGATAATAAAGCCGAAATATAGGTGTCGCATGGTCAAAGAGAGAGAGGATAGCAAGTTATGGGGATGAAAGGTACACCTTTGCACTATTTATTGGGAAACCGTGTCGTATGTATTATAATGGTAAAACTTGAAAATCCGTCAACACTAGATGCCGGCGGAGAAACAGACGAAACCGTTTGAAAATTATAGGTTACGTTCGCTTCCGTCGGTTTCCACTTTTTCCCGCCAGGCGGCGAAGCGTCGGGAGTCTCAAGTTGTGTGTATCCGTTATAATGGATAATTTGTGAACACGCGTAGAGTTGTGTTAATAAAATAAGAAATAACCTCGAGTAATGGCTATTAGCATTCCTAAATTCAAGCTATATAAATTACAGAGTTGGCATTTGAAATTATTCATTGTTAACCCCAACATACAGATAGAGAATAATTTGATTTGCGGCAAATAAAATAGCTGGCAATAAAACTTGACGCACGTACAATGTTCATAAAAATGACGACTGCGATAATAGTTCGTATTGACGCTACGATCGGAATATTTCAACTATTGCGTAATTTCTAAGCTCAAAATTAGCAGCCAACTACAGTACTAAAAGCACTTTGTTCACGTTCCTCTTTCGTCCGTGTAATTGCCTGCGCGTGTTTCATATTAGTAGGAGAGAAAATAAAAAAAACCAGGTGGGTATTACAGATGTATGTATTATAAAATTGGTATTGAACGATGGGTCAGGGCATATATAAGTATAGGCAATTAATTAAGTATCTACGCACAGTAACGTCGCCCATATTAACACGTATATACGTAATAGGAAATGCAAGTATGTGTATAATATGTATTATGAACATATATACATACATACAGATATACATAGGGTATTACACAATAAGTAGGAATAGTCAAGTCGCAAGCACCAGAAAGTAACGTATGAGCCAAAGTAGGTTCAAAGGATTGCGGTATACAGCAGGATAGTCTGGAATTTGAATGAAAAATTAACGATCAAGAAGAATGAGAAAAGGTATGTAAATGGAAAAATGACGATTAAAGGAGAGAAGTATATGTATAGAAGAATGCACGACGAAACAGTTAATGCATAGAACATGTCCAGATATTGTCATTTTTTCGTTTCTTTTTTCCGCTTTCTTTCCCCTTAAAAATATTATCACGTTCCCAAAGCCAAGTATATAATATGATGGTTGTTATTGGCGAATAATAGAAAAAAGTGCTGTAATAAAATTGGTATGCGCAGCTCTTGTACATGAATATTTATAGTATAGGAATAAATACAGGTAATATTGAAGAGTGATATACTTGTGTATATACCTAGAGGTATACGTGAATGACTGGAAAAAAATTTGCTGGTAAACAGATTGTGTTGCCGTCGATAGTAAGATATTTTTTAATTTTGTATAGATATATATACTATATATGTATACAGTTGATGAGAAAATACTATAGTAGCGATTGTAAGTATTGTATGACGTAATGTGCGAAGTATTCGTTGCATGATATTTTATACCTGGAGGTTTCGGCGAAAACAAAACGGTAATTGTACAGATTGGGTGCAATCCAATGATAATGATAACAATCACAACCAATTTATCCGTGTCTCAATTGCTTGCAACAATCGGTTGTATCCTTTCACCGAAAGCTCTCATTCTTGCGTATATAATACGAAGGAAAATAAAGAAGGTAATGAAGATGAAAATAAAAAATGAAAATACGATACAAAAGGTATGACAATTTACGAACCGTATATATATATGTATATCTATAGGAAAAGATTTACCTTGCCAGTCCCAGGACCAACTTATACCACGGACTTGTAATCGGCTGTAAAACATTTGCCAGAAAGATCATTAACCTATATAGTTTTAGGCATGTGTATATCAATTTTATCCCAATCTATAGCATGACGACTGTTCGACATTATTTAAAGCCTATTTTCTGTGCCTGAGTCAAATTCAAACTGAACTTTAAATATATGTTATTGCATTTACATCGGATGAAATTTTTTTTTTTTTTAATGTATCAAGAATAACGGAAAGAGAAGAACTTAAAAAATGCAATATCTAGACCCATGTATACGATTCGATTTGAAAGAGCATTCTCACACACGACATAATGATTTTCTTCGTCTATAGTGTTGATCACATCGTGTTGAGAAGAAAAATCGTGGTTTCTTCAACAGTCTAAACAACTATTAAACACAAAATTAATTTATGGCACAGTTATTATTTACCAAATTCATTGAGGATATAAGATAAAATACACAATCGGAGGACTTTTTTTTTTTGACGGTTATACATGAGTACAGCTGTTTGGACTTACCATGGCATCATATTACTTTCCGCGTCGATATAGTTATATATGGTATGTGTGAGTGTAGTTTTTTAGTTTCTTTTTTGGTGGGTAGTGGCGGAGGGAGGGAGGGGGGTGAGGGAAGGAATTATTTTTACACACGAGCTTGATGCGATGAGGTAAGAATGTCCAGAAGTAATCGAAAAAGGATGAGAGGCGTAAGGATTTTCTTTAGAAGAACAGGCATTGAATTTCGTCGAATTCGGTGGGAGGGAGAAAAATGAAAGAATAATGTATGGGTAAGAAACTAGAGGGAAAAAAAGAAAACGAGACGACACAAAAATAACTTGTGCCAAACTCGCCTGACGATGAGCACCAGCACTCATTGTATCGAATATGTGATATGTATGTACCATAATAGAAAATCGGTTTTCAAAATAATCACTTCCTTTTGATTTTTGAATATTGTTTTGTTTCTTTTTTTTCTGTTATCATATCACGTTTTGCAATGCCGTACTTCATAGTAATGCAAAGTTTTTTTTGTATTTTCGTTTGTCTATACGATGTATAAATACTTATTACGCCTGTAAGCATAAACATGCTATTTGATGGTACAAATTTAGTTCACGGTTACACGACCCGTTGCTACCACATCCAAAGATAATATTTATTACTTAGTTTTCCGAATTTGCTGTAGATAGTCTCAAAATAGTTGAGGTACACGCCTGTATGTGTAAACTACAGTCAAAGTTGTGCGTGTAAAATTGACGCAAGGGTTAAGCAGCTGCAGTTATGACGTTTCACACAACCAATAAATGTACACGCAGTTTCTACACGACTTTTAAAGTTTTCCTTTCCTCTGTGTTTCTTTTTGACTTCTGTATTACCATTTCAACAACCGGTTGTTGAAAATAGATGCATCGCTGTATGTTATATCTATAGATATTTATAGGTGTACACGATACAAATACGAAAAATGCAATATTGAGCAGAAGCCAATAAAATGGACAGAAAAATATATACGAAATTAAAGAAAATCCTGAATAACACATAGAAGCGATTATTGTACGATGTATTTTCATTTTAGGCTGGTGTGGATTAGACATTGACTACCTGGTTACGTCTAAATTTGTGTACTACTTGTACGGTTGTAGGTTGTCATTGAATGTTTTCACAACTAAAATGCTATCACACCACGAACAGTGATCTGAAGTTTACTTCTAACTGCAGTAAAAGTACAATTCTGAAACAGGAAACGGCTTGTCAGGAACGCGGTAGAAAGCGATTGGGCGTTAATTCATCGGGGAAATGATAGAGAAAACGAAAATGATATAGACATGACGATCGTTTCATGGAAATGACCATTTGGCCCCGCAGTGCTGTCGATGTTTTGGCTTAAAATAGTTCGAGAAGAAGCGGCATACAAAGTATGTTTACAGGCGTTCACTTCGGTAGCTGTACGAGCAGGTATAAATGCCTTGTACGGTACATAATAAAAAGCAAGCATACACAACGATTGTCCAATAATATCGGCATTACGCGTCTATATGTATACAGGTTTATATCTTCAACAATCATCCGCATTTGAACAATCATTAGAAAAATATAAAGCGCACGCACTAATCATTCATATACTTGAGCATAGTTCGAGGTATACTTTAAATGCCGTACATTGATACAACACTTTGAATTAGAAGCGCGACTGCATGCAGCTGAAGCCAAAAGACTATGCTGCACATCGGGGTTGTTTTAGTCCGATCTCAGTACGAACGATCCCTACGAACGATCATGCTGGATTTGTGACTGAACCGTAGACAAATGTGTTACTGGGCACTTGGCAGAGAATATTTTTATCGATATTACATCCAGACAGTCGATCGTAGGGTAGTTGACGACGTATACGGTAGGAAAATGGGAACTGGGAGTGAAAAGTTCTTCTAAAATACAGGCACAGTCGAACCGCACTTGTTTGACCAGTTCCTCGCTCTCTGCGCGTAGTTCGGCTGCGCAGAAAGTTGCGCACGGCGCATTAAAAGAGCTCCTTCACCAAGGTCCAACGAGTGAGGTTATCGCCGTGCGTATACAAGCCAAATGTTTTCAACACACAAAGTTATATACAATTAATAATAAAAGAAGAAGAAAAAAAAAAAGAAACGTAATGGGAAAAGACATACAAATTATCACGCAATAATATACTGCACAACGAACAGGTTATAGTATAACAAGATGAATTTGTACACAAATCAAAACAAGGCAAAAAAAAATAAAAATGTATATAAAGATGTATATACATGTGAAAATAAAATTGCATTAAAAGTATTATAGTAGCTTACAGAAAAGAGCATAGAACAGCGAATGATAAAGTGAGTAAAAGAGTTATTATAGTAAGGCTCAAAAGAGAGAGTAAGTATAGAGATAGATAGACAGATAGATAGATAGGTAGAAGATAGAGATAGAGTGACAGACAGAGATAGATGAAGAAAGAGACAGTGAGAGAGAAGAAGAGCGCTTACAGCTTGGTCTGTTGAGCTCTTGCTGTAGGGTACCGGTATCAAACGTTCCTGCAACTCGCCACCAATCACCTTCAAGAGTAAATGGTAACATCATGGTTATGTATGGCATGAGATGCACTTGAAGCAAGCTGCTCTCGAACGTTCAAAGTACTTCATTCGTTTTATACAATAACGTACCCAACAGAAATAGAGGAAACAAGAGAAAAAAAAAGATTAAATAAAATACACACACCCCGAGCTCGTTTGGAAAATCTATTAAAAACGTGTTTCCCGAAATTTTCAACCAGCATGTTTTTGTACGGATTGAATTGTCGTGATGAATTTTTCAGTGCAGTGTTAAAAGTTTCGAACTTCACGGCTACATTTGTCATATCTGTGATACAACGGTCAAGATTGAAATGAGTGTGATATATTCTGGGTACGTGTGTAACGTGTCGTGTGTATATAAATATACATAATTTGTATGGATTATATACTTGTTTTCGCGATACTGAAATTCCGATGCATAAATGAGGTTGAGAATGTGACAAATAGCGGTTGACATGCAAATAAAAGTGTGTATTCGGCCACTTGACAAATCCGTTTGGTATTTAGGAATTTGACGCGGCGTTTAATGATGTATCGTCACTTTTTTCTTTTCAAACGACCTTCAGGCAACTGTGAACCAGATCTTATCATCGGAGACGATTAGAGGCGAATATAGCCAGACTCAATAGAATGAGAGGTCGATTAGATCAATGATGCCGGCATAGTGTTGTTGCTATAGATATTTCACAATATACGTATAGCCCGAGTAACATGGATAGTATAGCATAGAAAAAAAGATATTGTAAGTAAGTAGGATATACATAATATGTAGTATATATTCATGTATAGCAAGAGTGAGAAAAAAAAAATTGGCAGAAAACGATAGATATTTACACCGAAGACATGTGTTTTCGAGTAAGTTTTGGAGCACATGTACAGTCTTCAATTTTGACCGATGAGACAGGGATTGTCGAAAAGAGTTTGTAGTAAAATAGTTAGGGTTTGGGTTAGGTTAGGTGGAGGATTTCAACTTATCCGCTCACGTTCTCGTGAGACTGCAGTGAAAAAAATATTATAAGTATACAATAAGGTACAATCGTGGAAACTTACGGGAACGCATAATATAAGCAAAGTATGAAGAATAGGTATACGAGAATAGTATAATGAGGCAAGGAACATTATGTATAGTAAGAATTGAAAAAGTAAAGGGACAAATAGCGACAAATGTAACAATAGAACGTGACTGTATAAGTGAAGATATCGAACACAGCGTATCGTATCTCTTTAACGACGTATTCCTAGGTCCAACGTAATTGTGCGATGAATACGTATAAATGTGTCACTACAGCTGCATCACGATGATTAAATGATTCAAAGTATGTTATATTGCGTGGATGCAGTTCAATGTTAGACTTTGATCGTGTCCATTTCGTCATTGTTAAAACGATGGCATAGACGACAGGTCACTCAATCATTCTCGCGCACAGAAACATGTAGAGCATTGTTATAGACTGCTGCATAAACAGACCGTTTATTATCCGTGCCAACAAATTGGGACTAATCAGGGCTCACCGGTTTTTTTTCTTGTTCTTTTTTTCAATCGCTATTATCAATTTTGAGGTTGTGAAGTTCAACTATCATCGGTTGCTTTTAACAAGAAATATTGGTAGTGATGCAAACGTGAGTCACGTCTTCGGATACTGCGATATACTATGTCCGTCGGTTTTCTTTATGAGCACTAACTGTCTCACGGATTAAACATCAATGATTGATAGTTGCGGAAGCATAAATTTGAGAGAAGAAAATCGGTTTATAGAAATGTTGGGGGAAAAGAACAAAGGAAATCAACCGAATTTGTAATTTGAAAAAGAAAGAAAACGTTCAAATAGTGCCTGAATAAACTCTAGAGAGTCGATAACCTCTAAGAAAATGTGAGAATTAGTATTTTCGTGCATTGTACTGTCTGCGCGTATTGTGTATCGGAAAAAGAGAAACGTCCGCAGAGTTAAAAAAAGCAACAAGATAAAATAGCATAGTATAATATTTGATCTGTGTGTGACGACGATTAGACATGTACGACAAATAATGTGTTTGCGTGTATAATTAATGTAATGTGGGTAGTGTAAGTGTATAACGTTGGAGTTACGACTCACGCGACCAGACACAAACATAGGTATGTATAATATTGACATCACAAACAAGAAAAAAGTGATATAACGTTATAAACGAAAGAAGAATGAGAACAGAAAAAACAACAAAGACAGATACATGTTAAGAGTATAGTATATAGATACGTATAGCGGTGTGTAAAAATTAAAGTATTCTACGGTGACAAAAGTGAGAGTATACTGACTATACATTCGCACTTCGGCGACAAAGGTGGCAAAACTAAAGAATCGGCGTTTTTCAAAGGTTTGAAGGTTTAATCCATCGATCTTTAAAGGAGACATTAAATAGAATGATACAAATGCAAGTTGGACGAGCTCTGAAGGGACGCTTCTGCTCTCTGGTGGAAAGTTTCGCAACTACGCAGGTGTCACTTCGCACGGTCAACGGTTATAGATTCGAATTTCGGCAATCGAAGTGTAGTATAAATTCAAAAACGCGAATATTTTAGTTGTGTCACCTTAGTCACCGGAGTGTGAATTATACCGTCACACGTATAATACCTACATAGTAATTTGTTTACTGTTGATTATGAAAACGTCGAACTCGACGTTAGAATAATTGATCATATCGATGAAGAAACGAATTTTGTACAGAGCTATTAGGGTTAGGTTAGGACATCGCCAAGTATTTCAGGACGTATATACATACAACTTATAATATACATACTTTTGCATGTATAATATAATGTACATATCTTGAAATACAACGTTGTACAAGCACTATAAATACCTATATAATAGCAAGTTTATGTGCGCGTATGATGATTTTTAGCCCCCCCCTCATTAAACGAATGATTTTTTTTCCCTTATTTCATTTCACGTTAGTCATATGATTATCCTTGCAATGATTAGTTATAGACGAGATTAACGAAATTACACGTACATCGTGAGCGCGTCGATTAAAGCAGTTCGATTATACATACGATACAATATAGCATGTGCACATAACGTTTATAATTTTTGTTTGGGCAGGCGGAGGGACTGGTTTCAATTTCATAATTAATTATCTATAGCACCGGCGATTGTCAAAGGAAAAAAAAACTTGAACAGTAAACAAACGAGAAGAAGAAACATAAAGGACAATGTGAAACAACAACAATAATAATAATATTAATAATAATTGAAAGCAATAAATTAAAATTCAAGTCGGAATATCTTCTGTACGCATGAACAACAATAATAATAACAAAATAAGATCGCCTATACGAAGAACCTTTATATGATTTGTACGATATCGTGAGATATCTTAATATTTGTCATTCCCGTTTCTCTATCCTTGCCATTTATTTTTCCCAAACAGCACGTGTCAATTTTGTGTACCTACGCAAACTATAACTATACATATGTTTGATAATTACTTTATGTCGTATGCAGAATCAAATACACATGTGTCGTTTGTCAGCGTAGGTATTCAATTGTCGCGGTTGAAATACGTGAATATAGTTTTGTTTCGTTTATTTACTTGGTAAAAATCTATTGAAAAATAATGGTGTGGTAGCACGTTTGTATTGTTATATTGTATCAATACGTGTATCCGCTTTCGATGAAAAAAGAAAAAAAAAAAAAATTATCCAGCGTATATTACACGTACTTGGAAAAGAATTTTTTTTTTTTCTCTTTCACTCTGTCTCCGACGGTTGACTTTATCGCACATTTCGAGACTGCGCGTAAATTCATATCGCCATTCTTAATGTCATACACGTATTTAAAACGTGTTGTGCATAAATTGGTATGTGTAGAAAATAGATTTTTTGCATTATACATGTTGTCACTTGTACGTTTCGATAGTATCTGACAGTGACCTAAATTATATAAGTTTAATTGTACTGGGATATAACGTAATACATGTACTCAATTTTTTTTTCAATACGCTGTTATTATTATTCCCGTTTTTTCTCTCTGTACATATCACACAGACACACACATATATATATATATATATATATATATATATATAATATGTCTGAATGCGTTCGTTATATTATTATTCAACTACATATTGTAAGATCAGAAAAGTGTTTTGTTTGCCTTTTCAATGTTTTTTTTTTTTGGAATCTCTATATTCAAAAGATATTCTTATTACCAGTTTATATGTAACGTAACATCGCAATAACACTATTACGTCTTATATATGTTATACGTATACCCGTACGTATACATGCAAATAATCGTATATCGTATACATACGGTATACGATATACATGTATAAAATTAATTTCAAATTTAATAAAACCTAAGTTAATATAACAAGCGATAACTGCACCGTTATCATTATATTAAAGCTATGATACATAGACTTTTTGTATTTCCATTGTATTTAAAAAAAATATATACACCGCAACAATTGATTATCACCGGATATGTGATAAATCGTGGCATCGATTTATTGACTTTAATAACGCCGATGTTTTTTTTTTTTCTTCTTTTTTTATATATGGCGCTGTCGTATTATATTCAATTTTTGTTTCTTACTTCATTTTGTGTATCTGATATTTCACCTGAATAGATACATCATTTATATTGGGCAATAGAACCTTACGTTAACAATATATCTATATCATTGGTCGAAGAGTGTGTTTATATATACATATATATATATATATATATATGTATATATATATGTATATATAAAAAAGTTATAATATTTCATCATCGATACATGTTTAATTTTTCACTGACTAGGTACAGCGATTCAGGAAGTTTCCTGTATGGTTAAGAAGAACTCATCAATGTGTAGATAAGATAAAAAGATGAGGTAGTAAGTTACTGAATAATTTGATTTTGAATATGATTTTCCAAACTGCGCAATTCCAATCAATGGTAAAATTGAAAATTTTGAATAAAAAAAAAAAAAAAAAAAATTTTGAATACTGAATTTACACGACGAAGATTTCGTTTTTTCCGATTGCATTTGGTTTTCCAATTCGTAGGAAAAATACATTTTCATCGCCGTTCAATCAAAGTTTAGAAAATATCGATGGCATATACGACGTTATATAGCATGTGAGAGCTGCAGAATTATTTTTATCAAAAATAAAAATAGGATCGAATCGTTATTGATAGATATAATAACAGGCGAGCGAATATAAAAGAAGAAGTATAAATGAGAAATGAAAAAATAGGCGTAAGATTAAAGCGTGGGTTTTAAAAATTAAATAAAAATTCGATAATAGTGATAAAAAGTTTCGTCAACTACGGCTGGCCGATATATAAGTATAGTATACTGTTAAAAGTTACGTGGGATGCAGTCTAATAGAATATATAAAAGATTGTGTGAGTATGTGGATCGTAATAGAAATGTTTAGATGGCCGAGTAAAACGAAGTATATATAATTAGATATAAAATTTTTATCGGATAATCGAAAATGTTTGTGAAAACGATTTCGAAGATTAGACACATTGTTTTTCTTTTCTGTTTTGTCGCTACGGGATTCGTCATGTAACGTATTATCAAGTATAGTAATAATTGAACCCTGCCTACGATTGCTGCAGCCGCAATTTTTATTTTGGCAACCATGTATAACCAGCTGTATTAATTAATTTAGCGAGTCCTCGTTTATCAAATTACCGTAATACGAATTCATACCCATCTCGTTATGAACATACTAGTTTGAACGATGTGTTTTTTTTTTTGTCTCTTCCCCTTAAACTAGCAGCTACGAAATTTGTCTGCAATAGAAGAAAACCAACCCTTTGAGTCACAGCGGTAAGTATTCTTACCACCTATTTTATATCCATTTATTATGCATTTAGATAACTTTTTAACATATTGCGGTAGTATACTAATAAGTTTTCAATACTCGAGAGTAATCGTCGCGAAGTAATGTAAATTATTTTTATTACAAACAAATTGATTGAAAGAAATCGTGAAAATTGACGGAGTGATTCATTTCCAAGAAAGTTAGCCCTCTACACATATACATGTTCTGCATAATTTTTGTGCTCGCTGATTACGATCTCGAAACGGATATAAAAAATTCAAGATGGCGGATTCAATATGGCCGTCGAAAATTTTTAATCCGATCGAAACCGGAGAAAAAACTTTGTCCAAAGGTTTTTGGGGTCGCTGATTACGAATTTGAGATCAGATTCTTATAATTCAGCATGGCGAATTCAATCTGTGACCCCAAGAATCCCTGCATATAGTTTTTTTGCCTGTATTCGATCCGCCATCTCGGATTTTTTAAATCTGATTTCAGATTCATAATCAACGAACCCAAAGGCCATGGAATACCATTTTGCTATAAAAATTTACCTAGCGCAATGATGCGTGACTCGAAGGGTCAACGAGTGTTTTCTTCTCCCCACACGATTTGTACGAGGCCCTAATAAAAAGTCTGACATACAGACGATCAGACACATTCGCAACTCAATCCCAAGCAAGCGGGATCTAATTCGCTTTGGCGCACTCGTATCGAATGTATCGTAGGCAAGCGTTAGTAAGCTAACCTGATCAACACTAATATTCGCAAAACACACGTTACTCCAGCGAAGTCTCTCAACGTTTAAGAAGTCCGTGCAAAAACGCGTACTCCGTATACTCCGTGTTTCATCAAAGTATGCCTCTCTCTTTTTTTCCGACATCTGTACGTTATGCAACCAACATGCTTCGAGAGGTTTTACACACGTATGTAACGTAATAAACACATGTTACACAGGTATGTGTATATAGATTTTTGTCGGTTCGATTTTTATGCGTGGGAGTTGCAGGTCAGGAACGGATGTATAAAAGTATATAAGTGGATGTATATGTATACAGATATAAGTACGCGTTATACGATAAACTATAGAAGTCGAGTAGGTAGCTTTTTTTGGAAAATTAAATATCCCGGCAGACTCTACCATATGTGTTATTGTACACACGTATCATCTCTGTGTAAATTTTGCATTGGAACGGTCATTCGCAAATTTCGTTCGCAACATGTGTGATACAGGGAGAAAAAAAAAAAAAAAAAAAAAAAAAAAATAAATAATAACATTCCAATACCGTGAATTATACAGGAACTGAAATAAAAGATGAAAAGAATGAAATAACTCGGAACGGGAATAAAGGAAACTCTTATTTTCTCGATTATATAATAAATTGCTTTTTTGTTACAAGGTGTATTTGAATTGATTTAATTAATTATTAGTTCGCGTTTAAAAACTCAACGTTAAATATGCTCACAGATATTTCAATTAAATTTTATAGCAACACAATTGCACAGATTAACTGCGCACGAATGTATCGATTTTAATAACCGTAACATTTTATACCGTGTCTGTATTTGTATATTGTATTGCAATATACATTCTGAATTGGATTTATATTCAGGATAATAATGAAATACAGCATTTAAATGAATACTAAATATCTTATTAAGTACGTCCCACATAATCATAACCATTATCATCGTCATCATCATTATTATCTGGACAAATAATAATTAGAAAACAATATATGTATCATATATGTATGTATGTATATAATATATATAGGTAATGCAGAGTATAATCAGTTTACGCAAAAAAAGTAGAAAAAAAGTGAACCGCGTTTCGTACCATCGATAAAAATTTCATCCTTCAACAATATGTAATTATTAATCTAAGGAAGTGACGGAAAGATGAGGGATACTGGACTGGGCGAACAGAAATAATAATAATAATAATAATAATAATGTATGTGGTAATAAAAACAATAATAATTACAATATTATTAATAGTAATAATGACAGTAATAATATACTAAATAAAATTAATGGCGATATTAAAATGAAACAAAAAATATTGACCATTAAAAAAATGAAAAAATGAAAAAAAAAAAAAAAACCCACAAATTCATCTGACAATTTGCAAATGGCTCTGTACTCAATGTCAAACGATGAATAAAATGTATAATATAGGTGTTGTAAATTATACGAATCCAGAAGTAATAAATATTCACTTGTCATACGTTAACGAATATCATGTGTTTTTTTTCTATTTTTTTTTCTTTTTTCTTTCTTTGTCGTTACAAAGGGTTTGCAAAGTTTACGGCGTTTTTTATTGTTTTTTTTTTTTTTTTTGCCAGTTTGTAAATTATTTCAAGATCGTAGGCGGAGGGCAGAAATTATATTTGCTCGGTGAGCGAATGATAAAAGGGAGATAAAAGGAAATGGGGTAAGGTTTAAGCCGCGCAAGCGAGTCAGTATGGAGAAGAGGCACACTTTATTCTCGTATTTAATAGTAATGGTAATAGTAATAATAATAATAATAATAATAGTGGTGGTAGTAGTAGTAGTAGTAGAATTTGCTTCATCTTTGTTAAGATTATTATCATTATTGTTGATTTCTTTGAATCCATGCAGGTATAATTGATCAGACTCAAAGACTGATAGATCGGAAGTGGCAGTGAAAGGGATGACGGTGAATTTATATGCTTGTCTCGTGAACGAGCTTTGGTACAGCGTCGGATTGGGCAAGGTTGTTGGAACTCGAATGCGGTGAGTTAGCTGATCGTGATTCGGGAGCAAGCGATTGGTTGTTGGTATTATTGGCTGGGGATACTGTGGATTTGTTGTTGGTGGTGTTTTGGTGGTGCGGTGTTGCAGCCGATCCAGGAACATTTAGCAGCGGCGGTGAAGAAGAAGCAGGACTGTTGAAGGACGGCAGCCAATTTCTTTTGCCGGATGCTGTTGTTGTTGTATCGTGGTCCTGACTGTTGTGCTCGTTATTGGTAGTGTTCCCGATGGCGTTCTTCAACGATTTGACTGTTGTCAGGTTGGTGTTTGTTGGGTCTTCGTCAATGTACGTGAAGTCGGATAAAGGTCTGGGTCCGGTGTGGCTGCGCGAGCTGCGCATACTGTGTAAGCTGTGTAAACTATGGACAGAACGTCTTTCCTCCAAATCCTCTAGAGTCGACTTGAACGCTCTGATTACCCGTAGCTGGAAAAAAATAGGGAAGGGCCTTCTATCAGGGGGGCGAGGAAGGGTAGCGACACACAAACACACGCCAGTGCAACTTTTTTTTTCTCCCCATCATCATCAGCTTTCCGATCAATTTATCCCCGTCAATAAATCTCATCGATCCGGTTGTACGTACTTCTCACTCTATATGATATTCAGCTGTTATATTATACTACCTACTAACAAACTGCAAGCAAGCGCATAACTCATTTCTTGCTGCTGCAGCATATTTCCGTAATTTCATCTTTGGGTTACATTTTACTGTATCAAATCGTTGGGGAACGGTGAAACTTGGCAGGCTGAATTACCGACCGAGCAGACCGAATTACCAACTGCGCGTGCGCAAAATAATTGAATTCTATTGGTCAGCAGATCGTAACCGGTCAGTATTTTATACGGCAAGGCAGGTGAGCCAACTTATTAGAATCGGTGTTTGAAATGTTAAACTCTCATACGTCAAGAACCGAATTGAAATTAGGTTGGTATGTTGACTTCTAGCAGTCAACGGTCAGTGGAAAATAAAAGTTTCCCAAGCCTTCCCGAATACTGTATCATCTGCTTATCCTAAAATAAAAAAAATTAACATCACCTGCGTAAGCTCTATAAGCCATGCGTTTGACGACTGATTGCGAGGCTTGAGGTGGCCAGCCTGCCTGAAAACCCGACACAGCTCGCGCATGCGCAGTCGGACGGTCAATCTACCAAGTTTTACCGTTTTCTCTCAGCATATCATATATTAATTATCGGCAAAGGTCCCGCGTATTGTGCATATAACGTTACTAACGAGTAAATTGAAATTTTGTCAAATTCGTACGCCAAAATTCCGAATTACTCGTTAGTGACACAGTACTTGAAAGTCCCTGTAATTTTCACAACGAGGAAAAAAAAAAAAATAAAAACTGTTATACCATTGTCGAATGCGCTTTTCTACAAAACATTTAATTGAACCAATTCAATATCACAACTAATATAATTATACATGGATCAATTCAATTTTACGTCAGAGCACATTTTATACGGTAAGTAATATTTTTTCATCCGTCCATCAAACACTCGAAGTATATATATATACATATAATATTAAGTGGGTAGATATATTATTAAATATCTACATACTCCAAGTGTCCGAGGATTAATGTGAACACAGTCGTACAGTTCTGAATGATTTGCGGAAAAGTGAATTTTTCCAATCAATACCTATATTGTGTCGATATGTATTATGGAATTTAGATGAGAAAAAAAGAGGAACAATTCTGTAATTTTTACTGACGCTCATAGTTGACCTGTTAGTTTGATTGAAAACTGGGCACGAAGATGGAAGAATTGATCGCGAGGTGATACTTCAAAGTTGTGTATAAATTGAATAAAGAATAAACCGCATCATACGTGATTTTTTGCCAATCATTGATCACTTTCCCTTTTGCCCCTATTTTTCTATCCTCATGATCCGCGAAAGGCATTATTCGCGAATACAACATAAACTACACATGTATAATGCATGTATTTGTCCGACAATTTTTTTTTAATACAACACCAATTAGCAATGGTCCGCAACAGTCCGCGCAAAATTTTCTAAAACCATATATTCGTTTGTTATATGATAATAATATTAATAATAAAAATGATGATGCTAAAAGTGATGGTGAAAAAACTTTTTTTGAAGTTATGGGGGCCTTCTTGTCGCAGTTATGTGCAGGGTTTCACGTACGTATAAAAGTTATACGCAGTCCTTACACAATTACATCGCAGAATGTGAATTTAATGTAAGAAAAACGAATGAAACGAGTAGTCGGAAAATTCTTAAATCAATAGAAAAAAAAGCAAACCATTAATTAAAAATGATAAAGCGATATAACTTAAGTGATTAATTTTCTCGTGGAAATAAGGTACACCTCAGCAGAGTTTGAAACCTTCTACGATCTTGCCTATAACGCTGTTTCACAACTATATATATACAAGTTTATGCCACGCGCATATATTACACCACTATGAAACACGCTCGAAAAAATGATTACGATATTATTTATCCTTTCACAGAATTTGACGAACTTGCTGATTAAATATGTCTAATATTTTTTATCCGTAAATTTGCAATAACTCGGTATGGCATGTGGCGGCATTCCGTTTATACAAAAGTCTCGATCGACACTTATGTAAGAAACGAGCGACTCATTCGGTTTGTACAATAGCGCGGGCGCTTGTTTCAAGTTTGGATTGTCTTGCTTTTCGAAATTATGTTTTCTTCAATGCATTCAATTAAATGAAAAAAGCTTGAAAATCCATTCAAACGCAGCGCAGGGTGGATGTTTCTGTACATCGGTGTGTGTTAGTTGGAAAATATAGAAAAAAAAAAAAACGTTGTGCAGTGAATTGTTGAACGTATCGTAACGAGATACGATGTGAAACCGGCAAGACAGGCAATTAAAGCTATAAATAAATTCTTTGAGCATGAAATTTGAACCAAATGCGTTTAAATCGCCCCTCGTCATATTTAGTTGTTTTTTTTTTCTCTCGAGTGGTAATGTGTTTCTGGACGTGTGAATAATGCGTATATATTGCATGTGTATTATAAATAATACGTCCAGCAGCATGATACATAAGTTATATTTTTATGTAACATAATTTAGGTACATAATATTATATGTATATTTATACATATATCTAAGTATGTACACAATTTCGGTGGTGTTTTTGGGTGTGTTCATTTATCGTGCAAGCGTGTAGATGTATACGTATAACATATATTTGTGTTCGTTCACTCGTTTGCATGTGAGGGAACGAGTGCAGCTGTGTGATTTTAAAAATAGAAAATTATGATTTGTCCGTAGGTGTGCGAAGAAAATGTTTAAACAAAAGCTGAGATTGCTGCACATTATAATATGTGCGTTTCAGAGTTGAAAGTTGAAAGAAGTGATTGATATGAATATAGAGAAAAGAGAAGGAATTGTTACAGAAATTTGAGACCGATTGTTTTTTGCTAAAATAATATATATAACATATATAATTTATGTATTTAACACAGTCAACGATCGACAGATGGCAATTTCTTTATCGTTGACGGTGTTGCAATGTGAGAATAATTATATATGTATAATATTCACTGGAAATTGCGGGTGAGGTGACGAGAGAGAAGTGTGAAAACATGTTGTTTTCTTTTTTTTTTTTTTTATCGTTGATTTCTATCAAACGACGGTGCGGTGGGAATATTAATTACGATGTGAAACGTGTAAAATAGTAATATTATATAATATGTATAATATAAGGTGTTTAGTTCACTGCAACGAAACACTCTCAAACTCTGTTAGTCACGATGATAAGATACACAATGTATATATACGTATAATAATAAATATGTTTAATACAAGTATATATGTATGTATATACGGAGTAAATTACCGACGACGGAATGGTCCGTTATATGCTACAATTTAATGCGCATGCGTAACAATTCGAGAGCAGTTGTTTGCCAGGGCGACCAACCGTCATAAATTTAGACGACGGTTCGTCGCGATGTATATAACCTCACAAATTCTGACAGCTGTCGGCGTTGAACGCAACTGACAGCGACAATTGTAAAAATTTTTGAGGTTACGTTCACGACTGTTGGTCAGCCTGGCAAACAAGCGCTCTCGGATCGTTGCGCATGCGCATTCAATTGTAGCAGACAGTGGACCATTCAATCGTCAGCAATTTACTCTGTAATTATATATTTATATAATACAAGTAAAAGAGACAGAGAAAAGGTGCAACGCAGACTAAATGACATAATTTTGTTGATAATTAAACGTTTAAATAATGAACGACAAGATTATAGTATGCACGTCTATACATACATACATATATGTGTATATGTGTAATGCATATATATGTACGTATAAAAAATAGGGGAAGAAAAAATTCTCTGTGTAATTTGTGTAATGATTTTTTCTTTCCTCCAACATATTGCACGATTAGTGAGTCTTTTTGTTTGTATATTATAATATGTATATAATACCATATGAATTGTAAAATTGTGTTAATTGATAAATAATGATTTGGTTGCGATATATAACGGGTTAAAAAACGACACCATAATTTGAGGGTGGTGAAAAGGGGTGGTGGTTGGTGGTGGTGGTGGGGGTCACGGAACACGCAGCACACTCAGGTAATAACTATATTACTACGATCACAGCCAGTGAATGGTGGACAGATATTGATTAATAACGAAATTGTATATTATTTTCTTTTTTTTTTTTTCGATCGGCCACCACTCGACTCGCCACGCTACACAGAAAAAAACACATCGGTGCAGTAAACCATCATCTCATTTCAAGTCATGTCATCATCATAACCATTATCATCATAATCATCACGATCATCAACATCATTATCATCATCACCTTCATCATAATTATTAACATCATCAGCCAATGTAATATCAAGTCAATGACAAATCAATCATTTTTTTTTCACACACACATACACACTTGAGGTGCACAACTATAAGGTTACATTAAATTGTAGTTTCAATATGCATCAGCATGATGTGTGAAGATATATTTTCCTAGTGTTGTTTTTTTTCTTTTTTTTCGTTTGTTTTTAATGTGACTCTAGAATTGATCACGTATGCTATCTTCACATCACTATGAAACGATGAGATCAAAGAAAGACAGGAAAGTGAGAAGAAAGGTAGACGAATTGAACGACAGTTACAATAGTAGTTATAGACAAACCTTTAGATTGAAGAGTAATTTTTTTTGGTTTATACCAATGCCGCTGTACTTGGTAAAGAGAAATCTATAAAGAATGTTGATTGTCATTATAATCATCTGTATAATTAATGCACCGCAAGAGTAGTATGTGAGAAAGAAAAAGAAATGGAGCTTGTTGGTTGGTTGGTTGGTTTATTTTCTTTGGTTTTGGTTTTTAAATTAGGCATACGTAAAAGGTTGATAATACAATGTAGTACAACAGGCGATCATCTACGTAAGCTACGTACTTGTTTGTACTCCGACAGGAATAGTGTGGCGACTGGCAAGAGACTGCCGCCCTGTTAAACCTCAGTCTCTCGAATGGGTTCCGCTGGCTAACAAATCATAAATCATACCATCAGTCTTATTCACTTCTGTTTTACCACTATAAGCTTTCTTTTTCATAAATTTTTAGCTTCTTGTTTTTTGTTGTTGTTTTTTTTTTTTTTTTTAAACAATTCTTTACATATTATTTAAACACACTTTGCATCATTATTATTATTAATACTTGGATAATTAATGTTGTTGTTGTTGTTGTTATTGCTATAATTTACGGCAATTATCCAAGTTTTGTTTGGCACGCCGAAATTCTTCAGTTATATAAGGTTGTTGCCATAGGTTAATTAATTGAGAAAGGAAAATGAAAATCAAACCAGTAGTAGTTGTTCACTCAAATCACTTTGAAAATAATTATTAGAGGCAAAGGCAACGAAATCTTGTTATGTTTCATGATTGTTTTTTTTTTCTTTCTTTTATTTTGCCCCGTAAATACGTGTACGAATTTATAAAAATTTTATCTGCGTTTATCCGATTTTTTTTTCTCTCCCCAACACCTGACTGCAAAGTAAGGTAAATTGAACTCTAGGAAGTCTTTTTTCAGGTGCAGGTGAAAGTTGAGCGCCGATACGCTGTTGGTTATTTCTTAATTATTGTTAGTTTGTTTGGTTAATTATTTTATTGTTAAGATAATTATATGGAACGGATGAAAAACGACAAGAATGAAAGAGAAACAAAATTAATCACGGATTACGTATACATGTATGTATGTAGACACGAAAGACAAACATTAGCGTATTGACCGTTTTCTGAAGACACACTCTCACTCCCGAAATGATCAATCAGAGTTTGAAGTAAAAAAAAAAAAACAAGATAAAATGGAAAAAAAAAAAACAGGAAACCTGCAGTAGTGCAGGTGAAGATTAAACGAAAATTAGAGAACTTGGCGTGACAACTGATTACTGCAGTTTATGATAACATGCACTTCCCAATGTATGGTACGGTGAAATTATTACTTTAAATACTTTTGACGTTTATTTTTCATGTTTGAACTGTTATTTTGATTTATTTATTTACACGATATTGTTAATTGATTTGACCGCTCTTGCCCAGTCGAATTTAACGCACGGACTAACATATGAGAAGGTGTGACGCAACGGTCCAGCCAATCTATTGACAACTGTGCAAATTGTGCCAACTTTGATAGGTACTGCTTAATTATGCCAGCAACAAGGATGCGGGTAAAAATTGTTTCCCTCAAAAATGAATCCGGGACGAGCGGTAAGCGTGACTCAAAGTCGTGAGGTGGAAGAAACAAGCGAGGTGGTATCGGCGCCATTGCTGAACGTGTACTACGGTCAATCAGTTTCGTGAACAATGATGAGATATTTGTCGCCTACGCGCGTTAAAATTGACTGGACTAAGACGCACGAGGGGAATATCATTGTTATTATTGTTAATATAGTGTTATTTATATGTTAAGCAGCAGCAGCAGCGAAAGTATCGGCAGCAGCAGCAGCAGTAACACATCGAGAGGCAACTTGCCGCGTACTAGATCATATATTTATGTATATATATATGAGCGCGGTGCCTTGGAGCCCGTTGGGTGTAAACCGCGTTACAGACACGTATTTGAATGAAAGAAAACGTAATCTTATATGTATATATGAAATACAGTAGGACAAACATACATATCGATAAATATCATACAATTTCAAGATCACAGCAACATCACACTGCGTTATAACAATAAAAAAACAAAAAAATCAAGAAAAAACACGAAATGAAACTTGAAAAAAAAAAAAAATAAATAAATATAAATATACTGTAAAAGCGAACACCGATTTAACGTAAGAGTGTCAATGTATTATATAAATACACAAGAAAGACACGCAGCGTAATATGTATCGTATATAATAATTAAATATATATCGTAATGTTCGATAAATATTTTTATACACGTACATACTTACATGCGACATTACGCGACAGCTCTGAATACATTAATAACAAAATCAAACAAATAAGTGAAAAAAAAAAAAGAAAAAAGAAAATTATGAATACATTAAGAAAGCACAACACGGCAGCCAAATTATTATTATTATTATTATTAATTTGCAGGAAGAAAAAAAATTGTTTAATGAAAAAAAAAAAAATTTATACAACAAAGTGAAAACGAAAACAGAAAATAGATCAGCGCTTCGTCTTCCTTAGGCTGTGAAAAGTTAGCCGTATATTTCTTATCGGTTTCATTTTTTTCTTTCCTTCCTTTCTTCATTCAAATTTATACGTACGTACATTTCGAATTTCTTGCGCGAAGCGAAATATACATGTTCTTAAAAATCGTTATTTTTCTTCATTTAAACAGTTGACTATTTATCCCGTGTGTTTTATTGATTAATATATTCTTTTATTTCACAGCCCCAAGGGAAAGAAATGTGAAATAATATTACAATTAAGGCTGTTAGTAATCATACTTTCAAACTTAAACTTTTCGTAGCCCAGCAGGCAACGATTCACGTCAAACAAACCAATGTTGATAATAATATTTTTGATGCAAGGCTCTATTATATAAAAGATGGCAAAAAAACTTGGCGCAATTTGGTGACAAAAGATTTAGAAAAAAAGAACAAACAAAGAAAACAATAATATGCTATATATAATAAGTATATATATATGCGCATCAAAAGTGATCAATCAATCAATCTATATACGATATAATATAGCTGATACTCGCGAATTACAAGCAAAAAATCTATTACGTAAAGGAACAAAAGTGAAAACTGTACGTGTGATAAGACGTAACGTTTCAATGGAGGCACAGAAACGAAATATATATGAATTTTCATATACGAATTATTGTAATTATTTTTTTTTTTTTTTTTTCAAAAACTTTATCACATTTTTAAGAAACGAAAAATCAACCAAAACAGTCAAGGTAAATTAAAATTGACAGAAAAGTATATTATATAAAAAAAAAAAAAAAACGATCAAACAATGCTGAGATTGGACTTGGGAACTAACCATATGGTAATCCTGAGAAGGAGATCTGCCTGTCACAGATACATTCTGCACCAGAGTTCTATTGCTCGTCTGAAAGTAGGTTACACATTCAGTTTTTTTTTGACTTGTATCTTTTTTTTGTTTTTTTTTTTTTTTTTTTGTTGATGTTTTGAATTTTTTTTTTTTATACGTATATGATTAAGATGGTAATTATTTAAGACTATATAACGTATAATTAGTTGGAAAAAGTTCTCAAGGTATTGACTTAAATATTTATGAACAGTGCGGTTCGCTTTTTCATCATACAGTACATAATTATAATAATGTTGACTCATATGCAAACATATACACACATACATTAAAACTCATTGTCCTACTTGTATATTCATTTTTTATCCGTATTACGGTACGCACGTAGGCATGCAATGTATGTATAATGTATTGTGTATACGTATGCATTTATAAGATGTTAACACGCTATTTTATGCGTTGCGCTTATACGGAAACGATTCACCGTTACAAGAATATTATTCACTCAAACGATATATACGTATGCGTTCGTCAATTATTACAAGAATTATACGTACGAGGCAAATTTAATTTTTTTTTTTGTTCCTTAATAAACGAGGCAGCAAAATAAATTTTAAACTTCAAATAATCTGTATTCCTTGCATATTACAATTCTGGTTCAAGATTACAGGAACAAAAATAAATAACATTTGAATCTTTGCCGTATCGTACGTATAATCATTTTCATGATATAATTAGGTAAAGTCGAAGTCGTCGAGTTTCTAGATCGTAAAGGTGAGAAGAAAATACATGATACATGATCGAAATGAAACTGATAACGAGCACCGTGTTGGTCACTCTTTCAGATCCTAACCGTTCGACACTTCACGAGCAACTGACGGTCGCCCCCCCCCCCCCCCCCCCCCCCCCCTATCCGACTCGCTACCGAATCAGCGAAACTGCGGGACTTCGAGTGTACCTAACGAATACAACAACCGTCAATTGAGAGAACCTTTGTACAAGTGTCATTGTGAGAAAAATAAAATTGTACAATATTGACCCAGACAAATTTCTATTTACTCGTGTGACGTTTTGGGATTGCCGGTTAATCGAATTTTGAATCAACGATAATAAAGATTGAAATATATGTATGCATATATGTGTGTGTGTGTTGGTAGATAGAATTTTTGTCATCGCGTTTGCAATTTTGAATCAGGGAAGAATAAAAACCGTGACCCAATGCAACATGAGAATGAAAGAAAACTGTCTGGATAAGAGAAATACAATGAAAGAAAAATAGCAGTAATAACAATAATAATGAAAAGAAGAAACAAGTAAAGAATAGAAGAAGAAGAAGAAACGATAGAAAATGATAAAGTAAGTCGGAAAAAAAAAATCGATGGAGTCTATAGAGTAAGACGGCTTACAGTTTATTCGTGACATGTCGTTCATGTTCACATTATGCATGATATCTTGTATATACGTAATAGCAAGATTGTTATTAATAGCTGTAATTTAGACAACTGTCTAGTCAAAACTGTCGATTTATAGGTAATCTTTCACTTCGTTTTGATAATACGGTATTTAATTAACGCTCATCGGACGATCGACCAATGATATAACAACAGGTATAATTAGAATAGGTTATGCGAGACGATGAGAGTATTTTGCTGCCATTTTATACCGAGTGTTGCGAGAGGCAAAATTATTCCTTTCATATTTTTTCACTTGTCTTTTCGCTATCAATGACACGCAAATCTAGATATATAATTACAAATTTCCAGACGTCGAAGGAATTCGACACATTTCAGATATCATTACACCGCATTATACGAGTAATTGGCATCGACGTACAAAATGATAGCAAATTCTTAAGTAGTGCGACAGGAACAAAACATGAACCCATTTCTTTATCATAGGTAAAAGCGTTCGCATTCATTCGACAACATTCATTTCCACAATATCATTATTATAATATGTATATACGCCGTAGCGTTTTGTTCCATGTTAACGGGCGTGCGTGTTTCGAATGTTACTTTTTTGGATGTTAAATTCTCGCCAATGTTACAAATTAAATCGGTATGCAAAT